>NW_004955419.1:21867806-21903855 GCF_000276665.1 Chinchilla lanigera | reverse complement strand
TATAATAAACATATCTAATAATAATATATATAATAAATATATAACTTTTATAAATAAAAGTTGTCAATTAAACCAGAGTACTATAAAGAAAGCAAAATTAACCCACTTGCATTCATGGAAAATTAATAGTAAATAAACTAATCTCTAGTCAGTTTTTCTGATGTATAGAAATACATTAAATTGTGAACAGTAAAAGTGGCAGAATCAAACATATAGAATTGATTTCTTAAGTAAAATTTTTGAATATACTGGCACATTAATTAATTTGAAAATCTTGCTAAATTATAAGACTTTTAAATAAATAATAAATGTTTTCAAATGAACAGTATATCATGCTCTATGTTTTAATATATATAAAGTATCTTAGTGAAAGTGACAAGAGTAGCTTTCATTGCTATTGCTATTTAACATTAATTGTTATAGATAATATAACTATTGAAATAGCAGAAGAAATGATCAACACTAATTTTCAAAAATTTTTAATATCATCTCTGCTTTCCACCGGTAATAAGTTTCAACAGATCCCCCTCTCCTGCAACAACCAAAACCAAACCCAAACATTCCCCATGAAAAGACAAAATCACCCACAGTTCACTAATTAATAGCATCCATTCTTTCAGGTAAATGCAGTTCTAGACTTGCCCTCATACAGCTTAAAAACATGCCTCAGAGAGATTAAGGCAATGTTCAGTGACTGCCTGCCAGAATATATCCAATAATTCTAAAACAAGAGCACAAAGATGTGCACTCAGAGGCATAAAAGTTAGAATGACTCAGACTCAACCCAAAATTGTAAAATGTGCAGAAAAGCAGGATATGTCCCATATCCTTAAGAAAGCAAAAGCCATGCAATAAAAACATTTACAAATGAAAATGATCTTAAGATTGTCAGATGAGCTATTATAAATTACTTAGAATTAAGAGAAAAGGAAGAACATAATGAGGAGAAAAGTTATCAAAAGTAATTTCAGGAGTTAGAACATAACAGTAAGTGAAATGAAAAATTTACTACATGGTAGCTATAACATGTTAGACAGTATAGACTAAAATGTAAATGTATATATGACTTACATTTTAGTCTATACTGTCTAACATATATAGTATGTATAAAATTAAATTTAAAGAAAGAGCACAAAAACCTACTCAAATGAAGCACAAAGAGAAAACAGGCTAGAAAAATAATGCCTAGCACTTCCTTGATATATAGGAAATATTAAATAGCTCATTATAGATGTAACTGATATTTCAGTAGCTGAGAAAAAAGAACCCTAAATGTAGATAAAATGTTCAAAAATTTCCAAATTTAAAAAAACTCACACATCCAAAACAAACACACACCACACATTTGCACACACACACGTATACACATACAGCTATATTGATTCATAGGCTGATGAATCAGTACTGAAAAGAAAATCATATAAAAGGTCAAAGAAAAAAAGATTATTAAAGATAGTATTAATGACATGCCATTGTTAGAAGCAATGCAGCAACATCCTTAATGTGATGAATAAACAATAAATCTCTCAAACTAGAATTCTACATACAGCAAAAACATTCTTACAGAATCAAGATGATATAAAAATTTTCAGAGGGAATCTTAGAGGAATCATCATAAATAGGACTACCCCTTAACAAATGGTTTTTCCAGTGGATGGAAAATTGTATCAAATAAGAATACAAATCATCAGGAAAAAGTATAGAGTGCTGGAAAGGTAAACATAAGTTTAAACAAAATAGAATTTTTCTTTTAATTTCTTTAAAATTGACTGTATAAAGCAAAACAATAAAAAAGAGTGTATGGTTTAAATTAAAAACTCATATATTGCACAAATGATAGGGCAAGAGAGACTCCATTTTTCTGTTTTTTAACTCTATATTGAGAAGTCACTTTAAGTTCGCTTAAACTATAGTTGACCCCGACTCTTCACCCCAGTCCCCTTGGTTAGTTATCAATTCAACACACCGCAAAGTCATAAAATGGGAACAGAATAAACAGGACAGACTAAGAAGTAGGCTAAAAGCTAAATTGCAATGGTCACTTGGAATTCGGCTGTCCAACCTTATGGGAAAAGTAAATTTTGTGATAATTATGTGACATTCTTGTGAGAGTCCCAAAAATGAGGTAATGGTTACTATGGAAACCTAAAATGCACTTAAACCAAAGGTGAGACCCAGATCAGGGCAGATATTTTCTCTGAAACCTGGTTAGAGACTGTCTGTCAGCAGCTTAATAATGCTTTGTTCATTCCTGCCTTTTTGGTTTTCTTGTGAGTGCCTTTCTTGTTGAACTCACTTGTCATATCACAAAGACATTTTGTTAGGGGTGGGTCATGTAAACAGCAGTGTTCTCATAAGATTATAACAGAACACAAAGGTTCCTATTCCCCAGTGCTAAGATCAGCCATCCTAACATTGTCTCACAACACCTTACTTTATGGTGATGCTGCTGTAATAAACCTACTGTACCAGCAGCCAAATAAAAGCATAGCACATATAAGTTTGTATCCTGCATAATACTTGATAATATTATATAAGGAAAACATAATTGTCCATGCAACTGGTTTCTGTGTTTAATATGCTACACTTCTTATCATTCATTCAGAGTACACTAATGCTACTTACTTAGAAAAAGTTAACAGCCTTGGAGAGGTCTTTCAGGAAGGTTTCCAGAAAAGGGCATTATTGCCATAGGAGATGTTATTACCACCATTAACCTTCCAGAGGGACAAGATGTGGTGGTGAAAGACAGCCAGATTGGTGATCCTGACTAAAGCAGGAAGACAAGAGGCTTGGAGAGAATGAACCGCAAGCCCTCAGCACTGGTGTGGTTGGGCTTAGGTCTTCTTTTCTAAGGTTTGAATATTATTTTCCTAAATAACAAGAGGCTCCCAACAGTAATCTAAACAATTGGTTTCTGTAAAATGTGGTGTTGAGGGCTAACAGGAGCCCATGAGAGGATGAGAGGATTTCTCAGAGTGACACTGGCCCATAAGAAGAGGGGATAAGGAGAGTGTTCCAGCAGGACAGTCAGCCAAGGAGACTCCATGAAAGATGTGATGGCCAAAACCAGGACACAAGGCTCAACTAAGGCTTCATTGGATTGGCAGGATTTTCTTGCCCAGAAGTAAGAGACGCATACCTCTGGGAATCATAGTCTAACAGAGTTGACAGATGAAAATTAAATATCACAGAACAGTCCAAGTGAGTTCCTCAGTAGTGATGGAAGGGTCATTTATGCTGACTTTTTATGGTGGTGGTTATAAAAATGTGTCCATGGGATAAAATTGCATAGACCAATATATACACATATGTGTGTACGCATGCATGAATACATTTAAAAATAGTAAAACAGAGAAAGCTTAGGAAAAGCTGATTAATAGTATTGAACCAATCATAGTTTTGACATTTACCATCATAATACATAATATTAGAACAGGGGGAAACTGGGAGAAGGATGCATGATACAGTATATACTATTTTTACAAATTTCTATGAGTCTGTAACTATTTACAAATAAAAAGTTTTAAAACTTTACAGCTACTCAAGTTTCATGTAATTTTCATGTGTTACAAAGTATTCTTATTTTAATTTCCTCCCCAGTTCAAAAATGTAAACATCACTCTTAGCTTAGGAGGACACACAAAGACAGTCTACGGGGCAGGTTTTGTGCAAAGTCATTATTTGTTGACCACCAAATTATATAATAGTATTAAATACTTCTGTATGATAAGAATGTTATTCTGGTTATGGTAAAACAAAATCTTGGTTGATTTTATAAAATACCAAATAAAATATTTCAGGTGAAATTAAAAATGTCTGGTTATTTTCAGCTCTGGAAGCATCATCTCAGCTCACCTCTAGATTAGTTCTTGTCCTAGAGTGAAACCTAGAGGGAGACAGCTCAGCAAGCTTCCTTCATCAAGCCAGATGTTAATTTCTCTTTCTTTGCAGATGCCTCAAAACTCCAAAAAGCTCTTCAGTGGCATCTCCTCATTTGATTTGAATAAGAAAAAATTGAAGCCAGTTTCCCTAGTAACCGGTTGATACTTTCTTTATATGAATATTCTTGTGAAATGGCAAAAAGGGATGGTGATTTATATTAATATAAAGACTTTCAGAGAGAGGTGATGGACTCTAATAATTGATACCTGACAAAACCAAAAGGCCCAAGCTTGTGTTCTTTACTCCAGTTCAAAATCTTCAACTCCTAAATTCTGAGACAATAGGAAAAGTCAAATAGCACCCTCTATAGATGGCAATATTGTGAACGTGGCACTACACAGGTATTTCGTGTGATTTACTGAATCTTTACAATACCACTGGGGGCAGAGTTTACTCTTTTTTTGAACATAATGAAACTATCATTTAGAAAGGATGAATACTTCCTGATGTATATCAGTTGTTTGTGAGAGAGAAGAATTTATATTGCTGCTCCCTTCCACATGATGTGTAATATTTTCTATTGTGTTACCACAAGCAACCAAAAACATTCATATCAGGGATAAGATTTTAAAAGAATTCATTATCTTTGAAAGAGATGGATCAGAATTTCTTAGACTCTGATTTATAGCAAACTTATTCTCAGGGATGCAGCTGATCAGAGTTCATGAAGGCAAAGCAGTAAATCTCTCTCCCCATAATTTTCCCCAAAAAAGATCTATGGGCCAGGCATGGTAGTGCATGCCTGTAATCCCAACACTTGGAAGGCTGAGGCAAGAGGATCGTTGTGAGTTCGAGACCAGCCTGGGCTACAAAGTGAGCTCAAGACCAGCCTGAAAGGCATAGCGAGACCCTGTCTCAAAAAGACAAAAAAAAAAAGTCTTTTATGATTGCCAAAAAATATCACTTTATTCTGGTTTTAAATGACAAATACAAAGTTTATATATTTGCAGGACACAACATTTTTTTTAATTTTATAGGAAAGAAATAAATTTTCATAACAAAATAGGAGAATAACAATAGTTAATACATTGTGTATTATTATCATCAAAGTAGTTTCTCAGCATGCAAAACATGGGCATAAAAAAAGTCTCCAAATGGTATTAGCACAAACCCTTCTTTTCAATGAACCAAGAGAAACTAGTAGTATAAGTAACTTGTACTTTTTTCCTTTCCCTTCCTTCCTTTCCCCTTTTCCCCACTCTAGTTCCTCTTTCCTTTCAAACAATTTCTTCCCATTTCCCAATATCTGTTGTACCTTTTAGTCCTTAATTACTCTTTCAGTTTTTTTACACCAGGGAGACAATATGATGTTTACACATGTGAGTGTGATTTATTTCACTTAATTTACCATAAATGTCTCAAGTTTGTCCTTCTTTATGGCTGAGTAATACTCCACTGTATAAAAAGACCACACCTTTTTTTACCTATTCCTTGGTTGATATTTAATTTGGGTTCTTTCCAAGATTTAGCTATTACAAATTGTGCTGCTATAAACATGGATACACATATATTGTTGTAGTATGGTGTTTTTAATGCTTCTGAGAATATACCTACAAGACAAATACTTGGATTGAATGGGACCTCTAATCCTAGTTTTGTGAGGAATCGCCACACTGATTTCCACAGTGACTGCACCAGCCTACATGCTCACTGGCAGTGGAGAAGTGTTTCTTTTTCTCCACAGCCCCTCCAGCATTTGCTGTTGGTTGATTTCTTGATGATAGCCATTCTTTCTGGAGTGAGATGGAATCTCAGTGTTGTTTTAATTTGCATCTCTCAAATGACCAATGATGTTGAACATTTTTTCATATATTTATATGCCACTTTTATTTCTTCATCTGAGAAATGTGTACTCATCTCAGATGCCCATTTTTGAATTGAGTCTTTGAATTTTGGGGGGTCTGCCTTTTTTCAGTTCTTTATATGTTCCAGATAAAAGTCCTTTGTCTGAGAGACAACCGGCTAAAATATTTTTCCCATTCCATGGATTTTTTTTCACTCTGTTGGTGATTTCTTTTGCTCTTCAGAAGCTTTTTAATGAGATCCCAGTTGTCGCTCCTTTTTAGTATGTCCCGTATGATCCAGGTTTTCTTCATGAAGTCTCTGCTTGCATCTATGTCTTCAAGGTTTCTACCCATTTTCTCTTCCAGCAGATTTAGTGTTTCTGTTTCAATACTTAGATATTGATCCACTTCAAAATGATGTTTTTATTATTGGTGTTACATTGTAGAATGGCTACACTAATTCCTCATTAAAGGTCAGTATTTAGGTGTTGTTACCTGTTTTTGATAAAGCAAATATTTCATAGCCACTTTCACATCTTTACTTCTCAAGCTATGGATTACAGGATTGAGCATGGGTTTCATGACCCCATGAAATATGAGAAAAAGCCCTTCGGTAGCTTGGGAACTATCTCTGCCAAGAAGCTTTTGAGACTTGGGTTTTACATGCATAAAAAAAGATGGTACCATAAAATATAATCGCCACAGTCAGATGAGCTGAGCAGGTAGAAAAAGCCTTGCGCCTTCCTGTGGCTGAGTTCATTTGCAAGATGATGCAGAGAATAAATATGTAGGAGAAAAAAATGACCAGAAGAGGAAGAATCAGGAAAGCTATATTTGAAATGCTTAGGGTAATAACGTTGAGGAATATATCAGCACAAGCTAGTTTGAGGACAGCTAAGATCTCACATAAAAAATGATTAATAATGTTATTTCCACAAAAAGGTAACTGCATGGCAAGCAATGTCTGCACGATTGAATTGATTCCACCAGAGAACTATGACACACAAGCCATCAGTATATATACGCCCTTGCTTGTGATGACAGGGTACCTCAGAGTGTTGCACATGGCTATATAGTGATCAAAAGCCATCATGCCAAGGAACAAACATTCATTGACCCCATTGCAAATCCAAAGAACATCTGCACTGCACATCCAGAAAAAGAAATGTTTCTTCTCTTTGAGATTAAGCTCACCAGCGTTGATGGAACAGAGGTAGATGTATAGCAGATACCCAGGAAGAAGTACATGGGAGTGTGAAGACGGGAATCAAAGACAATTGCTATGATCAGAACACCATTGCCAATTAGAATCACAAGGTACATGCCTAGACTCACAGCAAATAAAATGATCGCAAGTTTTGGGTAGCCTGAGAGTCTCAGAAGAATGAATTCTGTCACAAATGTCTGCTTTATCTTATCCATGTCCCACCCTTCAGGATGTGAAAGGAAGTCCCAACATAAAATATTTTCATGGTCAAGTGACAAATGTAATAAATGTCCTAAACAAGCATTACTTAAGTGTTTTAAAGCTCTGCCCTTCAATTATCTTTATCAGTATGGCTAAAATAAAATGATACCAAGATATTGAAGTTATCTACCCTGTCTCTCAAGTGTGAAAATATATTTAGGAGCAGATGCAAATTCAGAATTAACCTTCCTTATTATTGAAAATACTCCAAGTTGAGTTAAAGCCCTAGAATATTGCAGAGAACAAAGTCAAGTTCTTCATTTAGTCAAAGGCCAATGAGAGAACAGTGGAGAAAGCAAAAAATAACAAGGATTTCAATCCAACATTTAACTGAAATGTTCAGAATTTTTAAAACAGTTTTTTTTTTACACATATTTGTTTATCTACCTAAAACTCTAAACCTTTTCTGGCCAGTTAATTGTTAATTTTTATAGGTCAGCCATTTGATCATAGCAAATTGAAATACATACATTGCAGTTTAACATCTATTCAAAGTTAAAGTTAATTGTTGATTTCAGAGTAGCAGACCACTCTTACATTGCATCTTCCTGCAATAAGACTACTGCATAGTCCAGATGTGCATGTATGTGATAGATAATCTCTGGAGAACAATACATAGTCTCTCTTTAGTTGTTTTATCCTACAACATCAGGGTTATTTATAATGATTTATTTTTTAAGTGAATCTGAGAAAATAAGCCTTAAGTATATTTGTGTCTATGTGTGTATAACATATTATACTTTACAAAGAGCAAGCGAATCTTCTGACTATTCAGAATTCTATTTATAAATATGCAAGATGGGATGTGACTTCAGCCTGTAGGTAAAAAGAGAAGCATGAACCTCGGCTCTTTGGCAATAAAGTCTAGAGGTTTGTGTACTAAAATACCAACTATTACTGTGCCTTGTTTTCCCATCAAAGACTATTGAAATTTTTTGTCTGAGGAATCAGCTATTTCAGTCTTTCAGTGTTTTACATGCATACAGATCGTTTGATGCTCTTTTGCAAAATATAAATTCTTTTTTAGTCTTGAGTAGGACAGCTCTAATAAACTTTGAGAGCATAAAATAATAGCTGTTACAGAAGCACACTTTGAGTGCAAAAGGTGGTTTCTCTAGTGTGACTTGGCAGATTACCCAGATGTTTCTGATCCAAATAGATTTGGTTTTGTGTTGTTACATAGACTACCATAACAACTTAAAAAATGATCAACCATATCATTATTTGTGTTTTCTAGTAAACTTCAGGACATCTTGTTGTCTAGTATCTCTGTAAAATAAATACTATTGAAAGACAAATATCAGAAAATCAATAATTTTTTTGCTGCACCGTATGTGTACAGTATTACTAATAGCCTCATAATCCTGTCCTAAGCCAATTAAGGAGGGGAAACACATAACCCATTATGTGCACCATCAAAACTTTCACAATTTAGTGAAGGAAACAGAAAAATCTATTCATGGAACAGTTTAATATAGAATATAATCACATCATATGACCAGAATGAATATTATTACTATGTAGTCTTAGAAGGAACTAACGAGAAACAAGGAAGAGTTCTGCAAAAGGTTTAGACTTAGGCCAGATCTCAAAACACAGAGAAAAATTAGGCATGTGTAGAAGAAAAAAAAGACATAGAATATCCTGAAAGGAAGAATAGGTTGAGCAACTTGTAGGAGTCTGTACCTACTTCTCAGGCAAGGAAAGTCCTGTGGAACATGGTACAAAGCATTTCTGGAAAGGCAAAATCCCAAAGGCTAGGCACAAAGTTGACACTTCTTTTTATTGGTGACTGGCTTCATATAGGAAGCAAAAAACAGCTGAGCAGTTAGAGCTTGTGACATCAGCTGCTATCTAAACTTTACATAGACCTCAATTTTGTGGTGTTTTTTAGCAGATATGTGATATAAGGCATTTCATGTTTAGATCAATTATGTTATTAGTAGTTACTATCTGGCAGATACACACAAAAAACATTTTTTATAACCACCACCAATTTTCAGATTTCAACTTCTAGCCTAACAGAGTTTATTGTTTGATGAAAAGTGAAAAATTTCCCTGTGGTGTGTAGTAGGGTCTTGGAGTTAGACATGAAGTACACAAAGAGGCTGACATTAGAAGTAATTTTATTAACAAATACCAAATAGAAACTTTCAACTTTGAAGAAAGGCACAAAGGAGAGAATATTGAATTATACTGAATTCCCATATGAGAGATGAGAAAATTGAGCCTCAGAGCAATTTTAACTTATTCAGCTTAAGACCAGAAATACAGATTCCTATTTGCCAGATACTGTGCTTGAAATTAGTTAACTTGGCTGAGGTCACATGGCTAATAATGAGCAGATGCAAAATGCAAATCCACTTCTCTTTCTATTTCCATGTCTAACAGCACTAAAATCTGTACAGAAATTGTGTGTCAACAAAAAAAAATGGTCAGTGAGTACCACAAACAAATTGAGAACATAAAGACAAAAGTTAACTGTACTCATTGACAATGTCCAGGGACTTAACTTCTAATTACAGAGGAAGGTGCAGAGCTGTAGGATTGAATCATATCCCTCAGAACACTCCATTTTCATTGAACTTATTCTATACACACAATACTCATGATAAATCAGTATTCTCCCTAAGTGGGGTCCAGAACTTGGTCAGGGGAAGGGTCACAGTGCTCTCAGTATCTCAATCACAAACATAAAAGAAGACATTGACTTACCAGGAAACATGGCAAAGCACCAAATGTAGCCATACTGGGGGCTTAACTGAGGGAGTCTGTTGTCCCCTTCCTGACAATGGTAACAATGACACATAACGGGTTTCAACTCCTTCCTCCTGTCTCCTTCTCAGCCTTTTCTTTCTAGGGAGAAATTTCCTCACTGATTCACTCCACCTTGAGCCAAGCCTTTGTTGTTGCCTTTAGTTTGCTTCTGCTCCAAGCACATTAAATTGCATACCTTGTGTACTGTGAGATCAAGAGTTGTGGGGGAGCAGTTATCTCTTTGGCTCATCTCTGTACAACTACGGCCTAACCCAGTGCTGCACATAAGGGATGAGTGTTGACTGAACTAGTAAAGGCTTACTTTCTACACTCATAAGCAATTTCTTTGCCCAGTGTTTGTGGATTCTAGTGTAGGACAGCTTAATAAACCCAAATGGTTCATTTTCCGCAAGCTCTGAGTTTAAAACAAAAGTAACTTTCTGTTAATGCTAATGAGTTTCCCTCTTATACAGAAATTAGACAGGTTATGCACTACAAGTACATCAGAATCACCAAATAGTCACTTGAATTTATATGGCATTGAGTTGTCCTAGGGAAGCAAAAAAATGTTCTAGGCTTTGGGCTCATTTTTCTTCAAATATATAGCAAAATAGTGAGAGAAGTACTTAGCTTAATTATTTTACAGATGTGTCTTGAGAATAAGTTGGAGGACATATGAAAATTCTGCATGCATCAATCAGCACTGTATAGATTATAATAATGAACGTATTAAACTATAGATGTATTTACTACTAATGAGTTGGTAGCTGTGTTGCCTAACATTATTCACATTATAAATCCATATTTTAGCTGCGTGTGGTTGTAAAGGCCCATAATCCCAACACTCTGGAAAGCTCTGGCAGGAAGATTACAAATTCAAGCCCAGCCTGAACAACTTAGTGAGATCTTGTTTCAAAATTAAAAATAAAGAAGGACTGGGAATATAGCTCAGGGCAAAGGCCCTAGGTTCAATTTTCAGTACTGTGAAAAAAAGTCATAGATAATGATAGTTTTAATTATGAATGAAAAGGTATAGATTCAAATTATTCAGTATCCACTTTTATAATGGCATGTTATTACTACCTCCTAAAAGAATCAAGTACTTTTGTTATATATCTGTGTCAGCAGTCTGAAATAAGTTCAAGTTCACCAAAGAGTACCCAAATCCACAAATGTGGAAAAGTAAATATTTTTATGCTACAGTTATTATAATTGTTCCCCAATTCCCAAAGCAATTTAAAGTTGGAGTGAGGAATCTATGGAATGAAGAAACTTGTGATACAATAGGGACAATGTCCCACAAAGCTAAGTATGAGTGGTATTGAGACTATGCTATGGCTGAATTAAAGCTTAAAAAGAAAATATCATTCTCCTGCCCTTGTTACTTTTAGAAACAGAGGCAAATATTAACCAAACAAACTTTAAGAAATGTGAGAGCTTTTAAGATTAACCTATATCTACTAAAACCAAGTTAATCAAAGAGATTGAGAAATCAAACAATAATTCCTAAAACATGCTATAATTTTTAAAATGATTAGATATTATGAATGAAAACACAAAGATATTCACTGTGAATTAAACATTGTCATTTAACTTTTTTGCTTACTTTCTCTTCATTCTTTTGGATAAATTATATTCATGCAACACGCCATCACCAGTCTTTTTTGGAATGACGAGAAATACAGGTAAACAGTACAATGAATAAATCCATAGGACAAAAGTGAATTAATATGATAAGGCTACATAAGTAAAAATATTCCAGAATGACTAGTCTGAGATGTAGTTTCAGATAGACAGATAGCATATAATAAAACTAAACTGTTTTTTGAAAATATATTAAGCTATAGCATAGTGTTTAATACTCAGATTACAGCTGTAATTTCCCAGTAGATGTCAGATTTACTGTAGAATACTTGAATTCTGAAAAAAGAAAACTTTTTATGTGTTTCCATAGACATAAACAAATAAAGAGTGCACATGTGCACACACACTACAAATGTGTTGGTCAAATACAAATGGAAAATTATTAAAGTTGTTTTGACATTGTAACATACTAGAAGTTTAGACACAGAAACCTGTTAAAATCATTTAGTGAGATTTGATTTTTTTGTAGCTAAACAGAGGAAAGTGTGATAAAATAATATTCACAAGTAATTGTTAGTATTTGATTTGGGAAGAATTCATGGCCTTCTTCATAAATCAGGAGACCAAAATAATAACAGTAGTGAAACGATATGAATTTTTTTGCAAAGGGCAGAACTGGAATTGTAATATGGAATGTCACATGGTCTGAAAATATAGGCCTTACATGACTGTGTAAGATGTAAACTGTGAGACCCTTAACTGGTGAACCTAAAAACAAATGATCACGGTAAAGCTTGGCTAGTCTATCATAACATTACGAAAGGGACTAGAACTGATAAATGGAGTCTGTATTTTCTCTTTGGGAGTAGCTCCTGGAGATATAAGAAGAGCAAGCATGGATGCATTCAACCAAAGCAACAAAGAATGAAAACTATTTATCCTGTTTTCTTTAAAAATTGAAAATATACCCTAAAATTTTTCTGTTTGAAAAAATTAAAAATAAAATGCACTTATAAGCCTCCAAATGAAAGGATCCATAAGACACCATACTTGGCAAGTGGATTATGTTGGCTATCACCAGTGTTTCCAGAAGGATAACAGTGACCCTCGATTAAGAGAAAGATTTATTTTGGATTTGATTTACATACCTAGGAGATGAAGTAATTACTACCACAACATTAGGACCTAGAGAAAAAGTATTAATTTAATTTGTAGGTTGGCCATCTAATTGAGGCATTCTTGATAAAACTAAACAATGGGTTGCAAAATACTGCAAACAATAGACAATATTTCCATCCAAAACATGTGGACCAGTGAAAATTGAAATGTTCAATTGGAGGGTGATTTAAAAAACTAAATTTATGGCTTTCATAAAAGAAGTGTGTTAAAACAGCATACACAAGAATTCACTGGAAATCAGTACTGGATATATGGTTGAAATATAGAAGGGAAACACATGGAAAAGATAGTGAGAATGATATAGGCACTTATAGAAACTTCTGTGTTCTGAAATATTTTTTCTTTTTCTTTGCCTGTTTCTATATTAGTGGGGTATTCATAGTATTTATGAATTTCAGAAGAATGATTATTTGCTGAGCATGACACTGAGACGTATAACTAAATACTACCACTGCCCATATTCCTAAAAGAACAATAATAATGATTCTTTATTTTCACAATTTTAAATTAAGATGAATGGTTTTTGTCTCCTAACCTCATGCATGGTACGGGCCTATTTACTTATACTTACCCCACCCTATTTTTTCATGACTGAGAATTAAATAGGAAATAGTAACCATATTTATGATACCAACTTTATAGGAGAGACCTCTGGCTGAACCTAACAATCCTACCCCAAGGAGGATAATCTAAGTAAAAGAAATGAAAAATGGAAAGAACAAGTGACTGATGATTTTTTGGAAAAGATCCTATAGAAAGCTTTTTGGCATTCTCAACTAAAATATATGTAGAGATTACTATTACATGTGTGATAGTACCTTGGGGAAATCAATATATGAGGTCCACAATATATATTCAAATTCTATTCAAGGAGCCAACAATTAATGGCAACAATATAAACAAATGCTGACTGAAAAATTCTAAAAGACCCTTGCTCAAAATTGACCTTAGAAATATGAACTAAAGTTTTGAATTCCACCTTTCCTCCTGAAATTTCTTCCTCTTGAAACCACTTTTCCTATATCTTTATGAAAGCCTTATCTGAGTACACACTTGAGTCTCACATGTTCTATAAAAGATATAGCACTGGATAAATGTGCAGTGTTTAAAAATTTGGACTCTCTTGAAATTTATAAAGTTAACCAACATAAACTGCATTATCATGTAACAAGACACTAGAATGAGAAATGATGTAATTTTTTCACGTTCACCATCCTTACCAGCACTGTCCTACTGCTTAACTGGAAGAAACATTGTTCATGCCTTGGTTTACACATTCCCAAATGTGGCACAAACTGAAGTGCATGATTCACACTGTAGTTAATGAAATGTGTTAAAGAAAAAACTGCCTGTGTGGGCCCTGAGCTGCCTGAGTACACTGGACCAGATTGTCCAAGATCAGCTACCACTGTGGTTTGCTTCTGGGCTCTGCCTGCTACATCAGCTATCTAGGGACCCCAGACACTGCAGCTTGCAATCTGCCATCATCACAGTTTGTGGCTCAACTCTGACAGCCAGGTACAATCTATCAACTTCCTGGGAACAATAGACCAGGCAGCCCATGATCCTGCTGCCATTGCAGTCCACATCTGGGCCTTGCGCATGCCCTGAGCTGCGTTGGGACACTGGATCAGGTGGTCTGCAATCTACTGACACCACAGTTTGCATCTGAGACCTGGGAGATCTTGGTACACTGCACCAACTGCCTGGTGACCCTGGACTGAGCAGCCCATCTCCCCAGCCACTGAGGGTCAAGTATGACCCTCAGGGAAACTAGAGACACTAGGGATCTTTGGTGAGCTGCCAGAGAAGAGTGAGAATGGGCGCTTTGCTTTCAGTATCAAAAATGACAGGACAAAGGAGGAAATTGCATTTTCGGAATTCCCTCCTCCCTTGACCAGTTCCGGGGGCCTTCCCCCCGGGGGACTTTGTTATTCCCCCCCTTGAATTTTTTGAATTGCTTGCAGGGAAGTTAAGGAACCAATTCCTTCGGTTCTTCGAGGCCTTCTGGGCGGAAGTATTTTTTCGGTTAAAAATTTAATTGCCACCATTATTGAAGTTTTTTTTCGGCCCATTTAATTAGGCCTATTTTAAAAAGTAGATAAGCATAGAAATTGATGGAAATTATAAATGAGCAGTATAGGAAATAACTAGAATGTATGAAACCGATTCAAAGAGATATCCAGGAAATCAAAGTTTCCATTGAAATCTGGCAAAACCACTTGAATGAAGCCAAAGATAATAGCATTGCAGCTAACAATCATGAAAGGAAGGATCTCTTAAAACTAACAAGGAACAAGGAAATATCAATTCAACAGATGCAAGACAAAGCAAAGAGGAATAATGTAAGACTAATAAGTGTCAACAAAACAGCAGGATTCAACACAAATGACCTAAAAAGAATACTTGCAGAAGTAACAGCAGAAAATTTCCCAAGCATGGAAAAAGAATCTGACATCAGTGAAGCATATGGAACTCCAGCTAGCCATAACCAAAATAAAACTGTATCCAGACATATAATAATCAAGATCCCAGAAACCCAGCAAAAGAACAAAATATTAAAAGCCATTAGAGAAAAGAAACAGATCACCTACAGAGGAAAGCCCATCAGAATCATGGCAGATTTCTCAACACAAACCATCCAGAAGAGAAGAGATTAGAGTGAACTATTACAGGTCCAGAGACAAAATAGCTTCAAACCCAGATTGGTATATCCTTAAAAACTATGCTTTAAATTTAATGGAGAAATAAAATATTTCCACAACAAAGAACAACTGAAGAACTTCATGAGTGCCAAACCAGCCCTACAAGCAGTACTAAAAGATATTCTAGAAAGAGATAAAAATTACCTCAATTTAAAGAACGGCAACACAAAGGAACCCCCAAGTAGAGCAAGTAATTAAACAGACAGAAAAAGTAGGAAACAAACAGCAAGTAAACAACATGACAAAGATAAGCCAACACATATCAGTTATAACTATTATTGTAAATGGCTTCAATTCACCAGTCAAGAGAAGCAGATTGTCAGAGTGGATCAAGAAACAAAAACCAACAATGTGCTGTGCACAAGAAACACATTGAACTCAAAAGGAAATTTACAGATTGAAAGTCAAAGGATTGGAAACAACTCTCCATGCAACAAGAACCCAGAAAAAAGTATAAGTATCTATTCTGTTTACAGATAATGTGAACTTCAAACCAAGAACAATCAAAAGAGATAGAGGGGGGTCACTACATACTTGTTAGGGGAAAACTGCAAGAAGAGGAGATAACAATCATAAATATGGGAGCACCCAACTATATAAGACAAATCTTAATAGACATGAAAAATGAGTAACTAACAACACTATTGTAATGAGGGACCTAAACACCCCATTGACACAAAGAGATAGGTCAACTAGACTAAAAGTCAGCAAAGAAATAATAGATCTGAACCAAATCTATGAACAAATGGAATTAGTAGATGTTTAAAAAGAGTTCCACCCCACAACATCAGAATACACATTCTTCTCAGCTGCACATGGGACATTCTTTAAAATAGACCACATTCTAGCCCATAGAGCATGCTTAACTAAATGCAAAAGAACTGAAATTATCCCAGACATATTATCTGACCATAGTGCAATGAAATTGAAAATTAATGACAAAAGGAGCCACAAGAACTACATAAACACATGGAAATTAAATAACAACCTCCTGAACAATCAATGGGTCACTGATGAAATTAAAGAAGAAATTAAGCAAAACCTACAAACAAATGAAAATGTGAATACAACTTACTGGAATCTGTGGGATGCATTGAAAGCAATCCTCAGAGGGAAATTTAGAGCAGTGAGCTCACATATCAAGAAAACAGAAAGAGGACAAATAAATAGACTAATGTTTCAAGCCCAAAGCCCAAAGAAGGGAGGAAATTATAAAGATCAGGACAGAAATTAGTAGTTGAGATGAAGAAAACACTACAAAAAATTAATGAATCAAAAGTTGGTTCTTTGAAAGAATAAATAAAATTGGTAAACCCCTAGCCAACCTTATCAAAAAAAGGAAGGAAAGAACTCAAATTCATGCAATAATGAATGAAAAGGGTGAAATCACTACAGATCCTATAGAAATTCAAAAGATCATCAATACCTACTTTGAAAATTTTTACTCTCATAGGGTAGAAAACTCAGAAGAAATGGACAGATTCCTAGATATGTACAAATTACCAAAATTGAGTCAAGAGGATATAAAAATCCTGAATAACCCAATGTCAATTAATGAGATTGAAAATGTCATTAAAAATTTATCAACAAAGAAAAGCCAAGGTCCTGATGGATTCACAGTAGAATTATATAAGAAATTCAGAGAAGATTTAATGCCAATTTTCCTCAAACTCTTCAATGAAAGTGAAAAGGAAGCAATTCTCCCTAACTCATTTCTGGAGACAAGTATTATAGTGATATCAAAACCAGAAAGAGACCCAACCAAGAAAGAGAACTCCAGACCAATCTCTCTAATGAACATAGAGGTAAAGATACTCAATAAAATATTAGGAAACAGAATGAAACAAATCATCAAGAAAATTATACACCATCACCAACTGAGATTCATCCCAGGAATGCAAGGATGGTTCAATATACACAAATCAATGTAATACACTACATCAACAGAGCCAAAATCAAAAACCCCATGATGATCTCAACAGATGCAGAAAAAGCTTTTGACAAAATCTAACACTCATTTATGATAAAAATCCTACAGAAAATAGGAATAGATAGTCTTTACCTCAATGTGATCAAAGCCATCTATTGCAAATGAACAGCCAACATCATACTAAATAGACAAAAACTGAAAGCTTTCACTTTAAAGTCAGGGACAAGACAAGGATGTCCATTGTCACCACTCCTATTCAACATAGTTCTGGAAGCATTAGCCAGAGTGATTGGAAAAGACAGAAAAAATAAATAAATATAGGAAAGGAAGAAGTGAAATTATCATTATTTGCAGATGACATGATACTCTACATGGAAGACCCCAAAAAGTCCACCAAAAGACTACTTGGATTAATGAACAAATCCATTAGTGTAGCTGGATGCAAAATGAACACTAAAAAATCAATAGCATTCCTATATACAAACAACAAACACACAGAGAGAGAAATTAAGGAAATCATACATTTCACAATAGCATCCAAAAAATTGAAATATGTAGGAATCAATCTAACAAAAGAAGTAAAAGATCTATTCAATGAAAACTACAGTACTCTGAAAAAAAGAGATTGAAGAGGATTCTAGAAAATGGAAAGATATTCCTTGGTCATGGATAGGAAGAATGATCATTGTGAAAATGGCCATACTCCCAAAATTGCTGTATATATTCAATGTAATTCCAACTAAAATACCACTAGTATATCTCATGGATCTAGAGAAAACATTCCTAAAATTCTGGAACCAGAAGAGACCCAGAACAGCAAAAGCAATCCTAAGTAACAAAGGCAAAGCTGGTGGAATCACAACCCCTGATTTGAAATTATACTAAAATTATACTAAATTATACTGTTATAAAATCAGCATGATATTGGCAAAAAAACTGACCCGAGGATCAATGGAACAGACTGGAAGATGCAGTCACAATCACAAACACACACTCAGTCACCTTATCTTTGACAAAGGGGCCAAACAATTCACTGGAAGAAACATAGCCTCTTTAATAAATGGTGCTGGAAAAACTGGCTCGACACATGCCAAAGACTGAAACTAGACCCATGTCTATCAGCATGCACCAAATTAAAGTCAAAATGGATTAAAGATCTAAATATTAAAACAGAAACATTTAATCTACTGGAAGAGAAAGTAGGTAGAAATCTTGAAGACATAGGGGGAGGCAGAGAATTTATAAACAAAAACCAAACTGCATGGGAAATACTTCAATGAATCAACAACCAGGATCTCATCTTATTGAAGAATCTTTGAACATATAGAGAAATCACCAACAGAGTAAAAAGAAAACTCACAAACTGGGAAAAAGATTTAGCCAACTGCTCCTCAGACAAAGGACTTCTATCTCAAACATATAAAGAATAAAAAAAGCTCACTCCCTCAAATTCAAAGACTTAACACAACAATGGACATCTAAGATAAATACACACTTCAATACATACTTATCAGATAAAAAACATACAAATGGTAAATAAATACATGAAAAACTGCTCAACATCATTAGTCATTCAAGAAATGCAAATTTAAACAACAATGAGATTCTATTTTACTCCAGAAAGACTGGTTATCATCAAGAAATCAATCAACAACAAATGCTGGAGGGGTTGAG
Source organism: Chinchilla lanigera (assembly GCF_000276665.1). Lineage (NCBI taxonomy): Eukaryota > Metazoa > Chordata > Mammalia > Rodentia > Chinchillidae > Chinchilla > Chinchilla lanigera. The sequence continues at coordinate 21,884,829 of NW_004955419.1, read as the reverse complement.
GGGACAAAGGAGCCTTTCTCCATTGGTGGGAGTGTAGACTGGTGCAACCACTGTGGAGATCAGTCTGGAGATTCCTCAGTAAAATAGAATTAGAGGTCCCATTCAACCCAGCTATTCCTCTTCTGGGTATTTTTCCAGAAGAACTAAAAACATCATACCATAATGATATATATGCACCCGTATTTATAGCAGTGCAATTTGTAATAGCTAAATCATGAAAATAACCCAAATGCCCATCAACTGAGGAATGGATAAAAAAGCTGTGGTATTTTTATATAATGGAATATTATTCAGCTATAAAGAAAGATAACCTGGAGGCTTTTATAGATGAATGTTTGCCACTAGAGACCATACTCATAAGTGAAATAAATAAGTCTCACATGTGTAAAAATCATATTGTCTCCCTTATATAAGAAGCTGAAGAAGTAAATGAAATCTAAAAGGTACAATCGATAGTGAGAAGGAGAAAAAAACGGCTCAAAAGGAAAGAATGCCTGAGATGAGCAAAAGAAGAAAATAAAGAAAAGGAAAAATATGTGCATATATATACACATAGGATGGCCAGGATAATTGTACTATTAATTTCTATTGCTTTCTTGAAAGGAACAGTTGATATTTAATTGTTTGATCATTCTTGCATGTCTGTCTTTGTTTATCTGAGTGAGCAATATGAAATAACAGTATGTAATACAGCAACCATTGTTAATTTCTTTTCACCTTGTCTGAAATTCTGTATTGTTTTTATTGTTTTTATATTGATTAATTTCTGTCTGTGTGTTTGTTAATATGTTTTGGTTCTTTAATCTCTAAAATTAAAATTTTAAAAATGTACGTGTATTTCTTTAATTGTGCTGTTGTGGCCCTAATTTCCCAAATCTATTCAAAATGTTTATTTTTGATGGTAATTTTGACTTTAGGGAAGAGCCAGAAGTTCCGCCTTCCCAGATCTGCTGAATAAGGGGGATGAGGACACACTGTAATATGTTTCATGAGCCTGTCTTTCCATTGGATGGCACTCAGAAGCAGCATTCTGCACATTTTTATCACATCTCATAAGAATATGAAAGAGGACTTTCAGAACTGCTTCAGAAAGTGGCAGCAGTGATGAGATGTGTTCAAAGAGAGGAGGAGTATTTTGAGGGGGATAAATGGTGATGGGTCTTTTATTGCAATAAACTTTTTCATTTAAACATTTGTTGCATGTTTTGATAGCTCCTTTATAGAGACAGAAATGTATGTGTTTCTATAATTAGAATTGCAAACAAATTTGCAAAGTTTTGAAAGTAGTGTAAGTGTTTAGGAAAGTAGTATAAATTTTATAAGGGTAATTTAGTCTGACAGCTGGCCTATTGGTTTCACTTCTTAAACTCATCCTTTAAAAATATCTGTATTTTATATCTTTAAAAAATTTAATGCCTAGTACTTATAGTACATCTACTGATAAATCAAAATAAGATGATTAACCTATGACTCTTAGTTATTACAAGAAAGATTAAAAATTTTATTTTGGGAAAGCAGCAATAATTATAAAAATCTTTTTATGCCTTTTGGAATTTTAGAAAATATTGATTCTTGAATCAAAAGGCAGTATAGCTAACGATGTATTGGAGATTTTCTGATTTTCCAGAGTGTCAGGGACCTGGCTAAGATCGCCAACTGCCTGTATGGGTGGTACAGCGAAAGGATGAGGTAAGAAACAGAGATAAATTTAGTAATGCATGAAGCTGGGCTGGAAGATCAGTGTCTCAGGATGAGCCGATTCAAAGACACTCCAAGACAGCCACTATTTATTGGTTGTATACAATGATAGAAGGTGCTAGCGAAGATTCAAGGTGATTCAAGGTCCTCTCAGAGGTCAGTGACTCAGCCAGCAATAGATAGTCTTAGGATGACTCAAGAGGGGTGAGGTGATTTTATGCTAAGAAGAATCTTGCTCTGGAGTGTTTTTTAATCTTAGTATCTTTAGTTTTTAGTCTTAGTGCGTGGGAGAGGATGGCCCATCCCTAAAGAGTTCATGGGAAATCTCAAAAGGGTGATAACGATAATCCCAACCTCCATTTATCTCTTACAGAAGTATGCAAAATTAGTCATTGTGAATTTGTTGTCCCCAACACCAGAAAAGGGAGTTTATTATTGACTCTATTAGTTTTCCAATCATTGATAAACATGGGTACACTTGCTTATATCAAAGCCACATTACATCCACCCTTACAATATTTAGCAGATGATGAGTTCAACCTGATACATAAACCTGCATATAAGATACTGACACTTTTGATGTTGTGATAAAAAAATCAAGTTAGGAGCTAAGGAGCTGGCTGAGACAATAGAAATAATATTTTTACATGCTTCAAATTTTATTATACTAAATTATTAAAAAAGAGAATTAAACAAGAATTAGGTACCAAGGGCATGTAATGGGGTGCAGGAGAGGCACCAGAACAGGGAAGCAGGAATTAGGGGCCAGATCATTTAGGTATAAATCTGGCTAAACCTTAAGGAAGTGGATTGGGAAAGAACTATGTGTTAAATTTTTTTAGTGGGTGGAGATATTAGCTCTAGTGTGTGTTACCTCAGAGTACAGGAGGGGCTAAGTGGTAACTCATTCCTCAACTGAAGTCTTAGTTTCAGTTCTAAAATTGTATAACGGTGTAAGTCTGGTATGATGTTAGCTGTTTTCCCCCACTTATTGAAACTTTAAATAACACTAGGAAATGGATTTTATCCATTACAAGTAAGATAACTCTGGCTTAGAAAGAGTAAATAATCTATCTAACTTACTTACATAGCTGGGGGAATTGTAGAGTTTGTGATCTTGTCTCTCTTTTCCCAATGTCTGTGTGTGATTGTTTCCCACAATTTCAACTCAGGCAATCAGAAACAGTCAGATACCACCAAGGATAAGATTTTAATAGAATTCATTGTGGTTTTAATATCTGGATCAGAGAATGCTGTAAGATGAATTTATATCACGCTATAGTTTTCAGGAATTCTAGCTGAGAATAGAGGAAGCTAAGAATAAAAATCTCTCTCTCTAATCATTATTTCTCCAAATACAAGTTCTCATTGAACCACCTGTGAATTCATTTTTGTACCTGTTACACATCAATCTGAATTTCCCATTGTTATTATTAAATAGGTTTTTGGTTCAGCATATATTTTACAGCAGCTTTTACATCCTTATTCCTCAAGCTATAGATGATAGGATTCAGCATGGGGGTCACTACCCCATAAAATAAAGAAATCATCTTGTCCAAAGTTTGAAACTTGTCCTCCCCATTCAGGTCTTGGGTCTTGGGTTTTGCATACATAAAGAAAATGGTGCCATAAAATATAACCACCACAGTCAGATGAGCTGAGCAGGTTGAAAAGGCCTTGTGTCTTCCTGTGGCTGAGTTCATATGCAAGATGGTGTAGAGAATAAATATATAGGAGAAAAAAATGACCAGAAGAGGAAAAACCAGGAAAGCTATATTTGATATCATCATGGTAATAATATTGAGGGATATGTCAGCACAAGCTAGTTTGAGGACAGCCAAGATCTCACATGTAAAATGATTGATAATATTATTTCCACAGAAGGGCAACTGCATGGCAAGAGATGTTTGCACAATTGAATTGACTCCACCAGAGAACTATGACACACAAGCCATAAGTATATATACACCTTTGCTCATGATGACGGGGTACCTCAGAGGGTTGCAGATGGCCACATAGCGATCAAAAGCCATCATGCCAAGGAGCAAACATTCTGTTGACCCCATTGCAAATCCAAGGAACATCTGCGCTGCACATCCAGAAAAAGAAATGTTTCTTCTCTTTGAGATTAAGCTCACCAGCGTTGATGGAACAGAGGTAGATGTATAGCAAATATCAAGGAAAGAGAGGTTCCCCAGAAAGAAGTACATGGGAGTGTGAAGACGGGAATCAAAGACGCTTGCTATGATCAGAACACCATTGCCAATTAGAATCACTAGGTACGTGATTAGAATCACAGCAAAGTAAATGATCTCAGTCCTTGGATATCCTAAAAGACCCAGAAGAAGAAATTCGGACACAAAGGTCTGGTTAATCATACCCATGATACACACTTCTAGCATGTCAAAAGAAGACCTGACAAAATTATCTACTGCCAAGAAACAGATAGTACAAATTACTTGAACAATCTTTTTAGAATGTATTCAGAGTTCTTGCTTGAAGTTCTGATACTTATTAAATGGTATGCATTTCTAATGTACAATGAAATTGGAAATACTTTGGCCCCATCGCAAGATATGAATATTTGCCCATATTCAGACACAGACAAAAATAACATCTCATGTTGTTGAGGACACATGCTCAGTTAATGTTTATAGAGTCCCTGGTTAATTACCAACTTTATGGCTACCTTCTTCATTCTATATGCCCCAGCAATGAGCAATGGAAATACTATTCAAAAAGGAATGGTATTTTGATTCAATGATTGACAAAGTCATTGAAATGTCACAACATCTTTAAAAACTGAATTTCTTTTCAAGCCTGACACTCTATACCTTATGTTGGATATTTTATCACTATTTAATCATAGTAAATTGATAGCATAAACTAAAATTTAGCATCTGATTAAAGGCACAGTCAGTTGTTGACCCCATATTTCAGCTCACTTTTATCTTGTAGGGTCATTCCTATGACAAGATCATTGCACAGACAGGCTCTACATCATTGTGATGGAGGACATTACGTTGGCTCTACTATTTTATTCTGCAGCTTCAGATTATATCCTCATAATTTCATTTAAGGCAACCTAAAAATAGTACTGATGTTCAAATATTTTACATAAGTATGTATATATAATTGTATATTCCACTGTATGTGTATACTCTCTATATTATCTCCATTTTTCCAAATATGAAAGATGAAACTTGACCAAGATAAAGCAGGTAGTAAATAGTAAAGTTGAGCTTAAAGCTAAGATCTTTGACATCCAGTTCAGTTAATGAGTTTGCTGATTTTCACGTGCATATAAGTACCTGGGGATATTGAAAATCTTCAAATCTGCTTTCAGTGTCCAGCACAGGTCCTGAGATCTGAATTTCTCCAAAGTGCCTGAGATGTTTGTGCAATTGGTCCCCAAAGCACTTCAGTAGCAGACTTTAATATACACTGAGTTGGCAGATTATCTAGATGTTTCTGGTTCAGATCAATTTCCTGTTGCTTTATTATATGTATTGCCATCACCATCAGCAAAAGTTCAAGACCATAATTCTTTTGTGTTTTACAGAAAACTCCAGATTGATGCCATACTGCTAAATATTGAAGGACACATTTTAAAAAACAGAATAAATTTACAAAAACTACTATAATAATTTTAGACCATCATTTGAAACCAGTCATATTCTGAGCATAGTAAGGATAAATTTTTAAAAATGGGAAGTGTTGCCATTGTAAACTGAGAAAATAGGAACTATATATGGAAATCTATCATAGACATATTTACATACTGTAATATGAGTTATAATTATAAATTTTCCAAGAAGGAATGTGTTTAGGTGAAATGAATCACACAAGGGAGACTTCAAGAGCAGTTTCAAACTTATGTTGGCTCCAGAAGCATGGAAAGGATAAGGTGAGTTTGGAAGAGAAGAAGGCAATTGAGCAAGGAAGCCAAATGTGAAAAGCTGAGCGCTAATTAGAGAATTCAGCACACCATTTTGGACAAGAGTATTTGTGCAAAAATAGCAGCAAGCACATCTGAGAAGAAAAGTGAATCAAGCATGTAGAAAGCATCTGACATTGGGGGAAAAAATGTTTGACACTTCTTTTAGCGATGGAGGGGTCCATCATTAGAAAGTAAAGAACACTGGTGAATGCTTAGCCTAAGACTGACTTTAACATCTATATGAGTTTGACTTCACGTAATATAAGATGAGAGTTTTGAACAGAAATGTAACTAAAGAAATTAAGACATTTAGATTATTGAGATTTTTATAATTGGTGACTAGATATGAAAACTACTCTTTCCATAGTCACCATGAGTATATTCATATTGTGTGCCAGTTACCTGGGAAATTTACTAAAGCAAACATTAGCTTTAATCAAAAATCCAATTTAATTAGAATATTCTCTGTGCAGGGAAGCATTTAGTAAAAAATAGACAATAGAAATATTTAAATTTTGAAGAGAGACAAATAAGGGAGTATACAATCTTGAGCTTAAGGAAGAGAATGTTAATTTTTACTTATTCAGCCTAAGAATAGAAGCTCAGGGAAAAGAGAGGGGAGAAGAAGGGAGGAGAAGAGAGGAGATGAAAGGGAGAGGGGAGAGGAGCTGAGGAGGGAGATGAGGAGGGAGAGGAGAGGAGAAGGAAAACATCTTCATTTAAGTTATCCAATTTTATTGCAGCACTCAGTGTCCATATTTGTGCTGGAAATAGCTCACTAGGCCAAGGTCACATGGGCAATAACAGAAGAGGCAAGATCCAAAGCCAGTTCTCTTTACATTACTACTTTGTTTGACTGATACCACTAAAATAAATAGAAATCATATCTCAACAACAGAATGCTCAGTGATAACCATATAGAATATAGGATCGTGAAGATAATTTGACAGTACTCATGCAAAAGTGCCCAGCAACAGGGCAGTGATCTTACACTTGTCCCACAATACTTCTTATTAAAAATCCAAATTCTCCCCAAATGAGGTTTAGAAATTGATCATGGAGTACATTGGGTGGAGAGGATGAGCACGTTGATTAGTCGAGTTCCAAAAGTATAAGGAAGGAGACAGCATAACATTGACTTACCAGGACACATGGCAATACTCTAGGTCAGGCTCTGCTAGAATCCAGGCCTGGGGAGCCTTCTATCTTCACATTCTGTATAAATGCTGTGACAGTGCACCTTAGGCAGCCTGAACTGCCTCTCCTGCCACTTGCTGTAGGACTTATCCTCCCAGGTGCTAACTGTTCCATCAGTTCGAGTCCACCTTGAGCCAGGACTTTGATTTTCTGCTGCTCCCACTTTAAATTGGTTATCTTGTCTACTGAGAGGTAATAAAAACCATGGGAACAGTTTGAGTCTCTTGCTCATCCATCCCTCTACACCTAAATCTAACACAGCTCTTAAACAATTTCCCTGTGTAATATTGGTCAGTGAATGTTGAGGACTATTTAATATACTCAAATTATTCACTTACAGGTTTACTTTTTAATCTTCCAGTCAGTAGTAACATGCTTTCATCTTATGTGGATAAGCAGCAGTTTATGCATTGCAAGTACACAGAATTCACCCGATTGTCACTAGGATACGTGTGACATCTGGTTATCATAAAGGAAAAATACCTCTGACTAGAATCAGTCTTCAGCTTCAACGCCTTTGCTGGTGATTAGATAGCCTCAGTTTTCTCATTTGCAAAATAGTAATAAAAATAGCTATCTTAATTTTTTCTTATGGATATAGTAAGGAAATAATGAGATAGCATATGGAAACTGTTTTAGTCATTAGAGATACATAAATAACAATAAAGTAATAATTTCAGGTGTATTTGGTGAAAATAAATTGGCAACTACATTTCTTCAGGTTATTTGTATTACAAGTACATATTGACTAACAGCTTTAGTTACAGATTAGGTTTAATTGAGCTTAATTATGATACAGTTTTCAGTATCCAGGACTTACCTTTATAATGATAAACTATTTCTACTTCCTATCAGAAGCAGATACTTTCTTTGCAATATTTATCTCAGCTAATTAAACTCAGCTTCAAGAAATGTTGCCCAATTCCACAGATATAGAAGGGTAAATATTTTTGTACAACAGTCATTATAATTGTTCCCTAATTCCCAAAGCAATTTAAAGTTGGAGGAAGAGAGCTACGGCAGGGAGAAACTTCTGATGTGACAAGTACAATGTGGCAGAGACTCAGCAGTGGTGTGACAGTACCTTGTAGTTGTATTACAGTTCCAAAAGGGAACACCATTCTCCTGCTTATGTAACCTTTGAAAATGGAGCTGAATGTTCACCAAACAATGAAATGTGATAGATTTTTTTTGTTTAAACTTATCTACTAAAGCAAAGTTAATTAAAAGAGTTAAATAATTCAAATAATAATTACCAAAATGAAATGCTATAATCAAAGATGATCCAGATATTGTGAATGAAATGAAAGACATTCACTGTGAATTAAATATCATTTAATTTTTAGCTGATTTTCTCTTCATTCTTGTTGATAAATTAATTTCAATGAGGATGCCATCACCAACATTTTTGCAATAAAAAGAAATGCTATGCATAATACAATACATAAACTCATGGGACAATAATAAATCAATATATTAAAGCCACAAATAGTTCATAATGAATTAAGGGCATAAAATTCAGAGGTAAATAGCACATGATAGAATTAAAATGTCTATTAAGTTAGAGTGTAGATTTATTGAGGTTCACTGTAAAATATTTCGAGTCTAAGAAATAACCATTTGCTTAAGAAAGTAGTAACAATATTTTTCTTATAATTATTAGCATATAAGAAATGAACAAAATAATAAGTTTCTTTGTGATGGTTTCACATGTACATATAATGTACCTAGATTGTGTCTACCCTCCCTGTTACCCTCTCTTACCTTAGCTCCCTTGTTCCCCTGCTTCTTCCCTAATTGTTCCCCTCTCTGTTCATGTCATCTTTTTTTATAGGTTTCACATCTTAAAGAAAACATGTGACACTTTTCTTTCTGAGTGTGGTTTATTTTAACACTATGATGTCTAGTTTTATTTTCTTGCAAATGACATGATTTATTTCTTCTTTGTAACTGAAATTATATATATTATATATATACATCTATGTATTATATATACATATCATATTTACATGTTATATACATATAGACATATCATGTTATACGTACAAATCACATTTACTTTATTCATTTATTCACTAATGGGCATGTAGGCTGGTTCGTCAACTTGGATATTAGGAAAAGTGCTGTGATAAACATGGCTTACAAGTATCTGTATTGCATTCTGACTTTGATTCTTTGTTATGGTACACTTGAAAGTGGTATACCTGGATCATGTAGTAGTTCTATTTACAGTTTGGTAGATCATCCATACTGATTTCCATAGAGGCTATACTAATTTACATTCCCACTAGCAGCATACAACTGTTCCTTTCCTCAGCATACTCATCATATGAGGTTTGTTTTTATTATTGATGATAGCCATTCTGACTGGGATGAGATGGAATCACAATGTGGTTTTGATTTGCATTTCCTAGATGACTAAAAATTTTCAGCATTCTTTTCACATTTGTATTCCTATTTTTGAAAAGTGTCAGTTCAGCTCCTTTGTCCATATATTAATTGGATTACTTGTTCTTCTGGAGTTAAAATTTTTATTTAGGGCTGGGTATATAGCTCAGTGGCTCAGTGCCTGCCATATTTGACCTAGAGCCTAGAAAACTCTAAATACAATTAAAGAAAAGAAAAGAGATATTGCAAAACAAACTACTGAAATACACAGGCTCATTAGAGAATATTTTGAAAAATAAATGCCAATAAATTAAATGATCAGGGAGCTAGCTGCTCCTTCCCCCAACCCACCCCTTCCTTCTCAGATTTTGGGGCAAACAAATAACCTCTGTCTCTGTTGGGAGTGTTTAATATTGGATGTCAAGCACACACAAGTCATGGCTGGGATATTGCAGCTTGTCCTAAGCAAAGTGGGGCTGTCATTGAGCATACCCAGCTAATACTGATCCAGCTGGACAATATTAATATAATATTTGTATTTTAATGTCAATTTACTATGGTTAGTAGTATCTGTATTTCTTTCTGTGTGCTTGCATAAGTACTGCTCCTGCCAGTAGGAACTGAAGAAACCAGGGAGAGAATTTAAAAAATCTTAGAGTCAAATGAAAATACAAACACAACCTTCCAGAGCCAGTGGGACCCACTGACAAATGTTACAAGTGGGAACTTTATAGTAGTAAAAGCCCACATTAAATAAAAACACAGGGATCACAAATAAACACTCTCATGATGCATCTCAAAGCCTTAGAAAAACCAAACCCAAGACCAATAGAAGGAAAGACATAATAAAGATCAGAAAATAACCAAACAATAGCCTAAAGGAATAACACAGGAGAACGATGAAGCAGTCAGATTTTTGAATAGATAAAACTGACAAACCCTCAGCCAAATTAACCAAAAGAAAATGAAAGAAAACTCTAAGTAGTTATCCGTTTTTGCATCATTTAGCAGTTGTTGGATTGATATTTCATGGTCTATTGTTATTTTTAAGGAGTCTTTCATTTGATCATCACCAACCATAGTCCTGGCTTCTAGATATGACATTCTGTTTTCACACTGGTTTATTCTGCTGCATATGCTTTCAATAGAATTTTTAATCTCCAGAATATTTGTTTGTATCTGTTTTACAGCATCCAATTCTTTCCCATGTTGGGTATTCGTGATTTTCCTAAACTCCTATACTCTTAAAAATCATTATCTGTTCTAGATTCACTGCTCATATTATTCACTGTGGTCATCATCTCTTTAGCAATCTGTGTGATTATTTGTGTTTTTCTTTAAAATTTAAGTATTTGTTTGTCTTGCTATCTCTGCTACTACCATTTCATAAAATTCAGGTGACAGCCTTTGATTTCTTCCACCTCAATGCCTTCTGGACTTGCTTTGGGTAGATTGGGTATTTTAGATTACATCTTGCTTCTGTGTTTTCTGATTGTCTATTTTTATTTATTTGTTTTCCACAATCAAGTTTTGTTGCTTAAGGTAGGCAGTATTATTACTAGTGTCAAGACCTTTTTAGATAATCAGTACTTTTTAGAGATGTCTTCTAGGTATAGCTGATTTTTGCTCCTTGATTCTGTCTCTGGTTCCTACCTCTTCTGTTTGTCAGAGATGAGGGTTGAGCCTGTTTGGCCTAGCACCAGTTATTTTGTACTGAGCTATAGTATTTTCCATTGCTTTCAGAATGAATAATAGACATCTCTAAAAAGTACTGATTACCTGACAAGGTCTTGACACTAGTAATAATACTGTCTACCTTAAGCAACAAGCCTTGATTGTGGAAAACAAATAAATAAAAATAGACAATCAGAAAACACAGTAAAACATAAATTCTATATGCCTCATTCACAGTATGTCAGATTCTTTTCCCATGCTTGGGAAATTTTCTGCTATTATGTCTGCAAATAGTCTTTTTCTGTCATTAATGTTGCCTTCTGAGCTATCATTGACACCTATCAGTCTTATACTGTTTTCTTTGCCTCATCTTGCAGATGTTGGATTGTTATGTCCGGTTCCTTATTTTTAACAGATCTTTCCTTTCACAATTGCTAGCTGCAATGCTGTCTTCAAGTTCTGAAAGTCAATCTTCAGTTTTGTTCAAGTGGTTTTCCCAGCTTTCAATGGAATTTTTAATTTCCTGAATATCTCTTTCAATCTGTTTCATGCATTCTAATTCTTTCCTATATTGTTCATATGCTCCAGTTAGCTATAACCCAAAGAAATTTATACCCAGACACATAATAATCAAGGCCCCAGAAATTCCACAAAAGAATAGAATCTTAAAAGCTGCTAGAGAAAAGAAACAGATCACCTATGAGGAAAAACCTATCAGAATTACAGCAGATTCCTTAACACAAACCATCAAGTCAAGAAGAGCTTAGAGTGAAGTATTTCAGGTCCTGAAAGAAAACAACTTCCAACCCAGATTGATGTACCCTGTGAAAATATGTTTCAAAATTAATGGAGAAATAAGATAACTTCCACAATAAAGATCAACTGAAGAAATTCATGACCACCAAACCAACCCTACTGAGAAATAAAGGTATGAAATGATGTGCAAAGTCACAACATGACAGTTAATATTTTAATTAATAACAACTACAAAGTCTGATATTCTAGATGACATATCCATATAAAGTATAGTTTAGAACCACTTTTTACACTTTGGAAGTCAGTTTATTTATTATATTTTAAATTAAGAAAACATTTCTCTAGTGTCCTACTTATTAATTTGGTCAACAATATTTAATGGATACCATTGTGTGCCAGTTTTTCTCTGGATAGTGGTGCTACAATACTGTATTTGATTTAGCATTTCTAAAGGAAGTAATGGCTGGGAAAACAAGTGTATTAAATACATAAAACATGTAATGGTCACATGATTTACATGAGGAAATAACAAAATTCTTAAGGTAGAAATATATTTTTCAAATAATATGGTTTAAATAAAGTGCAAAAAATTTTCATTACTTTATTTTAATAAATTTACATCAAGATGCTAAAACCTAAATTGACATGTCAAATATGGCCTTAAAAATCCCCATTAATAAAATAATGACAATGAAATAAAACTTTTATTGTTTTCCTTTTTCTTACTTGGAGTATAAGGTGTTTTAAAAGAACAAATACCCACGATATTATATTGATATATTTTTTGCTAGATTTACATGAGCCTCATAAATTTATTGAAACAATACTTTTCATTTCTTATACTTCATTTTTTCATAGTGACACCTAACAGACTCTTAGAATTGATAAAATATATTTATATCCATTATTGCTTATAAGCAACATTTCTGAGTATTATTATCTTCAACAGAATGAAGTTGCTACAATACTCTTCCTCCAGATTTGAAAATAATGTGATAAGCAGGCATATAAAGCAATAAATATAATAAACTTTGATGAGTATTTGAAATAATGTATAAATACAATGCTATTGTGTTTCTATTGTAAATTCCTCTCCATAGTGGGTGTCTAGTAGTTCTAAAAGGGCATAAAATTTCATCAATGTCTACCGCTTATAAGCCACATCAAATGCAACTTAATAGCAAAACTACATATAGTTATGACAGACTATGGTAGAGAAAGGATCATGATATTAATCTCTTCAGTATTTCTCCAGTTTATCTCCTGATTAATTACTTGAAATATTACTAGTTTAATTTTCTCCAAAATGGAAAATTATCTGAATTAAAATACTGAAATAACATTGTTGGCCTCATTTTAATTTGAATACTTTTTTCTTCCATAGATAATCATTAATTAAAGAGGAAGTTAAAATATTTTTCACTGTTGCTTTAATTTAAAGTAAATCATCTAAGCAATGTGTTCCTCCAATAGTGTATTTTACATTGAATGCTAGTTAAAAAAAAAAAAAACCTAGATTATCGCCTTTATATTTCATCCACCAATTCAAACTCTAGCAGGAGTGGCAAGTTATAAAAGTGCAGATACAGTTTGAAAGTTTGAACAAAAAGTGAAAGATGCAAAGAGAATAAAGCTACAAAATATTATCCCAAAATGGTTCAGTTGGCTTCAAAGACAATTACAACTGACTGAGCATTTGTCAAATGTTAATGTTATTAATAAAGCATTACAAGAAATTTGAAATTCCATTCCAGTTAACTTATTCTATAGAACTTATATAAATACTCTGATGGTCTGTGTATTACATAAACTTAGCTTAATAGAATCTATTAGAGCATAATAAAGAAGTTCAATGTTGCTGTGTAATGAAAAACTAGACAAGTGTGGTAGCTTTAAATTTATCTCTGTAAACAGCTGGAATCTAGGTACTGAATACTTGCTCAGGACAAAGATGAAATGCCCTGGATTTGATTTATCGTCTGTGTGTGCTATTTAAATTCTGACACTCTCTTAGAAATCCTTTGTGCCAGCTTATTTATGATAAACATTTATGTGTGGTTTAATTTTTCCTATTTCTAATTTAGCTACATGGTCAGTGCGAATAAAATATCTCCTGTCAAACTGTAGCTTTGACTACCATGAGACAGAACAATTTTGGTACAAATTTTTGTGTTTGGCTATCCAAAGGTAAAGAACATCCTTCGTAATTAAGAGAGGGCTCTCGGAACAATGACTGAACAGTTTTGGACTTCTCTATATTATTATTCCTATTCTGTATGCTGATATGTTGTGTCTTTTGCCTTCATTAAAATATGTGGAACTATACCCTGTGGGTCTCAACAGAGCACTCTCAATTATCCAAATCTATATAATTCATGCAGCTGGTGATGTGAGCAGGATAACTGAAACAACCCTGAACTCTATAATTTAAATGAAAGCTAAGGTTTTGTTCAGAAGAAAGGTAAATTAAGGAAGAATGACAAGCTTTTAATAAAATGTTGTCTGCCTGATCACCAGATTTTTAATGTAATTCAAGCTCTGCAACCACTGAGAGAAGGAAAAACTCAGTGGAACTTGTAGATGATAGACTCAACACCAGGGAGAAGAACTAAAGAAGTTAACAGGAGCAACCGTACTTCCTTGGCTCCATATTTATTATCAATAAGTTAGCTATAAAGGGAAAGCACCTCAGGGTAATAATGACCATACATAATAAGCTCACAGCTAACACCATACTGAGTAAAAACTGAGAGTGTTTTCTCCATGATCAGGAACAAGGTAAAGATACTATCACCACTTCTAATCAATACAGTACTGGAGAGGCTAAGTTATGTTTTATAACTTTGTTGCATTCAAATAAGAAAAAGAAATAAAAAGCATCCAAATCAGAAAAAAGAACTGAAATTATCTCTGCTTGCAGATAAAGTATGCTTATATAGAGAAATCACTAAAGACACCTTCAAAATATTAGAACTAATAAACAAATTCAGTAAAATGGCAAGATACAATATCACACAAAAATCAGTTGCATTTCAATACAGTAAAAATGAGCTATAAGAAAAAGAAGTTAAGAAAGCTATTCTAATAGTACTTTTTAAAAAAAAAAAAAGCTAGAAATAAAATTATCAAGGAGGTGAAATACCTGTACAATGAAAACTATAAAACATTGATGAGACTGAGGAGCACACAATAAAGTAACCCTTTCTTGGACTGTAAAATTATTGAAATACCCAAATAATCTAGAGAGTAAAAATAGTGCATATGTCTGCTGGTGAAAATCCACATTTGTACAGACATTATGATTTTGAGATTTCTCAAAAAACTAAAAGCAGAACTACGATATAATCCAGCAATCCCACTTCTTGTATATATCCAGAGGAAGTGAACTCAGAATCTCAAAGAGGTGGCCACACCCTCATGATCTTTGCAGTATTATTTCTAATGCCATGACATGGAATCAACCCAAGTGCCACTGATGGGTAAATGTAGAAACAAGGACACTGTATGCACATACACATTATTCCACCGTTAAAAAGCAGGAAATTCTATCATTTGTGACAGAGTAGATGAACCTATAGGACATTACATCAACTGAAATTATCAGACACAGAGAAGAAAAATGATGCATGATGTCACTTTTACATGAATCTCATGTAGAAAAATCAAACTTATAGGACAAGTAAAATAGGTTGGGGATTGAAGTAGGGTAAGGAAGATGGGACACTAGGTAAAGTGTAAAAAGTTTTAACTATGTAAGATAAAAGAGTTCTAGAGATCTAATATGCATCATGGTGACAATTAGTGATAACACTCTACTGTATACTTGAAATTTCCTGAGAGATTACACCACCATATAAAAGGAAAAAGATAACTGTGAGGCGATAATGTGTTAATTATCTTATAATAAACATCTATGACTATGCCAATCATTTATATAAATCATCTATATCTATAATCAATCTGTAACCCCATCAAAACATTACACTGGGGGCTGGGGATTTAGCTCAGCAACACAGCGCCTACCTTGCAAGTGCAAGGTTATAAGTTCTATTCCTGGTACTGGAAAAGAAAAAAAAAAGTTACACTGTACACAAATATATAAATTGTTACTTGTCAATTATTTCTCTAAAAACTAGGAAAATTGAATAAAATATTAGTAAGTAGGCAATAAACCTAAAATTAATAGATCATTATAAAAAATTAAACACATAATTTAGTTTCTAAATTATAATTGCAGATGGTAATGAGTATAACAGATTGCCTCAGTTTATCCCAGGCTTAATAAATTTAAGATATGATGATAATTCATAGAAAAGACAACAGTGCCAATTAAAATGATACAAGATAAAAGATGGGATCATTATTGTGACTTGAGGGTATGGCCAAGTTCTGTTGTTTCAAAATGAGGCAATGACCAAAGCATATCGTATCAGCATGTAAAATTGTCGGGAGATGGTGTAGACATAGAACATGTAGGCACTTGTGGATAATGTACTGTTAATTAAACTTACTAATAAAAAGCTAAAGAGAAAATGACTAAGAGGTGTAGATTAATGTAATCATAGAAAGTTTACAAGTAAAAATAAGTCTCAAAAGTATGAATTTAAATATGTAAGCTATGTATATATGTAGTATCACCTCTACCAGAAAGTCACTTTGAATATATCTAATGTCTGAATGGAGGATACCTCCCTAACTCATATCATTAGATCATGCAAAGCTTCACTTTATTCTTTTTAATAAGATAGCCTACATGGGAGTCTTAAGCACTATATGAACATACTCAAATAACTAATGTAGTGTCTCTGTTGTATATCAATAAATTCTTTAAGTAAGATATGTATTAAGAGTTTGATTTAAAAGCCTCGTGTTCAGAGGAAGGGCTTTTGGAAAGTTGATAGAGGTGGGTAAAATCTCTCGCATTCATTCTGTGTGTGTGTGTGTGTGTGTGTGTGTGTGTGTGTGTGTGTTGTTTGCCCCTTTCTTCCTGCTATGAGGTGACCAGAATTTCCACCATGGCATTTATGCCTTGGAGCCAGATTTCCATGGACTGAACCCATTGAACCTATGAACAAAAATAAACCCCTCTTGTGGGGCCCCAGCGCACAGGGAGCCTCAGGCGGGGAGCGCCGGTCTTCGGATCGGCGACTCACTCCCGACCTCATTGTTCCCGGAAGGAGGGCTTCCGGCGCACAGGGAGCCGTGGGTGGGGAGCGCCAGTCTTCCGGCTGGCTAGCTTCCTGCCTGGTGGCTCCCAGAGGGTGGGCCGCCAGCGCACGGGGAGCCTCGGGCGGGGAGAGCCTGTTTTTTGGGTCTTTGGACCGGTGACTCACTCCCGGCCTCGTGGTTCCCCGGAAGGAGGGCTTCCGG
>NW_004955419.1:21861812-21866183 GCF_000276665.1 Chinchilla lanigera | reverse complement strand
TCTTTAAAATAAAAAATAAAAATAAATAAAAATAAAAATAAACCCCTCTTCCTTTAAATTGAGGATGTCAAATACTTTGTCCTAACAAAGGAAAGTGACTAATGCAGAAAATTGGTATTGGAAGTGAGGGATTATGTGTGGTTTAGAAGCCTTTGGAAGTGGTTTGTGAGAGGAATTTGGAAAGGTTTGGAGATGCCAGACAGAAAAGCCCTAAAATGCTGTAAAGCAAGATTGGTGGGCAGTTCTGGTTAGAGTTCAAAAAATCAGAATGCTGTTAGGAATGTGACTGTAAGGCCAGGCTCAGGAACTTCAAGTGTAAATGAAAACTGTATTGGAAATGGGGCTAAGGACCACCCGTGTTTCATTCCAGCAAACAATTTGTTCATGTTTTATCCTTGTCCTAAGATTGGCCTGAGACAGAAAATTTTAAGGCAGCCCAACATTTAGGTGGTGGTATGGTTAGGCAGATTAATCCATAGATGCATTCACAGTTGAATATGCTGTTGTGGGGGGATCTGGTTAGAAGAGGCACGTCGTTGGTGGCATGATTGGGAAGAACACAATTTTGCCACAGGCTCTTCTCTCTCTCTTTTGTTTCTCTGTCTTGCTGTCTGTCTGCCTGTCTGTCTGTTTGTCCATCTCTGTCTGTCTTTCTATTTCTTTCTCATTCTCTCTCCTTCCTCTTTCCCGGCTGCCGTGAAGTGATCAGCTCTCTTCTGCAGATCCTTCCATCATACAGTTTGTGCCTTGGAGCCAGCCACTCATGGGCTGAAACCATAGAAACTACAAGCCAAAATAAACCTCTCCTCCTCTAAGTTTTGGGTGTCAGGTACTTTGCCCCAGTGACAACAAAGTGACTAGTACAATATGGATGTTATTACTCATGATTACCTTCTATGATTATCCAGCGACTGGTAACCAGTGGGTGTTGGAAGTAAGCTGTTGATTACTGGGGAGTAAAAAATGTGCTCTCTCCAATATCTTGAGTCATGACTGATATGGTACTAACAATTCAAGATGTGTCAACAAGGAAGACACTGGTATTTTGTGATCTATTTAACTAATATATTCAGTTCTATTTCTATTTCAGGAGAAACTGAAACTCAGTAGGAATGGGTTCCAAAGTATAATTATTATGCTCCCCAAAGACATTTAAATTACCCTGTTTACAGCAACATTCTGGAGAAGTGACAAACTACATGTAATTGCAAATTAATGATATTAAGTATTCTGATTATATAGCGAGATCTCAATATGAGTATTAGGCTTAGACTGAATTTCCAATGGTGATAAAAAACATGAACGCCTGGGGGATGTTTGATAGAAGCTGATAAATACACAACCAGGAGCAAACAGTAATTTGAGGGGGATTATTTGGCCTGTTATTGTTTATTCCTTAAACAAACAAAAGGAAGTTACTGCCTGTGAGCTCCAACATATCAAGAAATATTAGTATTCTTATTTACTAAGCTGCCAGGAAATGGCACTACCCATTATTCACAATGGTTCAGGTATGACCTCAGCCTCGGTGCCCATCAGCAGATGAATGGGCAGGGAAAATATGTTGTACAAATACAGTGGACCATTATTCAGCCTTGAAGAAGAATGAAACCATGTCATTTTCAGGAAAATGAATGGAACTAGAGAGCATAATAATTAAAAAAAGCCCTGAAAGTAGAAAAGTAGAAGAAAGATTTTCAGGGAAGGAAGGGACCATTGGGATTGTAACAGAGGGGAGAGTAAGAGAGGGGACAGAATAAAAAATGGGCATGATCAAGGATTGACATATGTCACAATGAAACTCATTAATTTGTACAATTACCAAGTGTTAATTGCAATAACAGTTTAAAAATGCTCTGCCTAGTGATAAAGTTGGGATCAAAAAACTCTAATGCTCAAGTATAGTTAGAAGTGGCAACAACATTGATGGGAATGTTTTCTGTAACTGACCCTGGGACAAGCACTGGGATTTGGTTAGCAGCTGTTTTTTTTTTGCGGGGGGTGGTGGTACTAGGAGTCAAACACAGGGCCTTGTACTTGCCAGGCAGGCTCTATACTGATGAGCTACACCCCTGGCCTCAAACACTGGGATTTGGGCATAGTTAATTTCTAAAGGAAGCCTTCCGTGCTTTTTGGATGACAATAGTTGGCCAGTTAAACATTAATTCAGGCTTCTTCCATTATAGAAGTTTGTAAAATTATTTTGAGAGCATGATTGTGCCTCTATGGATTATATGAGAAGAGCATCCTAGCAGAGAGAGAAAGGCACACAAGGGTTCCCTATGAAATAGGCAGCGCATAGTCAAGAATATGAAATGGGGTCAACTGGACATCGCTATAGAGTATATGAAAGATCTGTCATGGCTTTTGTTCTTACCCAGCAGGCAAAAAGCCTCCTCCTCATGGTCAGTTAGCTCTAACAAGGTGCCAAAAATATGGCACTATGTCAACACTTGGTAACTGAAGAGTAAAAAGCTGACATTCTATTGCAAGTGCAGTGACCTTGTGACAGGACTATACCTGCAATTTGAAAAGAGAAAAGAAAAACTTGCTGAATGGGCAGAACCAAGAGTGTTTCTCATCACCAAAGAAAGTAGATCATAAAAATAGCATGGTACATATTTTTTTAGCAGCACAGAAATGTGCTGTCTGTGGCTCTAAAATGAAGGTTTTCACCATACCAAGTTCAAGACCTGTAACTGGTAAGCATGCAACATTGGCCCATTTGCATTGATTTTAGGTGGATAGCAATAACCCCTGTGAGATATTCATTCTGGATTTGGATTTGCATGTCTGAAAAATTAAGCGAATATCACTACGACTAGTACAGTCCTATATCAAGAATATCATTAATTTCAATTTTGAAATTTTCAAAGAACCCATCTTGTTCCAAGTGAAATACATGAGTTATGAAGCAGCACATACAATGCACTTATCATATGCATTGCCATATAAAGAACTGATTGAAAATTAAAATCTCCTACTTATTAAATTGGGAGACAAGAGTGACAAGATGGCTTTTACAACTATATGAATGTGTGCAAAAGTTAATATTTGTGAAAGAAAAGAGAGATTCTCAGATATATTACTGGGATATTCTTATAAAGATATGGAACAGTGATAGGAATGATGCAGAATTAAGAAACCTCTGTTTTTTTTCTTCATAGCTTGATCCTAGATTGATGGGATGCAGACTGCATTTATGGGTCTCAGAGGAAGATTCAATTGTTGAACATGACAATGTGACAATACCTTTAAATATAAGGGCCCATCTTTCCCTCAGAATGAGTCATGTCTTCTTTTCATCATTAGTGAGTTTCATTTCTTTCCTACTCATTTGGAAAGGTAGGCCTATATGTTTGTGTCAGTGTAACTCTGCTCCATGTGAGTAGAATCATGAAGGGGAAAATCACCGGCCAGTGCGCTAATGTTATGTTTTTGCCAGTTGTGGAAGTCAATTCTTGCTGAATTTAGTGGTTCTACTCTAAAAAAGATACCATGGGTAAAAATTAATGAAAAATAAAAGGGAGAGTAAGTATTTTGTGATATAGAAAGAGACAAAAATTATACAAAGAGAAGTTAACATTAACTTGGTATTTCAGGATAAGCCCATAGCAAAAGAATATTACCACTTAGATATATTTAAAGATGCTAGTCAAAAGCAAATAGTTATTTTCCTGCAGAAACCACCTTCTTTGTTGAAAACTGAAGGCAGTCTCATGTAACATAATGCCTATGAACCTTGCTTTTGTTTCTGAAGGGCAATAATCAATGTAATGACTAGTTGGCAAATTAAAACCAACATTACATTGTGGTAATTTGTTGGGCTTACATATCTGCCACTGATATGCCCAATGCATGCTGAGCAAGCCTATAACAATGTCTTCGGCATGCTCAACCAAATTATATTTGGAGGTTATTATTAGCTACCTGTATAATATCCTGGGAAATTGAACACTTGAAGTCATGAACAAGTATTCAAACTTTAGTCAATCTACATCAGTGGCAACAATATGTTTGTATATAAGTCAATTCTGATCAAAACATTGTAAAAGAGACTTGAGCACAGAGTCATAACGTGAGCCAATTTATTGGATGATTGACCCATATTAGCTGCTTTAAAAAGGTGTAGATTCATTAGAATAGGGAATTACCTAGCCAGATAACAGAGGTTCACAAAAACTGGAAAAAAATTTAATTTAAAGCATAGGAATAAAACAAGATAAGCTGCAAGGATTGGAAAGATGTACAGACACTAGAAAGCATTTATTGCCTATATTTTTTTTTTTAATTTTAAGGATAAAAGGAGGGAAACATTAACAGACATACAACATTTTACAACATATCACAAGCACAATACAGACAATACAG
>NW_004955419.1:21839215-21840479 GCF_000276665.1 Chinchilla lanigera | reverse complement strand
TGATGGTTTGTATTGAGAAATGTGCTGTGATTCTGATGGGCTTTCCTTTATAGGTGATCTGTTTCTTTTCTTTAACAGCTTCTAGTTTTCTGATCTTTTGTTGAGTCTCCGGGATCCTGATCACTATATATGTCGATGTACATTTATTTTGGTTATGATTAACTGGAGTTGTATATGCTTCACTTATCTGTATATCCAATTCTTTTTCCATGCCTGGGAAACTTTCTGCTATTATTTCTGCCAATAGTCTTTCTATGTCATTTGTGTTGACACCTGCTGTTTCATTGATAGTTATTAATCTGACATTGCTTTTCTTTGCTTTGTCTTGCAATTGTTGAATTGTTATTCCCTGGTTCCTTGTTGTTTTTAAGAGATCCCTCTTTTCACTTTCTTTAGTGGCAATGCTGTCTTCAACATCTGAAAGTCTATCTTCAACTTCATCAGGCCGTTTTGCCAGCTTTCATTTTGTTGTTGTTGTTGTTTTATTGTTTTGTTTTTTTCCGGTACCAGGAATTGAACTCATGACATCATGCTTGCCAGGCAGGCGCTGTGCCACTAAGCTAAATCCCCAGCCCTGCCAGCTTTCAGTGAAACTTTTAATTTCCAGATATCTTTGAATCTGTTTCATACATTCTAGCTCTTTTCTATATTGTTCACTCAAGGTTTCCGTGAGTTGTTTATGCTCTTCTATTTTCTTATCAATGTCATCCTTGGATATGTTGAACACTTCTTTCGTTTTTGTTGTCATTTCTTTTTTTACTTGAGACATTATTTCTGAGCTGACGTCTTCTATGGCCTGATAGAGTTGTTTCTCTACTTTGGTTGCTATCATTTCAGAAATTTCAGGTGTATGACTTCCAGACTCTTCTGTGTTGATATCTCCTAGACTTGTTTTGTGGTGTGGAAATCTGGAATTGCATTTTGCTCTTTCCTTTTTGTCATTTTTGAAGATCCAGAGGTTCTCTGGAGCTCAGCCTCACTGTCCCAATTTTGTGTGAGTGGCAATGTAAGAGTCTGAAAATCCACAGTGCTCAGTGCAGCTCCTTGCTGGTGAGTGGTGGCAAGGTGGGGTCCCAGATTCTCCTGAACTTTCTTGCATTCAGTTGGCTCCTAGGCATGTGTGGGAAGGGTGGGGGAGGTTCGCTGGAGTTCCTCAGCTTTCTGGGTTTTGGCCCAGCTTCCACAAAAATAGGGGGATGCAGGTAATGTTAACTGAGGCTTCAGATACTGCCCAGGACAGAGCCTGCTTCCCACACTGGCAGGG
>NW_004955419.1:21836468-21838839 GCF_000276665.1 Chinchilla lanigera | reverse complement strand
AGCAACTCACTGTGGTGCATGAAGATTTTTTTCTTTGTTGTAAATAAAATAGTACCAAAAAAAAAAAAAAGAACAATAGCAAAATACAAACAAAACAAAGCAAGGACATTGAAAATGATATGGGGTTTCAAATCAAATGATAGGGATTAACAGTGGTTGTTATACTACATATTGTTATCTTCAACGAAGTTGGTCAGATTACCAGATATAAGAATAGAAGATTGATCAAATCATTAAAGAGAATAGTAAAATAATAATTTAAGAGACCATTAGAGACAATACATAGTTTCACTAGACAGGAATTCGCCACTAGTTGTTATACTGCAAATTGTTGTCATCACATAAGTTGCTCAGATTACCAGATTCTTATCTAAACTCATTAACACAAAAATTTAACAATTACATAATATAATTGGGTCTGACAACATTCTCCCTAGAGTTTTCAAAAGTTTTTAATTATCCATGTTTATGTTCCTAACTGTAAATTGTTGAAAATATTGGACCCCTCCCTAACTCTCCCCCCAAAAATATAAATTGACTTCCTATATTAATGGCTGGTCCTTTGGAGGCCATTTGTGGAATTCTAAACACAAAGAAGCATTTAAATTTTCATGAAGGCCCAAAGAAAATATGGGCCATTTCATACTTTTTTTTCTGAGATTTAACTGAAAACATTGGGCCTCAGATTCAGCATATTTTAGGTAGTCTCATCTGTTGATTTTTCCTGAGGAATGAATTAAATGTAAGTAGAAGAAAAAAATGATCACAGCATATTGTTTGATATCTAATTCTTCCTTATATCTCCCTTGTTTATCCTGCCAATTACTACATAAAGCAGTGATTCTTAAGGTTGCAAAGAAAAACAGGTGGTAAGGAAGACCACCAGTCTTGAACCAAGGCAAAGAAACCATTCCACAGGCTTAGTGGTACATAAATGACACTGTATTCCATTTTCTTGCTTTGCAAATATTGTCTCACAAATTATAGATGAGTTATTCAGATGCTATTAGATGTTTTAGCTAGATAAATTTCCTCTTTTCATCTAAAATTTTTCATGCTTTAGTTTCAGAAGATTTACATTATATTTTGAACCATTGAGTATTATTCCCAACAAAGCTCTTAAGTAGGAATTGGCCTCATTTAAAGAAGAAAGAGAAAAATATTCCAATTCTTTGAGTTTTAAATACAGCTACTCTAAGCTCAAGTTCACTGTTCTCTTCCAGTGTCATGTTTGTTTCATTAAAAGTATTTATTCCTTTCCCTCTTCTGCAACCTCAGCACCAGAAGATAAATGGAGCAGTGGTTTCCCCCATCTGGTGCTCCTATTTAGAAATACTTCTGAAAAGAACAGGTATGTTGTCTCATTTTCTGTAGCAGCCACTCAATTTGAACAATATTATTTGTCTTATAATTTGCTGGAAAACAATTTCTATTTCAAATGTTTGGACCTCCAATACAATACTTTGACTATATCATGGTCAGATAATATGACCACAGCTATAAGAGTTATCTTTGAAAAGATTTTTAAAATAGCTAAAATAGCCAGTGTGGTGGCACAGTCCTTTAATCCCAGCACTCAAGAGGGTTAGGCAGGAGAATTGCTGTCAGTCCAAGGAAAACCTGGGCTCCAAGTGAGTTCAAGGCCAGCCTCAACTACGTAGCAAGACTTTGCCTCAAAAAAAAATAAATAAAATTTTAAAAAAACAAAGAGTAAAAGTAAAATAGCTGAAATATCATATCACCTGTATGGGTATATTCAAAAGAATTGTTGAGGTCAAATTATACAATACAAAAATATAATTTGTCTATCAAAATATGAATTACAGACATAATTTTCTGTAAATATGAATGGGCAAGAACTACCTCTTCCATTAACATCTTCTGGAAATTTCTTGAACACAGTTTATCGTATCAGTGCCTCGTTATCTTGTATTCTTTGCCTAACAAAGTAAACAGGACTCATGCTCTTTTAACTGCATGTAATTATAACTCAAGGAAAAATCAAATGTGTTTTAAGGTCTCACTCTACCATGAACTTAGCATACATGATAACAATGAAACTTAGGCCAGGCTAATGAATCTGTTAGGTCCCACATATAAGAGAATGCACAAACCTGAGAAAAGGTGGAAATCTAACATTATGTCATAGGGCTCTCAAGGGGCCATCAGATTTGTTTTGGCCCAAGTACTTTTGACTGTGATTGTGATAGTGTCCACTATAACACAGGGCTTCTGTAGGAAAATGAAGGACAAAATAAATACACAGTTTTTCACCCCATGAGCAATGCCTTAATGAACTTACTACTTTTAGAAGATAAACTTTGAGGGGCTGGGGATTTAGCTCAGCGGCAAAAGCGCCTGCCTGGCAAGC
>NW_004955419.1:21820646-21830948 GCF_000276665.1 Chinchilla lanigera | reverse complement strand
GAAACTTTAATACATGAAAGAGTTCTATATTTATGCATTTTAAGTTTTAGCTTAATAGAATACAGGTTATGTGGTAGCAAAGCATTCCTCAAATTTTGAGAAGAGATTAGCCTTGAAGAAAAATTTCTTCCCTACTCTACTAGGGAGGAAAAACTACAGAGAACTGATGACTATTGCAATGTGATGATAAAAAGCAGATGAAATTGAGTCAAATTCTTCAAAAGACTAAGCCATAGGGCTTTGGGTTTAGATGTTAAGCAGAGAGGGCTGTAAACGGTGGGGCAGCAATTATATGAACAATGAGAACTCAACATCCACTGAAGGAACTGAGTCAGACATGCCCAACAGAAGAAAGCACTCCCCTTATCTAGTTATTTGAAGAGTTTTATAGTAGTTGAATATAGAACACAAATCTAAAGTAAAAAACTATAGTTACTTCTAAGTTATGAGAGTAGCCCGTAATACCTTCATCTCTTGTTAATGGGTAGTGGTTGTTATTTCACAATAACAAGTTAACTCATGCATGGCACTTAATACTGCCTAGAACAACCTAAAGCACAACAGAAAATGTATCTAGTGTTGGGTATACTATACTAGGCTATGCAGCTTTGAGTTGCCAGGAGACTTCATCCTTACAGTTTCAGGAACAAATTTGATTATATTAGGCTATTGGCTCTTGAGTTCAAATATAGTTTTTTATATTGTTTTCTGTGAGCTCGTATTAGGACACTCAAAGCCACAGTTATCTTTGTTAACCAGCTTCTTTTAGATATCACCAAAAGAGTTGCTACAGGGAAAGTGAAAGGTTGGATGAAGATGAAAGACTTGTCCAAAATTCCCTTCTTCCTGTCAGCACAACCCCAGCTTTGGTTCTTCACCATGACAACTATGTGCTTCCAATATTACTTTTAGTTTCCAGTGATTCTTTTCTCCAAAACCCAGAGCCAGAAATCTACTCATGCCATCTCCTTAAAGCTTTGAGTTTGTCACGTGGCTTTTAATTCTGCTGAACTAAAAATCTTGTCAAGTCTTTAATCTCTCTCAAAGTATCTTTAAAAGTCTTGATTTATAAAACTACCTTCTTGACAAATGTGTTGAATCAGACAAATATATGTAGGAGACAAGATCAGATAAACACTTCCATATAAAACTAAACAATAGAAGGCTCTGGGAAAGACACTGGCATTTCTTCTGCAGTTATATTCTTGGTTCTAAAATGTAGTCTATAAAAATCACCTTAGTGGGCTGGGGATTTAGCTCAGCGGCACAGTGCCTGCCTGGCAAGCGCAAGGTCATGAGTTCGATTCCTGGTACCAGAAAAAAAAAATTAAAAGAGCAAAAATCACCTTAGTATACTTTAAAATTATATAATTATAGTAATCATATGATAATCAGAGTTTCAGAGAATTCAAGAGTATAACAACATATACATAATAGTAGTAGAAGAGAAGAAGAAAACAAAAATATTTGTACAGAAATAATAACTGAAATCTTCCTAAATTGGATCAAACAGTAGTCTACATATTGAAAAAGTTCAATGAAATTCAAGATGATTCAGTGAGAATCACATTCAGACATATTATAGTCGAAATGTCAAACAAAGCACTTCATAAGGTTCAAAGGAAAACTGGATCATTATACAACAGGAAAAAAAGCACTAAAAGATTAACTGCTGACTTCACATCAAACAATTGAGGCTGGAAGGTAGTGGCATAGCATAGTCAGTCATGGAAGAAAAACAACACACACTGTTAATCATATCCATTCAGAAAAACTGTTCCAAAAATAAAGAAAAAATAAGTGCATTGCCTGATAAACAAAACTGACTTGATTCTTCACAAGCAGACCTGCTTTCCAAAAATGTTAACAGAAATTCTTCAGGTTAAAGAAAATAATATTAAACAGGAATGCAGATGGATACGCACATACACATGAGAGAAAATAAAATATATTTTAAAACTCAAGAAAAAAATGAAAGTGCCACATTAGATCATCTGTTTGGCTCTCTAAATCTTTCTTGTAAATCTTAAATATACTTTGAGGTCTATTGTAAAGTGGGGCAAGGAGACATTTCTTACCACTACCTTAAGGAATTTCTTTATGTAATTCCTCTATTTGGCTACTGTATCCATTTCTGAATGGATATGATTAACAGTGTGTGTTGTTTTTCTTCCATGACTGACTATGCTATGCCACTACCTTCCAGCCTCAATTGTTTGATGTGAAGTCAGCAGTTAATCTTTTAGTGCTTTTTTTTTTGGCTACTGTAAGTAGCCAAATAGAGGAATTTGTCCCTTGGGAAATGTGCAGTCTTTCCTGTCCCAATGAGCTCTGAAAATACAGTTCCTGTCTCTATACTGTCATTTCTCCTCATTCTACTGCAAAGCAGAGGAAATCACCTTCTTCCCACAAAAATGACACAACTCTACATTTCTACCTTCTCTCATAGATTCTAGGTAAACGACAACCTGTGAATAGAAGTGATTTCACAATTTTTTAGCATGTACTAAACAGGCAGTGTAGCCAGGCTTGGTGGCGCATGCCTGTAAGCCCAGCACTTGGGAGGATGAGGCAGCTCACTACAAAGTGAGCTCAAGGCCTGAACTGCATAGCAAGACCCTGTCTCAAAAGACAAAAAAGAATAACACAAACAGGCAATCTATAAACTCATACTAGTATATAACAGTTTAGGCTACCTATTCTCCGCCATTATAGCATGTGCTGCAACATGATAAATTCTAAATACCAAAACAATAAAATATTAGATTATATATATATATATTATAATATTAGAATGAATGAATGAATATATATATATGATATTGGGTTTTGTGCCAGTACCATGCTGTTTTTATTTCTGAAACTTTATAGTATAACTTTAACTCTGGGATTGTGATGCCATTTAACCAGGATTACTTTTGCTATTTTGGGTCTCTTCTTATTCCCCATAAATTAGGCCTTTTTTAGTTCTATAAAGAAGGTCATTGCTATTTTGATTGGGGTTGCATTAAATCTGTATATCAATTTTGGAAATGTGGCCATTTTGATAATATTGTCTCTGCCTCTCCAGAAGTTGGGAATATCTTTCCATTGTCTGCTGTTATCTTTGATCTCCTTTTTCAGAATACTGTAGTTTCATTGTAAAGGTCTTTTATTTCCTTTGTTATGTTAATTCCTAAGCATTTAATTTTTTCTTGATGCTGTTGTTAGTGGTATTATTTTCCTAAACTTTTTCTCAGTGGGTTCATTATTGGTGTACAGGAACACTACTGATATTTCTGTATTGACTTTGTATCCTGCTAACGAAGAAGGGAAAATAAAAGAAGTTCAAAAGCACTTTATCTGAATTTGGAATGAGTGGTTTCTTTCCAGAATCTGCAACGTTGGAATCTAGCAAGTCGTTTTTTGCACCTACCTGTGGGTTTGCAAGGTGCCCCATTGCCCCAGAGAACCCTCCGTCCATTCACCTCAGTCTGTGCAAACTGTCCAAGATGAGTCATGACCTTGCCCATATTTTCAGAAGGGGAAAGTAGTCAGATTTCTGATCTGTGCTGGATGTAGTCAGTAGGGCAAGGGTTCAAGATCGCAGTACTTAATGACAGCGCACCTCATAAGAATTAATTACAAGATACCAAAGTGAAACAACAGATTTAAGGAAGGAACTCCCACACTATACTGACACATTTAATCCTTTTGAGTCTTTTTAAGTAACTGGCTAAAATCCTCCTCAAGCTCTGCTTCTGATAAAATAAAGCAGTAGGGCAAAGAAAAGATACATCTGCATTCATGAGAGAAACTTAAAGATTAGTACCTATTCCTACTCTTCCTCCAATGGAGTAAATGGATAGGTCTTTATAATCCACACATCAAAATGAAATCTAAACTACATTCAGTCTCCATGCTTGAGGCGCCATCTCATTTTAGTCCATCTGTTGCTTGACACTCTAGATTTCATTAGGGTCCCTTCTGCTGCAATACAACTAGATACCAAAGAAAGCTTATTTATTGATATACATTGACACTTCCAAAGTGGATATGTTCTCTAAGAAAATCGCTACTTTATGCCATTCTGTGATCATTTAGTGCTTTTTTTAACATTCTAGTTCTCCTTACAAGAATACAGAAAAATATTGCCATTTCCTTTCAAACTGAGCCAAATTTTCTTTGCTTTGAGCAGTGAAATTCTAGTAGAAATGATGATTATAACTTCCAATAAAAACAAGTATTTGCCATCATGAGAAACTGCTACTCTCCTCTTCTTGCCAAGGAGGAAAAGGACACTTGGAGCAAGGAGTCTGCATCACATCAAATCCCAAGGGACTGGTTTAGAGCCTCCCTGACACTCATGATACACTACACACGCAGCAGGATCAATAAGTAAACTTATATTTGATAAACCACGGAGACTCAGAGGCTGTATTGCACTGCCTGTTAACCAAATATATTCTGACACACAAACACCCATAAACACCAAAGAAAAGAAGAAATTAATGATGAAACAAAACAGAACTAAGAAAACAGTAGTAATGAAGTTATCCTGATGGGAAATAACATAAGCTCTAAAAATGGCCCTAAGCCTTGTACTAATTTTGTGCTACCTAGGATTCTTCCATTAAACCTGAACCAACTAATGTAGCAAAGGATCTCTGTAGCTGCCTTTCTAAGATATACTTAACAAAACTGCAATGCATTTAAGATACCCTAAAAATCATAGACTTGAAATTCCTAACAATTTTCAAAGAGTTAGTACAAAGTGTCTCATTCTAAGAATATCAACAGAACTACTTCTCAAATGCTGGAGATCAAGTAATAGGATGAAATCCATTTTTAAAAAACTTACACATGGAGCACATAGGCCAGTAGCAGTGCTTATGGCTTCAGGTCAATGCCACTTCTTATTCTCAGCAAAAGGAGAGCTAAATGCTTTCTGGAGAAAATTATCATCAATTTAATCATACAAGATTCTCACATAAAAGTTGAGTTTGCCATCAAATATCACTTAATGCATACTGCCACTAAATGCATAAAGGCAGTAGGTATGCATTGATACAAGGCTAATTTAACCAAAAAATGTGTTAGTCCAACATTTTCCCCTTATAAAATACCTTCTTATCACAGACTTTATATAAAGTAAACCTAATATAACTATATCTTCTTCTCAATCACTGAAAAAGTAAACACACAAAAATTTGTAATATTGTAAAGTATTTGAACAAAAAATTAACAAATTTGGCAACCCAAATATTATGGATACACATTCTTCAAAATCACATGTAGAATATATGCAAAAATTGATACTATGTTAGGCTGAAATGGAGAATCAGAAAATTTCAAAGTCACAGAATTAACCAATACATACTCCCTTTTCTAAAAAGAAGTAGTTAAACACAAATTATTTAAAATCTCCCTAACTAGGGACAATTAAAACACACTTCAAAATAACTGATGGTAGTGATTCAAAATTTTGGCAGTTCTGTAGCAAGTACTTCAGTAAATTAAAATGAACACTTGTCAGTGTGACCAGAGTAAGGTGTGCCAAATAAATATTTGCCATTTATAGGTGAGAGAAAATACTAAAACCAAAACAAATTTGAAACTTCATAAAACCACACCTGATATCTGGAGTCACTGCTACAGCTGTTTTTGCTGTTTATAGTGTTCATTCTGAGTGTTGAGTAACTGTGCTATAGTCATTGTACAATATTTTCATCATCAATTCTTCTAAGAAAAGAAATGCAATTGAATAATGCATATTAAAATTTAATGGATGCACAAAATGTTCTGTGGGAAATGTTGATAGTTAAATTCTTACAGGAATTTTACTTCTTAAGGAAGAGACAAGGAAGTAAAGAAAGACAATGAACTATCTAGAGAATTTGAATTTGGGTCAATATGCTGGACATTATGCTATGTATTCACATCATATTATTTCTTATTAAATTTTCACACTACTATGAAAGATATATCTCCTTACTCATAATTTGGAGATGAAGAGACTAAGACTCATCTCTCTTAAGAGATTAAGTCATTAAATCATGGACAATTCTAGCTAAAATGGAATTGCTTTGGTAAACTGGAGCCTGGAGAACATCTGACAAGGTACACCTAATGACTATGAGACACCTGCACCTAAAACTGCAAGTTGACTCACAAGTCTACACTCAGTCAGCTTTGATGCTTACCTACACCACTCATTATAGGTTTTTCCTTCTTTCTTTTTTTGGTACCAGGACTTGAGCTCATGATCTTATGCTTGCCAGGCAAGCACTGCACCACTGATCTACAACCCTGGCCCAGGTTTTTCCTTCTTAAACTCAAGCTCTTTGTGCTCTCTTTGGAACACATATTGTTGTCTCAAAATTTATGTCTCCTGAACTGAAATTCCTAAGCCCTCAAATAAAGTTCTTTTAACTATACCGCTTTCATATTTTTTTTTGTACTGGTAATCGAACTCAGGACCTTGTGCTTGCCAGGCAGGTGCTTATGCCACTGATCTATATCCCCCTGCCCCAGATTTCATATTAATTCTTGGTTAACAAGCATTAGAGAGCAGGAAAGTTAAGAAATTCTAGCTGGATTTCACACTGGCATTTCTCCAAAGCTGGTGATTTATTGTTTTATGTCATGTTTACTGGTACAATTTAGATATACATAATGATCACATTCATCATAGGGAATTTGTACCTGTACATGATATATCTTGATTCTTCTTTTTTTCCCCATTTCTCTACCTTCCATCAACCCTTCTTTCCCCTTCCTTATTTACAAAGCTTTATTTCATTTTAATACTTCTTTTTTCATTCTTTTCCTTTTCCTTTCCTTCCATTTCCCTCCCCACCCCACCCCCGTTCCCCTTCCCATTTGAACAATTTCTTCCCATTTCACAATATCATATATTTTGGTCCTTGCTTACACTTTCTGATTCTCAAACCAAGAAGAAAATATGATATTTATACATTTATTTCACTTAAGAGTATGGTCTCAAGTGCATTCACTTACACAGAATTGGTTCAAGTTTATTGTTCTTTATGGCTGTGTAGTACTCAATTGTATAAAAACAACCACCTCTTCTTTATCCATTCATCACTTGATGGGCACGTGGGCTGTTTGCAAGATTTAGCTACAAACTGTGCCACCTTAAATGGGCATGCACGTATCACTGTGGTATGATGCTTTGAATTCTTTCGGTAAGATACCAAGAAGGGGAATAACTGGGTTGGACATAACCTTTAGTTTTAGTTTTTTGAGGAAACTCCACAATGATTTCCACAGTGGTCGCACCAGTATACACTCCCATAATAGTAGAGAGGGGTTCCTTTCTCCCCACAGCCCCCAAGGATTTGTTATTGTTGATTTCTTGATAATGGCCATTTTTTCTGGAATAAGATGAAATGTCAGTGCTTTAATTTGCATCTTTCAATGACCAGTGATGTTGAATATTTTTCATGTATTTATTTGTCACTTCTACCTCTTCATCTGAGAAATGTGTATTCATATCAGATGCCCAGCTTTGGATTGGGTCTTTAAATTTGAGGAGCTGATTTTTTTTTTCAGTTCTTTATATATTCTAGATAACTGTCCTTTCAGGAAAGCTGGCAAAAAAATTTTTCCCACTCTGTTGGCTGTTTCTTCACTCTGTCAGTGGTTTCTCTTGCTGTGTACAAGTTTTTTAGTAAGATGAGATCCTATTGTTGATTCTTTGTGATTTTTCCCTGCGTGATGAGGGTTTTGCTCATGAAGTCTTTGCCTACACCAACGTCTTCAAGAGTTCTACCTATTCTGTCCTCCACCAGATTTAGTGTTTCTATTTCAGTATTTAGATATTTGATCCATTTTAATTTTAGTTTAGTGCATGGTGAGAGAAATGGGTCTAGTTTCAGTCTTTGGCATGTGGATAGTCAATTTTTCCAGCACCATTTATTAAAGAGTCTATCTTTCTTCCAAGGAGGTTAGTGATAATTACTCTGCTTTTCTCAGATACTGAAAAGACACTGCTTGTTATATTTGCATCAAGAATCATATCATCTCCAGTATCAATTTGAATGTCCATTACTAACCTCATCCAAAGTATTAAAGAAGAAAGCACAACCACTAAAAGGAGAGGCAAGAGTGTCCAAGGGGTAAAAAGTAGTCATGGCTACATAGTATGATAGACATCAAAACATGAAGAAGTTCAAAAATTCTGAGAGGGAGTCTGCTAACTCTAGGAAAGGAATTTGAGACAGTGACATCAAAGATAACAGAGATATCATCATGGAGAAGAGTAACTCTGACCCAGTGAGTTCAGAAATGGCCTCTCTAGAGCAGGTATGAGAGTCACCATTCATAAGTCTTAAAGTGGCATAGGATCAGCAAGACTCTAACCGAAGATAAAAGAGGAATGATTTTACTGAGAATGGATAAGGTCAATTACTTCGACTGTCTCTAGACAACATCCATGTGTCTTTCAGAGGGATGGAAGGGATGAGACCTTTGCCTTGTTACTGATGAGTTTAAAATGAACCAACCATGCCAGGCATGGTGGAACATGCCTGTAATCCCAGCACTCAGGAAGCTGAGGCAGGAGGATCATTGTGAGTTCAAGACCAGCCTAGGCTACAAAATGAGCTCAAGGCCAGCCTGAACTGCATAGTAAGACCTTGTCTCAGAAAGACAAAAAAATAAAAAATAAAAATGAACCAACTGTCTCAATAACTAATGTTTTCTGTATTTCAGAGAAGGGAGCTCATTAAGCACATTTATGGCACAGATACATTTAAACTTCATAAATACCTATATAATTTTACACAATGAAATACATATATTTTTACACAATAGGTATATAGAGTCCAAAAATATATGAATTGGCTTCAATCACACAGCTAGTAAATAATTCAGTCAAGATTGGAGCACTACTAAATAGATTCTGAAATTCATACACCTGCTATATTTCTCCAAGTTTTGACTGCTAAAGGACATGCCGAGACCTCCCTATCCATCTCTAACAAACAGATAATAATTTTCAGCTCTGTAAGACCTTTAACCATGTAAAACAAGAGACCAATCAACAAATGAAGACATATTTCCTTTCTATTTGTGTCACTGCCTGGTAATCTTCTCCCATAGGAATATAAAACACAGTCTACTATCTATGCCTTAGCAGAGAACTATATCTCAGAGGACACCATTAAAAGTTGACTGACCCACTTCTTTCTGATGTCAAGGTACAAATAGGTTACACAGGGATGGGATCCCGTGTGCCTGCTAACAGTGTAAAGTCACACTTGTTAATATGAACTTGTAACTTTTTAACAACACCTGTCTTTCCTCAAGTTTTCTGAAGGCAATCTGGGGCTGTTCCTAAGAGACTTGATTTCTTGTTCTTAGTTCAAACTGAACAGTGTGTGGGGAGGAGCAGTGTAATAATCATGTGGAAAATTCTAAACTCTATTCTTGTTACTCTGAGAGAGGAAAGTGGTCCACTATGCACTGAAATTGACAAGTCATTCAAAAAGTATACTTGTACAGCAAAAAGATATATTCCACGAAAAACATTAGAGTCAGAGAGATAAGCTGGGGAGAAGGAAGTGATAATATTGCACTTTTTTAAGTCACACAGAATTAGACATTTGCCATGACCCTCATCCCTCTATATTGTTTATATAGTCTTTGTTTATTACATTAATTGCCTAGTAGGGAAGATATTTGACTGTGTGACCCAGAATACACTAAAATATGCAAATAGTCCATTTTCATACCAGAAAATTAATTCAAGAGCCACATTCTAATTTTTTGAAAAGAATCAGAGTCGTTTGGGCTATCATAACTTCCCGCGATAGCCCATGCTGTGTTCCCCAGATGCAGCGTGCACTTCTATCTTTGCTCTCACCCTCTTTTTCTATTTACAGTGCTCCTTCACATATCGTGGACATTACGTTCCAGAGACCCGCCGCAATAGATGAAAATCCGTGTAGTAGCAGCATTCACTGTCAGAAGCCTAAGAGGAGCAGAAAGTGTGGGTAGCATCATAGGGCTTGAAATAAATTCAAACTTTTATGAAAATTTCACAAAGACACAACACTGCAGAGCAACGCTACGAGCAGTGAAGTGGACAAAGAGAGATGCTGAACATATGCTCACAGTGCAGGAAAGCAAACAGACCAATGCTGCAGTCACTGAGCCAATCAGCACCCAGGATACAGAACACAGTGCTGTGGTTGGTCACCTTCCATTCCATCAGCCAATAGTATGCCCTGTACAATCTCACACTGGCAAACTTGCCAAGCAGTTAGGGGTATACTGCATTTCCATTGTGTACAGTAC
>NW_004955419.1:21813301-21820546 GCF_000276665.1 Chinchilla lanigera | reverse complement strand
TTCGGTTCCCGGTACCAGAGAAAAACCAAAAAAACAAAACAAAAAAAAAAAGAAGATAAACTTTGAGAGGCAAAGATCAGGAGAAGGCTTTCTTAATAAAACAAAAAAGCAAGATAGCAAAAAAATTAGGTTCCTGTGGCACAGCGAACACTAATCTTTTCAATCCTTTAACTTATTAACTAATATATTTTCCTATTCTAGGTTTCTGATGAAGTAGCTCTCACCCTCAGATGTAAAAGAAACTGGAGAACTCAGGCCGGATGAGGTAATTAATATGATGATTTCAATCTCTTTAACAATTAAATATCAGTTAAGATCTAGCTTTGAAGGACCCAACAAAATCTTTAGCTTTTATGTTAAACTAAAACTAAATACACTTGAGTTTCCACTGACAGAAGTAAACTGAGAACTCAGAGGAAATGGGAAGATTGTCTTCTTGGCCCAGAAAAATAAAACTTTATATCAGTTCTACCTAAATTATTATTATATGTCTATTTCCAAAAGAGATATTTCAGTTTCCTTCTGAGCCAAGGAGCCAATGATTGCTCTGAAAAACAATGATTACAAAGCTACAAAGCACAGATCACAGTGGGATATTGATAAGAAAAGGACAATACTCTGAATAATATCTCTACATAAATCTTTTTTCTGTCTTTTATATTGAATACCCCTTGGTCAAACTCCAGTGGCTGCCAGTTGCCTGGAGAACATGTCACAACTGCTTAATATTACATTTACGATGCCTCACAAATGGACAGACCGGCATTCCTTTCCTCTGCCCTACTCCCTACTCTTGTCCCCCTATGCATTACTTTCTTGTTTATTTTCTCCTTTTATTACTTCAGAGCACCCTTCTCAGCCTTTTATAGTTTTATCTCATATATTCACAAGTCATATCTTTATAATAACTCATTTTTATCATGCCTCATATTTTAAATGATTTCCAAAAGATTGCATGTATTATTTCTTAAAATGCATTATTTTTCCATATTTTTATTATATTTACTTTCATTGTTTCCAATTTACTGCTAATAGAGAACTACTGATTTCTTCCATTGATTTTATGGCCTGAAGTCTCACTAATTTTTCCCACCAGGTCTTATCAATGTTTCATTTCTTTTTATCACTATTTCTGCCATGTTCTTTTAATGATTTTGACCAATGTCCTGGTCACAGTCTATTTTAAACAGTAGTTGTAGCGATGGTTATCCTTATTCTGCATAAAAATTTATGAGTGTATTAATTAATTATTAGCAAATATAATATATAATTTTATATAGTTTTCTGGTACTAGCTTTCTTTCAAGATTAGGAAGTTTCTTTCAGGTAGTTTATATAAAAATTATGAATTGAACTTCACTAAATGTTTTCTGTATCTTTTCAAATAATTACTTTTTTTGGAATGTATTCCTACCATGCCTTTACTAGTGAAGTTTACCAAAATTGTAAGGAAGAATAATCCAGATTTCACATAATAATAGTTCCCTACCTCCTTATTTGGTTGTAAATAAAACACTTAAAATTTTATCTATCAGAGTTATCAATACACAAATTGGTATTTGAATATTCTTATATTAAAATTATTTAAAATACAAATTATTAATATTAAGTCTTACATATTACATTGGTAGTTTTCAAACTATGCCCCCATGGGCTTCTCTTAATAAAACAGAAATGAAAAGAGTGAACAAGGAACTGAAAGAACAGTACTTTCTTCTCCCTTGCAACCAGTGTAACTTCAGAGAAACTCATTTTTATTTCATTTATATACTATACCTCTGTACATATGTATACACTCACATATATATAAAGCATTATTACTACACTTGATCTGTAAATGATATTTCATCATTAAGGTAAAAAGAAATTAGGTGAACCTTACAATATACAGTATATAACATCTATTCATGATAAAATCAGCTATGTCAATATTCTCAATTCATTTCATTTTTAAAATTTATTCAAATACATAAATCCTTATATTGAGGAAGGTACTGGAGGAACTTAAAGATATATTTGTTTTCTCAGTAAGACTAGTCTCCTTTAAGGGATTATATACAGCTACACAAACACCAGGAGGTGAAATTGAACTTTATTTTTTTTAACAGCAGGATATATTTATTGAAGGAAGGAAAGCTTCTGTCCGAGAGAAACAGAAGGGGACCCAAGTGGGTTACCCGAATCTGAGCTTTAAAAAGACCCTAAAGGATAGAAGCCCACATTATGACTTTGATTACATCTTTTTCTCCATAAAAAATTGAGTCATATTTTACTTTAGCATTAGATGAACACAAATATGTAAATATTATGCAATAAAACCTAAATGTTCCCCTTCAGATTTTAAAAGAAATCATATTTGTCTAACCTCCTCACGATATGAAAAGCCTGCTGCATCTAAAGGATAAGCCAGCCCTGAAGCCAGGGGCCAATATATCTAATACAAATGACAAAATAAGATCCCCTTAGATAACATAAATGATTGAGACCAACTGAAAATAACATCTTCATTGACAGCCTATGTTCCTCTTTGCTGACGGGAGATACAAGACTGAGGACAGCGCACTGAAAGAATGGAAACACACGCGTGAAATCCTGCCTCTCACCAGGAAAAGGGTCAGTGCTTTCAAACGTCCTAATTTACTTGAAGCCAAGCTGCAAGTGCGGTTTTGACGCCATATCCCCTGATCTTAAAACAGTGATGTCGAATTCACATTTAAATCACAGTGCAGATAATAATAACTAAACAAAGCACATCTTCCTGTTAGATCTGGGTTGCCGGAAACCGATCTGTAGCCTATGGGTCAAGAGGTGGAGCTTGAGGAAATGGTGATAGAACGGTCTAGGATTCAAAGACCTTTTCCCTTAAGTCTGAGAAAGTTGGGTGGAAGTTCCTGCTTTTAGTGGCCTGGGTTTACCTAAAAAGTTTCCCCAAGATTACACTGTTGCAACTCCCCTTAAGGTTAAGGAGGATGAAAAGAATGAAATCCCTCCAAAGGAAAATGAGACAGATGCAAAGTGTCTGACTGTCAACCTCCCGCTACCGTGCCAGCCCCTTTGACTCCTCTCCTTCCTCCAATGGACTGGGACATCTGGCTTCCGTATTCTCTCTGCCTATCACACTGACATTCACCACTCCCTCATGAGTGCGGCCAGACAGCCTACTGCCCCTCCTCAGGGCCTGCCACTGCAGACTGTACAGTTGCCTTTTTGAAGAAGGGAAGGGGCGCCTGGAATGGCTAAGGTCTGAAAGGGAGGGATCTAGACCCCTTATTTGCATACCCAACCGTCAGAACAGGCTTTCTTCCGTGCGCCTCCCTGAAATAGGCCTGAAGTTGCTCTATAAGCATCCTCCTTGGCCACATCTCGCGTTTTCATCTAGGAGGGCTCCCTCCTGTATAATGCTGTATACTGACCCCCTGCCAATGTGCTGTAGCACAGGCCCTGTTAAAATATAAACTTGCTTTACGATTGCTGTAAAAAAAAATATTGCAGGCAACTGTAAAAGTGCAGTAGCACAAAATATGATTTTTTTAAAAGTGGCTCCTGTAGTTGTATATTAATAACTTTCTATTCATCATCCACAGACCTCTGTTGAAGAAAGACTATATGTAATATGGAAAGAACCAATGATTCCTCATTGACAGAATTTGTACTGGTTGGGCTTTCTGCCCATCCAAAGCTCCAGAAAGTTTTCTTTGTGCTAGTTTTGTGCATGTACCTGATGATCCTGCTTGGAAATGGAGTCCTCATCTCAGTGATCCTCTACGACTTTCATCTGCACACCCCCATGTATTTCTTCCTTTGTAATCTTTCCATCCTGGACATTTGTTACACAACCTCCTCTGTCCCACTAATTCTTGAAAGCTTTCTGAGAGTAAAGAAAAAAGTGTCCTTCTCTGGATGTATGGTACAAATGTTCCTCTCCTTTGCCATGGGTGCCACGGAGTGTGTGCTTTTAGGCATGATGGCACTTGACCGCTATGTGGCCATCTGCTACCCACTGAGATACCATGGCATCATGACCAAGGGTGTCTATGTGCCCATGGCAGCTGTACCCTGGGCCATTGGGCTTATTGATTCAGTGGTGCAGACATCTCTCACAATGCAATTGTCGTTCTGTACCAATAATGTCATTCAGCATTTTGTCTGTGAAATTCTAGCTATCCTGAAGCTGACCTGTGCTGATATTTCAATCAATGTAATCAGCATGGCAGCATCAAATCTGATTGCTCTAGTTATTCCCTTGCTAGTAATTTCCATCTCGTATATTTGTATTGTGGCTACTATCATGAGAATTCCTTCTACTGAAGGAAAACGTAAAGCCTTCTCTACCTGCTCAACCCACCTCACAGTGGTGATCATATTCTATGGAACCCTCTTGTTCATGTATGCAAAGCCCGAGTCTAAAACCCCTGCTGATGCAGATAGTCAAGATATCATTCAGGCTCTCATTTCCCTCTTCTATGGGGTGACGACTCCTATGCTCAATCCTCTCATCTATAGTCTGAGGAACAAGGATGTAAAGGCTGCTGTTAAGAGTATGCTGAGTAGGAAAGACTTTGATGACATATGAAAACTTGTTCACACCATGTGACCCAGTATTAAACGTGGTCACAGACATGAAATTCTCAAAGAGAAATTTATCATGTGAAAAGAAATTCACCATGTGACTTTCAAACAAATATGACAAAAATATTTTGGTTTCTGAGATTATGGTTAGTTTTTTGTTCTAACTGTAGAAATGAGACACTGTCCTGAGTTTAAACCATGCAAACTGCTGGTTTACATATTTCCAGATACGCAAACTTAAAAATCTCTTAGGAAGACCAAGACTCACAACCCTCCCCCAAAAAATGTGATTCACACTTTTAGAAAATAATAAAAAGAAAATATGTTCTAAAAAGCACTTGTAACTTATAATAAGTAAATTACTGATTAGTAAGCAAACAGTATTAGCACATGATGTAGTATACATTCATTTTTAATTTATTTATTTTTTTCTGTTTGCATTCACCACAAATAAAAAATTTTATCTAGTGTTTTATCTGTTTATTATTATATAACATCCAAAAGCCCTGTAACAAAGCCTGGAATACAATAAATTCTCAACAAATTTTTAATAAATAAGTGAGCCACATGATATATAAAACCAGAAATGTATGTCTGTCTTAGCAGAGCCAATGAGTTATTCAAAAAGAAACTTTATTAAATAAAATATTCTAACGTTTATTAGCATTTCATTATATAAACATTCCTGAGTAGCTAAGGTATTATCTGTGTGTGTTTGTGTGTGTATGTGTGTGTGCATGTGTGTGTGTGTGTGTAAATAACACAGAGTAGTAAGTCTTTGCTTGTCAGCTATAATGATCTTTCTGGAATTTTGTACATGATGAAACTTTAATACATGAAAGAGTTCTATATTTATGCATTTTAAGTTTTAGCTTAATAGAATACAGGTTATGTGGTAGCAAAGCATTCCTCAAATTTTGAGAAGAGATTAGCCTTGAAGAAAAATTTCTTCCCTACTCTACTAGGGAGGAAAAACTACAGAGAACTGATGACTATTGCAATGTGATGATAAAAAGCAGATGAAATTGAGTCAAATTCTTCAAAAGACTAAGCCATAGGGCTTTGGGTTTAGATGTTAAGCAGAGAGGGCTGTAAACGGTGGGGCAGCAATTATATGAACAATGAGAACTCAACATCCACTGAAGGAACTGAGTCAGACATGCCCAACAGAAGAAAGCACTCCCCTTATCTAGTTATTTGAAGAGTTTTATAGTAGTTGAATATAGAACACAAATCTAAAGTAAAAAACTATAGTTACTTCTAAGTTATGAGAGTAGCCCGTAATACCTTCATCTCTTGTTAATGGGTAGTGGTTGTTATTTCACAATAACAAGTTAACTCATGCATGGCACTTAATACTGCCTAGAACAACCTAAAGCACAACAGAAAATGTATCTAGTGTTGGGTATACTATACTAGGCTATGCAGCTTTGAGTTGCCAGGAGACTTCATCCTTACAGTTTCAGGAACAAATTTGATTATATTAGGCTATTGGCTCTTGAGTTCAAATATAGTTTTTTATATTGTTTTCTGTGAGCTCGTATTAGGACACTCAAAGCCACAGTTATCTTTGTTAACCAGCTTCTTTTAGATATCACCAAAAGAGTTGCTACAGGGAAAGTGAAAGGTTGGATGAAGATGAAAGACTTGTCCAAAATTCCCTTCTTCCTGTCAGCACAACCCCAGCTTTGGTTCTTCACCATGACAACTATGTGCTTCCAATATTACTTTTAGTTTCCAGTGATTCTTTTCTCCAAAACCCAGAGCCAGAAATCTACTCATGCCATCTCCTTAAAGCTTTGAGTTTGTCACGTGGCTTTTAATTCTGCTGAACTAAAAATCTTGTCAAGTCTTTAATCTCTCTCAAAGTATCTTTAAAAGTCTTGATTTATAAAACTACCTTCTTGACAAATGTGTTGAATCAGACAAATATATGTAGGAGACAAGATCAGATAAACACTTCCATATAAAACTAAACAATAGAAGGCTCTGGGAAAGACACTGGCATTTCTTCTGCAGTTATATTCTTGGTTCTAAAATGTAGTCTATAAAAATCACCTTAGTGGGCTGGGGATTTAGCTCAGCGGCACAGTGCCTGCCTGGCAAGCGCAAGGTCATGAGTTCGATTCCTGGTACCAGAAAAAAAAAATTAAAAGAGCAAAAATCACCTTAGTATACTTTAAAATTATATAATTATAGTAATCATATGATAATCAGAGTTTCAGAGAATTCAAGAGTATAACAACATATACATAATAGTAGTAGAAGAGAAGAAGAAAACAAAAATATTTGTACAGAAATAATAACTGAAATCTTCCTAAATTGGATCAAACAGTAGTCTACATATTGAAAAAGTTCAATGAAATTCAAGATGATTCAGTGAGAATCACATTCAGACATATTATAGTCGAAATGTCAAACAAAGCACTTCATAAGGTTCAAAGGAAAACTGGATCATTATACAACAGGAAAAAAAGCACTAAAAGATTAACTGCTGACTTCACATCAAACAATTGAGGCTGGAAGGTAGTGGCATAGCATAGTCAGTCATGGAAGAAAAACAACACACACTGTTAATCATATCCATTCAGAAAAACTGTTCCAAAAATAAAGAAAAAATAAGTGCATTGCCTGATAAACAAAACTGACTTGATTCTTCACAAGCAGACCTGCTTTC
>NW_004955419.1:21728331-21812493 GCF_000276665.1 Chinchilla lanigera | reverse complement strand
TACTTCATTCCACCTGTTCTTAAAATCAAAAATATTATGTAAATACCTATATACCACAAAATCCCACCAGATAGCAAAATTAGATATATTAGATATATCAGATATATATGTCAGATATTAAGACATATTAGAATTAGATATTTTTTTAAAAAACCCACGTTACAGGATGCCACAATAAATGAACTGCAATATAGCAAGTGACGACTGTATTCCGTCCAAGCTTGCTCTGTAGAGTCAGGTTCTCTCCCACTTTTCACTTTTACTTCCTTAAATAAACTTTGCCACCACTTAAAAAAAAAGAATGAGAGTTATTTGGAATAGAATAGTTCAATTTTTGGAATGGGGAATTCTTTCTTATAAAATGTTCAGATGAATACAAAATAGTACAGGACAGGAATCTACAAGGAGTATCCCACAGCAACATAGGATGGGATTCAGTAAGTGTTAAGACTTTTTCTAACTTTAATTTACATAATATAAAATGACATTGAAATGTGACACAAAGTAAGTGAGTTCAGGACCAGTAATATAATAAATGGCCAGTAAACAAAGAATGGTAAGTGAATGATCACACTAGTCAGTACACCTTTGTAAGAGGACTATTCATCATGTTGGTTTCGAATCATTGTCAAATAATGCTGACCACCACTAGAGAACAACTTTTTCATTTGAATCTGGAAAGGTGAGACTCTATTACCAAAATTTGAAGATATGGATGCCCAGTGGCTATCTGATCAGATATCTATGAGACAACTCATTGAGAGTATATTCATATTTAATGTAAGACAGATGTCAGCAAGAGTATCATGCCTGAGCATGCTGATTTACCTTTTGTAGGGGATTTCTCAAGATCACTCAAATTTGTGATACAATTTTAAAGAACTCAGATTTGAAGGTCTCAAATAATTTATAATTTTAAACATTATCTAGCATTGAGCACAACTGAAACTTGATCAGTATCTGTCCCTTGACATCTAGTAGCATTGAACAATTGGCATCTGAAGTGAGGGAATTAGGCCACACTGACCTGCCACCTCCACTACTTCTACCAGACTGTCCTCTCTTCCGCTACTACATGAAGAGTCCGGGGGAAGCAGGATGCTCCAGCCCTACCTCCTGATGAAACACACAATCATGAGCATGGTACAGGCTTAGAACAGCTCACTTCTTGTGAGCTGGGGCTCAAGGACATAGTATTGGTAAATATTTTTGGAATGACAGCCCTGACCCTTGAAAGTATGAGTGTTGCTTCTCCCAAATATTTTCCACATGGTTTTATATAAACCTGTGCTACATATCAAAGCAGAGGATATGTAGTCAAATTTTAGCATTTTCTAAGATTTAGAGACTAATTTCACTGTCCAGAAGACAGTC
This sequence comes from Chinchilla lanigera, assembly GCF_000276665.1. NCBI lineage: Eukaryota > Metazoa > Chordata > Mammalia > Rodentia > Chinchillidae > Chinchilla > Chinchilla lanigera. Next base: position 21,811,119 of record NW_004955419.1, on the reverse strand, counting down.
CTTCCAACATATCAGGTAATAGTCATTCTCCAGTTTAGCATGAATGTGAGACTTGGACCTGACAAGCAGTGGTATCTTTTTTAAAAAAATTTTTAACAAATAAGTCATGGACAACAACCTGGTTTAACATACTAGTAAGCTGAGTAATGGTTTAATCTGAGAAGCTCCACATACTAACTGTGAATGCAGTGGAAGCAAACAGGAGTAGAAGTTGAGAGTTTCGTTAGGAAGCTGCTGCTGCTAAAAACACACCATTTTATGTCATTTATTTCTTTAAATATTTAACTTTCAAATAGAAATTGAATATATTTAAGGTACACACCATAATTTAGTATATGTTAACAGTGTATGATTACCATGGTGAAATTAATTAATATATATATTACCATCCATACTGTATATTAGATATCCAGAACTTACTTATCATGTAATTGAACAGTATACTCTTTGACCAAAATCTCCCCATTTTCCCTACCACCATCTGCTCCTAGCAACCACCATTCTACTCTCTATTTCTATGAGTTTGACAGAAATGTCTTATTAAGCAGGAACTCAAATTTTCTGAGCTGGGCATTACTCATCCTGGGGGCTACAAATGTGCCTGCTAAACTAAACTGATTTGAATACACATATCAAAACAAGTGAGCTTCTTTTAATTTACATGGAATTGTCTTAGAAAATTTATGAAGACCTTATGTAATCAAATCCAATAAAGTTTGTAATTTTGTCTCATAGAAGCAATCGAGCTGGGCATGGTGGCACATGCCTGTAATCCCAGCGCTCAGGAGGCTGAGGCAGGAGGATCGCTGCAAGTTCGAGGCCAGCCTGGGCTACAAAATGAGTTCAAGACCAGCCTGAACTGCCTCAAAAAGACAAAAGAAAACAAAACAAAGAGAAACAATTGATATTTTTTCCCATCCATCAAGGAATAGATTACATATTTTAGTGGCAGTGATTCACTTTGATACTTTTCTATTGCTATTTATAGCTGCACACTGAAGGAAAATTATTACATGCCTGATTTATTTACCCAAACAAACAAAAAGTGATTATCTGGGCCCTCAACATAGGCAAACTATCCACAGATTCACTGATTTATCATCAAATATAAAAAATATTGACTATTCTTAGGAGTATCTGTTAAATAACAAGAATCATGAAATGCACCTTTTAAACTACGTCATATAACACTCTTACAAAACAGTTATGATATCCATTTTACAGCTTAAATAGCATACTAGATTTTAAGCAGTGAGCCAGAAAACTGGGATCCTTACTTATGTATATTCAACTCGAAAACCATTGTCTTTCTATAAAAGCAAGACATATTTATAGTCTCAATATAATTAGATCAGCAAGTATTATTACTAAGTGCCTACTATGTATCAGTAACTGTTAAATTCTTCATTTGCAAGACCTCATTAATTCTCAGACTAATGATATCATGAAAATCTCTAAGTTCCTCAGTTCATACATAAAGAAGGCTTTGAAATGTGAGGTGAAATCTTTAAAGTCCTAGAAGTTTTACTTGACAAATCTGAGTCCAGATTTGTCTCGACTCCAGAATCCATGCTCTTAATTGCTTCACTATTCTGTCGCCCAAGGGGCAGACAATGCTTTGCCCCTGAAGAGTCAGGCAAAATCAGTCACGAGTACAGAATGCAGAGAAAGGATCCTTCTTTAGCGTAGAGTCCTCATTTAATGTAGAGAAACTTACATTCCTATGATATTATCTTCAACACTACATACCCCTAATTATCTTAACACAATACATATAGTAGTTGAAGGAACATAAAATTATAAACTAGAGCAAACAAGATTACAAAATACTGACATCCTGTGAAAGCTATCCTGTGAAAGCAGTATGTACAAGGATCAAACTATCCAGTGATCAAACTAGACAGTGAATAATTTAAAAATTTATTACAGTAAATGATACATTGCTGTTAAGCCTCCCTAAATTACTTCTCTCTTTCAACACACGTATCACCTCCTTCTTGACACTTACTGGCACAGTTCTGGAAGTCCTCTCCAGTATCTCTTCATGGCTACCTTGATGTTCTGAATGGATTCAGAACTTTTATAGGAGTTTCTGTCAAATAAAAACGTTATAGTATTTCTTCATCTACTTTATTCATTGGATCTGGCACTGTACAACTTCTGGATCTTTCCCAAAGTAAAAGTGATCACTGAAAGGCAGACATTTTAAATCAGTTTAGGACATCAAGGCATCCACGATGGCATAACAGACACTCATGAAAGAGGACACCAAGACTGCTTCAGAGGGAGCAAGATTGATGGGGCGTGTGTGAAATACAGGAAAGTACTCTAAGGGGAATGTTTAGCAATGTGTTTCTTACTGTGTTTTTTAACATTTAAATATTCACTGTATATTTTGAAGATACTCCTTATGTTTGTTTTCCAAAGATAGATTAAATAGATATCTGTAAAGTACATTTTGACAATTAGAATTGTCCAAGAAAGAGCTTATGTAACATAAAGTGTCCTAACCATCTGCACTTTTTAGGCACAAGTAAGGTAATCATTAACTACACTGCACGTGTGTCTGTCATCTCATTAGAGGCAGAACTGATTTATTTTAAGATAATTTCCACCGCTAAAATCCAATCATTTAGAATTTGATAAGAGCCTTTGCATGACTTTGTATGAGTATGCATTTGATTATCTTACCTCCAGTTTTGTAATTAATTATTGAATGTGTTAGATTATTTTTAAAGTAAAATAGAAGCATTCCCTTTATAATGTTACAATTAACCATTCTAGGGACATTGTTTATACTATTAAAAAGAAAGCAAGATAAATACTCATTATTTGAGAATATATTAAATAAATATTGAAATAGAATATGTGGCTACTATGAATCATGTGTGCCCTGATTTTGATGGTATAGGAAAACTGATATAATTTTGAGATTAAAATGGTATAAATTACAGATTAAGGTAGAAATATTATGACCTTTAACATAGTGCCCCTCACATTTACTTTTAAAATTTACAAAGCTGTATTTTTCTATCGATTAGGTCCAAATTCATCTGAAAGATGATCACAGTACCTATCCCATAACAGAGGTCCAACAAATATTTGGAGAATGGATAAGAGGAAAATGTATATGACATGACTTTAATAAAACATTTTTGGAAAAATTAGTCAATATCTTTTTTTGAGACAGGTTCTGACTATGCAGTTCAGGCTTGCCTTGAACTTACCATGTAGCCCAGGTTGGCCTTCAGCTCACAGTGATCTTTCTGTCTCAGCTTCCAGGCCCTTACCATCGTGCCAGGTTTAAAAATTACTTCCTGCTTGGATGGGAGGGCGATCTGGTTGCAATATTTGTCACCCCATTGATCGCCAGGGTTGATTCGGTTGATCTGGCTGGTTAAGCGGGTGTCCCTTTCCTCCCTCAAGGCTCCATGTGCCTCCTTCCTGAAGCTGCATGCTGGGTCAAAGAGCGCGACCACCTCAGAGAGAGGAGGACCATTCCTAGGTCAAGGGTAGTTACTCATTAACTGCGCTCCCCTGCTAGAACCTCCAAACAAGTTCTCAAAATATTACACTGTCCAATAATATGAAAATCACAGACTAGATTATAGTTCATTTGTTGGAGTAGTCTTAAAATATTTTTAAAATTACATTACAGAGACTATGACAATCACAGAGAATTATTGACAGTAAGTAGAAAATACAGTTTAAATTTATTCATACTACAATTTTCTAGTGTAAAGAAAAAATTATGTGGTCCAGAATTAAAGAAAATATGAAAAATAAAAAGAATTTAAATAAGTTAAATGACTCATTTAAAATTCCATTGGGTTGACCTACTAATATTTGTCCAATAAAAAACAAAAGAAAAATTTTTAGGAAAGTTTAAATTTTTCTGAGATCATTTATTTATACACATCGTAATTGCAGAATCAATTTATGATGACACTATCAAAAACAGGCATAGTTGGTGAATATTCCAAGCAATGTAAGATCAGGGAAGGTTTCCTTAATTTTAAGAAAATTGGGTTTTTGGAATGCACAGAAGTGAGGGACTTTATCCCCAGATAACTCTAAGTTTCTTATTCATAACCTTAGAGAAAAAAGAAGTTTCTGAAACTAAATATTAAATTCACCTACAAAAGGATCTAAGACTCCCTCAATTGTCAATTATAAGAAACTAGAGATGTATCATGATCTTTGTGCTTAAAATGCTTTATTTCCTTGATATTTTGTTAAGAATATTCAGGTACAGATAAATTACCTAATTGTGGCTATTCTTTCATATGTTTCATTTTAGGAAAGAGGAGTCACCATATTTGAAATTGACAATCTTCTGGTCTCATCTCAAAAATATAAATGAAATTCAAATTGCTAGAAATTTTTCTAATTACTTAATAGCATGGAATGGTGTAGATGCTTTTAACATCCAGCCAGAAGGTAAGACAGAGATGAATTTATTATCATTGTTTCAAGAAGAGAGTATGTGATTTATAAATATAAATATTTTTACGTTAAGGTGGTCAATACTTCTTAGGTTTATAAAATCTGAATATATATGTGAAGGAAAAAATACAAAAACCCAGGCATTACCTACAAGCCCAGGACATTTTATTTACTTTTACATACAAACTAGTCCAATGATCTATAATCTCCTTTGAGATCATATGCTTGAGTAACATGAGGACAAGTGAGTTACTTATAACAGACTCTTACAAAGGGTCTGTACTACCGGCTAACAGCTCTGGTGCTCAGGTATCTGGCTCTCTAAAATCTGAACTAATAATTCTCTGGAGAAAGAGCACAGTAATATACAAAGACACTAATCGTAAAAACAAGATTAGAAAGAAATAATATGAAAGGGAAAAAGTAATTATATTTGTGATCCTGAACCTGGACAGTTAAAGGCAAAATAAAAACCATTAAGTGTTTTGTACGTTTTCATTTATATGATGATCAAATTCCACTATGATAAACTTTTAATTCTCTATTATGGGATGCCTGAAAGAAAATTTGGGTGTATTTTCTTTTGAATTCATTATTGTGTATGATATCTTCGGAAGTGATTTTCACAAAAGGTGAATACATATTTTATGTGTGTATTTATCATATAGGTATTACTGAAAGTGTAGTGCAATTATAAATATTTGTATACAATTATAAAAATTGTATTTTTATAAAATTTTTATACAATTAAGTAAGCCTTCTTGTACAGCTATGAATATGGGAACTTGTGAGGCAGACATGTATGGGTTTAAATCATAATTCTGGTACTTACTACCATAAGATACTAAAAAATCTAACTAACATTAGAAATCTCAATATAATCCCTTCATCTAAAAATGTCATAGTAGTATTTGGGTTATTCTGAAGATTAAGTGATAAAAATTACATGTAATGCCAAATAAATACTAAAACCCTACCTGTCAATTAACCATTCTTTTGTGAACTCAAATAATACATCTTTCATGATAAATTAATTTGTCTTTCATGACACATCTTTCATGATTCATGATGTATCAAATTAGAGGTCATAAAATCCATAAATTGAGAATTGGCATCACTATTAAACCTTGAATAATATCAGTTGTCTTAAGTGATCATTTAGCTGAGCTGGGGAAGATTACAAGATTGTTTCCCTAGTATTTGGGGTCACAGAGGCTTCACATATCTTTTTGAAGGAAAAATTCCGTATTTTAAATACTAGACCTTCAAGTAGTTAAGTTAAAGCAAAACCAAATAAAACAACTTATAAAAATTTAGAAGTTCTACTAGAAAGTTAAAGAGCTGGGCTTCTAGTTTAAACTAAGGCCACAAATTTGGCAAGGTCTATCACAACTCTAAAGCAATACCCAGATGAAGCCCTAAGCACTGACCCACAGAGTGGTTATTTCTTACAAAGGACCATGATTTAGGAGGAAAATAACAGGAGGTGGATAACATTTAGGCCAGTTTGTAGCATTTTACAAATAAGATTTTCATCTTCTAGTGACAATTTATTCTAGGTATCAGTAGTCTACAGTATCTTTTGAGGCTATAAGATTCAGTCAGGAAACTCAAGTCCATTAACTTGGTGTACTTCTCAAAAAGAATAAAGATTGTTACCTGGAAGATTTTTGACGGTGGGGATTATAAATGGTGAGGTCTAATAAGAAAATGGCACACTCATATAGATAACTGGATGAGGGACACCAATGCAACTCGGGTGCAATGTGCAATCTCCAGACACTTAAGAAGATTACGGTACCATTCAAATTATTTTTGCACGTTTGACTCTTCATCTCTCTAATATGATTATACACACCTGCTTTAGGTTTTCTTCTTGGACTATACTTTTCCTTTAAATATATTTACTTAACAAATTTAGGTAATCCATAAAAGTAGAAAAGGATTCTCTAGGATAATCATTAAGATTTTGGCTATTTCTAGCATTTTGATTATGAGCTATCTCATTCTGGGTTTGGGTTTCACAAACCATGTCTTATGTTGTCATTTTCCTTTTTGTTTTCACTGAGTCATATTATCATAATGTAAACCACATTTATGTTAATAAAATTCCAAATAAATATCATCTTAATAAGTGTATAGTGACCCACAAAATGAATGGACTATGATTATCTAACAAGTCCTCTATCATTACCTGTTTTAAAAGTTAATATTCGATGATAGCAATGATACAGTAAAAATGGAATTTTATGACACTGTAAGTCCCATGGAAAGTGCTTTATTATAAAATATTTAGAGTCTAAACAATCTTCATTCCTGTTCCCAGATAGATTCTGGGGATTCCATTTTAGGGGAGTAAACTTAAATGAAGAAAAACTTTTAGGCACATTGTTATTGGCTAGAGTGTTAATTGCTTCTTAAAAGTAATTAGCATTGCAGCAGTCATGCAAATCATTTTTCTATGCTGTTAATTATCCTTTTCTCTTCATTTGAAAGCATCAGAGCACATTGCTAGTTTCTTTTCTATATCTCTGCAAGTGAAATTTTTAACATAGCAAACTCACTCAAGGCTATGTGGATAACAAATGTACAGCATAATTATTTTCTGAGATTAATTTTCAAATAGGAATCTACTTTTAGACGTTCCTGGGGATTCAATTCAGGGCCTTCTCATTGAGCAACATACAATGCCAGTCATTTTTTAACTTTTGATTTTGTGACAGCATCTCACTAAGTTGCTGGGTTGAGCAAGCTGGGCTCAAACATGTGAGCTTCCTGTCTCAGCTTTCTAGTGCACTGGCATTACAGTCACACCGTGCTCAGCACATTCTCCTTAATTTACAAATTCCCTGTAAAAACTTCAATAGAGATCCCAGAAAACTGATACTTTCAAAGCCTCTGTCAGAATTTCATGGGCAGATTCAGAGTAGGTCTATATATCCAGTTATATTTTCCTCAGAAAAGTATGGCAATTATAAAATGGATAATATGTGTGAATATTTGTAAATTATAAGACAATAAACCAATGTATTGTTTTATAATTTGTTATAAGACATTTGGTATTGTTATTGATTGACATGGTATATGAACAAATTAATAAATCTCCATTGAAGAGATTGAAGCATACTGTCTCTAAAAATATTGACTTACAACTGGGATCTGTGGTTTGACTGCATCAGAAGTTTATTAAGAAATGTAAATGATTCCTTCCTGCCTCAGATTTCCTGCAACACAATTTTGGAAAACAGAATACAGAAGCTATTTTTAATAAACTACAAATGAAATTTTCATGTGCTTTCAACCCACTGGTCCTGAGCTGGAAGGAAAGCCAAAAGCTAAACACACAGCTGTTAGCACCACTGCAGGAAGTGATGATACACCTGCTGCTCTTCCAGCCCAATTGTAGCCTTCACTTCATATGATAATTCTGCACAGCCTTATTAAACTCAAGGTGTGAACAAGTGAAAAATGGAAAGGAACAATTGGACAGAGATTGAGTTCATTCTTCAGGGACTTTCTGAGTACCCAAGAGCGGAAAAACTCCTATATGCAATGTGCTTGGTGATGTACGTGGTAATTCTTCTTGGGAACAATACCTTGATCCTCTTAACTCTGCTGGATTCTTGCCTCCACACACCCATGTACTTCTTCCTGGGTAATCTTTCCTATCTGGACATTTGGTACACATCTTCCTTTATTCTTACAATGCTGATCTCTTTCCTTAGATGTGTCATTCAAAGGTCTGTCTCTTAGGCTATGGGTTCCACAAAATTTATGCTCTTAGCAGTGATGTCCTATGATTGATATGTGGCAATCTGCAACCCCCTGAGATACTCTATCATCATGAGCGAGGCACTCTATGTTCAAATGGCAGCTCTCTCCTGGGGGCTAGGATTTCTCAACTCATCACAGAAACTGTTGTTGCAATATGGTTGCCCTTCTTTGGAAAAAATATCATGAATCATTTTGTTTGTGAAATATTGGCCTTTGTCAAGCTGACTTGCACAGATATTTCTTTGAACGAGGTTATTATAATGTTGGGCAATGTAATATTTTTTTTTCTCCATTGCTGCTGATTTGTGTCTCCTACATTTTCATCCTTTATACAGTGCTAAGAATCAATTCAACTGAAGGAAGAAAAAAGCCCTTTTCCACCTGCTCAGCCTGCATGACAGTGGTGATTGTGTTTTATGGGACAATTCTCTTCGTGTACACGAAGGCAAAGTCCAAAGGCTACTTTTGATGTAGTCACCCCCATGCTCAATCCTATCATCTACAGCCTGAGGAATACAGAGGTGCATGGAGTGATGAAAAAATTGATGAGTAGACACTGGTTTATAATAAAATGATGTCACCCTGACATCACCTTCGAGTTTATGCACAAAATAAGCTCATAAACATAGTTATGAACAGACAAAAAGAAATGATGATCACATATTGAGTCATGAATTTTAGTTATAAATTTGAAGACCGATAACTAATTGTATTGTTATGAAAATAACTGCTCTCATAAAATGCAGAAATAAACGTTCTAAGTGTGAATAAACACTTGAAGGCAAGAAAAAAAATTTAATCAACCCTTTCCAGGGAAAATCAGCACTTATATCTACTTAACAATTCAAATATAATTTCAGCCTTCATTTTCTGAAAACTATTTCATGATTATCTTGTTTGTTTTAGTCTAGCTTTTTATTTTATCAGTGGAATTTCTCCCTCTCAATCCTCATTTCAGTGAATATTTTCCCACCTCTTTCCCTGTTTGTGTTTCCCCACACCCTTTACACATTTGTGCTTCATTTATCATGTGCTTATCCAATTACATCATTTCTTTCACTAATAATGAAAATAGCACATGCTGTTTTAGCTGCATTTTCATATTTCCCCTTCTCTGAAGAAATACTAATGTTTTCATAAAAGACAGATCAAGTGTCATCCTGTGCAACTCCACCCAGAATTTCCCAAGTTATTTTCTCCTCTGCGCTGCCCTGATTTTATCTCCACTGCAGCAGCTTTCCTTTTACGCTATAATCATTTCTTAGTTTCTGAAATCCTCCCATGGCTCACTGTTCTCTGTATAAAATTCAATGCAGAGTTAATTAAAAAGTGTTGCATTAATTAACTTAAAAGTTTAAAGGATAATAAAACATGGTCCAAGTACCAGACTTAATATAAGTAGATAAGAGTACTAGAATTTCTTTATTACTTCATTCACCAGGATACAATTCTGAAAGCTTTTTGCTAAAATGTTGACTAATCTTTAAACACAGAAAAAAATAATGGAAGAGAGAAAGCCTGAATAAAATATACTGAAGAGGCCACTGGGGTTAGATAAGCCAAAATTTATAGTTATACTATTTTTTAGTAAGCACTTTCTGAGAAAAATACATCAGCTGGATAAATTATTCTTGAAGGATAGTGATGATTTCACTGTTTCAGGAAGAATGGATAGTATACTTTAAATATTTTCACTAGCCCTCAAAATAGCTAGTGAGTAAGGGTTAGGAAAATGATTAAAAATTCCCTTTCAAACAACCCTCCAAGTGGCCAGTGAGTAATAATATATGTAGTTATATTTTTCACAAAAAATTATCATATCATATATTTGTTCCCTGGCACAGCATCCCAGCCTGAGGTACATGATGAGGACACCTACGCTCCATCAACACCCAGCAGAGGTTTTAGGAACAACAGCTGAGGAAGGCGTCATGTGGTGAGAGTGTGCTGAAGGCCAGGCAAAGGATGGAATACATATTGAGTAGAGTTGGGTTGCCCCAGTGGCCACAGCCAAGGTCACACTAGGTCAGCCAGCTGTTAATCTCCATGACAGTAACTGACTCCCCAAATAATAAACAGAGTCTACTCACAGCTGATTTAAAGTAGAATATTAACCACATTAAGATCATGTAACTCTGGCTAAATGAAATATAATCTCACAAATCATCATGATTGTATGCTGCTGAGAGCTTCTGGTTATTTATTACGGTGCATCATCACAGCGATGTAAATCTGATCTACATTAAACCTTTTCATTGCCTGTCTGATACTGACCTACCTACCTTTATCTTTCTTGAGAGCATCACAATTTTATTCATGTGTTTATGCCATTTTTATCCATAGGACAATATTATTTATAAGTTTAGAAGCCTTATATTTTACTATTTTTATACTGAGATCTACAGTTGATTTGAAATTAGCTTTTGGGTAAGGTATAAACCAAAGGTCAAGATTCACTTTTTATATACTGATAATATTTGACCCAACACAGTTTGTTAAAAAGATTCTTTCCTCGCTGCACTCCAATGTCACTTTTGACATAAAGGACAATTTTCAAATGGGTAACTTTTGGGCTCCTTATTCTGTTCCACTGGTCTATTGATCTACTCTTGTACTAACGCTAACTGCAGATCAATAAATTGTCTTGATTTCTGGTCCTTGGAATCTATTCTTTGTTATAGATTTGTACGTGTTAGTATTTATATATTTCAGCATTTGCTTATTAATTTTTACTGTATACTTGGTAGAATTTTGGTGGCCTTCAACCTAAATGTCAGATTAGAGTGTATTAACATCTTTAAATTATTGAATCTTCCAATCCATGTGAAAGGTATCCCTCCATTAGGTCTTCTGTAATTTCTCTCAATAATTTTCAACTATTTTTTAAAAAATAATATACTGCACATATTACATTATATTTATTCATATGGTTTTTTTTGTTTTGTTTTGTTTTGTTTTTTGTTTTTTGTTGTTGTTGTTGTTTTTTCTCCGGTACCAGGAACCGAACTCACGACCTTGCGCTTGCCAGGCAGGCGCTTTTGCCGCTGAGCTAAATCCCCAGCCCCCTATTCATATGTTTTGATGATGTAATTTTTTTTACTTTTTGTTACTAGTATGTAATGATTTCTCTGTGCTAATTTTATATTCTGTAATCTTCCTAAACTCACTTATTACTTTCAGTTCATAGACAATTTAAATTTTCAATGTTCACATATTGTTATCTGCAAATAATGACTGGCTTTTCTTTCCTTTTATCTCTTATATCAAATATCTTTCCTTCTGTATCAATTATGAATTCCAGTACAAGACTGAACAAGTGATGGCAGTATGAATTCTTATGGTTTTCATTTTCTTCATTGTAAATACTGATATATATGTTTCATCTAATGGCTTGCTTGTTATTTTCTATCAATCCCATACGTTCTATGATCTTCTTTGTTTGTCTTTTCTTGCTTTCTTCGAAGCAATGCATTTTTTTTTAGTTTGAGTGGATGAGTACTAAACTTAGAACTAAAACTATGTATCTCTGACATATAAAATTCTAGTAAGTATTAATTATTTTCTACTATTCCATTAACATTCCAGACTTTTAATTCTACTTAACAATTTCTATTTTTTGTGTTACTGCTTTTATAAATATTATTTATATCTGTAATTATGAATATTGTTACACTTGATGTTCATTTAGATTGATCCATGTATCTACCCATCCCTGACCTTACCTTTTATAACTGTTTCTACTTAACGTTATTTTCTTTCACTATGAATCGTTATCCCTTTAGAATATCTATCAAGACAAGTTTGCTACAGATCAATTCTGTGTGCATGTGACCAGTGGTTTTGGGGAGATTTGGAAATATTTTCATTTTTAAGGATATTTTCACTTTGAATATATACCTATTGATTGGCAATTATTTTTTTTTCAACATTTTAAAAACATTCTAATTCTGGTATCCATTTTTCTTACTGAGAAATCACCTTTCTGTTTCATTTTTGCTTCTTGAAGGAAATAGGTGTTTTTTCCTTTCACTGCATTTTATAGCTTTGCTTTATTGATGGTTTCTAAGATTTTCTAATGAGATGCTTATATGTGGCTTTCTTTTTATTCACCTTTCTCATCCTCAGTACTTCTCAATGTCTTTCATAATTTTGAGTATTACCCATTTTTCTTTTTTATCTTCCTCGGAGTGTCCAGTTACACACATGCTAGACTTTCCACTATGTTACATATAATTCTTACAATCTTTTATTTTCCTTCCTTTTTATTTTTTATTTTCATGTATCACTATGTGTATTTTGTGTGGAACTACCTCCAATTTGCTAAGCCCTTTTCAACCTAATGCTCTATTAAATCTACCTATTCAGTTCTTAATTATGGTCATTATATTTTTCAGCTATATAATTTCACCTTCATCTTAATATAATTTCTAGTGCTCTGACTATACTCTACTCATCCGGTTATCTGTGTTCAAAGATATGTAACATCGGTTATTTTAGAGTCTGTGTCTGACAGTATCTATGTTTGTTATCAGCCAAGGATCTTTTAATTATCTTTGTCTCTGTTTCCTGCCTCCTGACTGTGCTGGCATCTTCCTAATGTGGTTCTCTATGTCTGACGCATTTTGTCTCTAGAACCTATAAGTATAATTAACTTTGTTTCCTGAACCTCTCTAGTGTCTCTTCTTGTCTCTCGGTGTCTCTTATTGACCATCTCATAAAAAAATATAATGCAAATATCTTTTGGGAATCTGATATTTGATCTGTAGTGTTTTTAGTGTTACACTACAAATATTTAGTACTTTAAACTATATTAATGCTAGCTATCTTTGCTACCATATTCTCTTAACAGTAGTTATTCTGGATTAGAAAAAATTTCATTCTAGTACAGTCAGTGTAGACCTCATCAATTTTAATTATTATGGTAAAGTATGTAGAAGCTGAGAAAAATAAGGCAAAGTGAGTGAATTTTACTTAATAAATTTACTATTGCCTGACATCAGTTACGGGCTATATAACACTAGATTTTGGATTCTGTAAAACTTTTCTCCCTTCAACATAAAATCATAAAATATTTTTAGCTCCAAAAGTCATAATAGTCTATTTTACAGTATGAGGTATTATTGAGTTCCTAAGAATACTATACAGTACTTCTCTAATGATTTCAGTAAGGTACCAAGGAAGAAAATGAAAATAAATTTGAAAGAACACCTAGTGACTACCTGTGTCTAATAAATGCAAAGCAAATTACAAATATTAAATTGTGGAAAGTATCACTCTAAGACGATGTCTGAGTAGATACGATCTGACCAATATATTGGTACAATGAGTAAATTCTAAGACAAAATTACTTCTGCCAGGTGTTAGAGACCGAGACTTCAGTAAAAAACCTGACATTTTAGCACAGGCCACAGGACATAGTCCTGAAGATTTTATGTTCCAAGCTACTTTATGTCTGAATCTCTGTAATAGGAGCCCTTCCAACAGGGTTTACTTGAAAGCTTAAGATAAACAAATGTACCTGGCGATTAAATTATGTTATTTCTGGAGATTAGAAATTGCTTTGATCTATACTAATTGCACCAATGTTATTAATAATAAGATCTCTTCTGCCTGGATCCAAACTTTCAAAAATGAGCATATGTTTACTCTTCAGTAAGTATGGATATTACCTTATTAAGCATTCTGCTAGATTTGATATAGCTAAGTCCTGGATAAATTGTATGTTTTACATCTCTTCTAATTTGTGGGTGTCAGGTATTTTGTACCAGTGCCAAGAAAGTGACTAATACACACCCTAAATGGAAAGTGCTGAGGACTAATAGATACTTCAAATATAGCCAGATTCTCAATATTCAATGATTTACATAACATTAGGAAGATATGTAGGCCCATCTCGTTTTCCTATCTCATAAGCAAGCTCTGCAATTCTTTGACCTGATTTGGGGTCTCTCCTTCAATTCCATGTCATTTCCTGGAATAAAATATTATTTTCTTCCATTTTCAAGTGCAAAAATGCTTTTCTTTCAGAGTCCCTTTCTATATAACTCTATGTGTTATTTTGCTCTTCATCTTCAGTTCATCTTCTCAATTTCAGGCCATTATTAGTCTCCTTAGGATCACCGCAAAGCCAACCTGATTTCCCTGTTCTAACTTCCTTCTGTTGTCGGTTCTTAACAATCCATAGCACTGCCCAAGATGTCCAGTCTTTCTGGATGAAGGAGTAAACCACACACGAGACCCAAAGGCTACTAGGTTTATGTGAAGCTCTTTGAATAACAGAGATGAAGCATGTACCTATAAAAATCTCTGCAAAAATCATTGTCTCATCAGGTACCTTCATGCTCCCTTAGGGGTACTTGGTTTAAACATCCTCTCTGACTTGTATTTAATAGGTAACTGTGACTTGTGTCTGATCACTTCCCTAGGAATAAAATAAAGATAGTACCTATAAGGTTAAATGAAATGGTGTATATGTGATTCAATTAACACAATAATATTGCCCTTTGCTAGTGGCTTTCTTCATGCCTCTGTCATGGCTCTTTCTTCTATTAAAAGTCCTTTTGCATCTCGTAAATTATCATCATTGTTCTCCTTAAGGTTAGGCGCATGCAGTTTGAAAGTGTACTCAGATCGCACACACAGTGCTCTGAAAAAGTGATATTGTTTTCACCTTTCAAAGAAATCCTCCATTTCTTTGGACACTAACAAATTGGGGGGGGGGGAGGAAAAATTCTACCAGAAATCTACATTATGTCAAATTCGTTCCATTTTTTTCAAATTTAATTATTTTAAACATCCTGTTCTGTTCCTTGTCTTAAGACACTTGGCTGATTTTTATGACTGAGACTAATTTAATATTTTTAAAAGTTGCTTTACAGAAAAAGTCACTCCTTTTTATAATTACAGCCTCCTGACAGGAGAGCAAAAACTCAAAATAAATTTTTCAAGCACAATAGGATCTGCACAAGCAGATTTTTGTCTGAGTATTGCTTTGGCAAGTTATCTTCTTTCACATTCCAGATGATTATGTTCAGTTTTTTAAATTTTTTCCAAATTGATCATAGTATTCTACTTAAGGTATTCCTGTGTGAGAGTCCTTAGAACAATCCATAACATACAACACAGGGGCTGGGGATTTAGCTCAGCGGCAAAAGTGCCTGCCTGGCAAGCGCAAGGTCGTGAGTTCGGTTCCCGGTACCGGAGAAAAAACAAAAAAATTTTAAAAATTTAAAAAAATAAAAAATAAAAAAAAACATAACATACAGCACAACTGGTTAGCTGTTGAGCAAACCAAATGAAACTGAGTTATTGTGAGTGAGCTGTCAGGCATACAGTTGTGTATTATGATTTCTATACTAAAGAATACGGTCTTCTGTCTACTGTGTTTGAGCCTCAGTTTGCTAATGCATGTAGCAGAGTGTTCAAATGCTTTGTAACACATTCATAACTTATAAATGGACAAAAAAAGCCAGGTGTGGTGGTGCTCACCTGTAATCCCAGCACTCAGGAGGCTGAGGTAGGAGGGTCGCCCTGAGATTGAGGTGAGCCTGAGCTACATAGTGAGCTCAAAACTAGCCTAAATTACATAGCAAGACCTTGTCTCAAAAACACATACAAAAATACTCAGTACAATACTAGCAAATAGAATACAGCAAATCATCAAGAAAATCATACACCATGACCAAGTCGGATTCATTCCAGGAATGCAGGGATGGTTTGATATTCTCAAATCAATTAATGTTATACACCATGTCAATAGAGCCAAAGACAAACCACATGATCATCTCAATAGATGCAGAAAAAAGCTTTTGACAAAGCCCAACATGTATTCATGATTAAAAACTCTACAGAAAGTAGGAATAGATTATCTTTACCTGAAAAACACATACATACATGCATACACACATGCATACATACATACATACAAACTAATTTAAACTGCTGGGCAAAATCCTTTGTTTGATGCGCAGTTGCACTGCATACAGAGTTACTCTTCTGGTTTCACAGCTCCCCCCTACACTACATCCTAATGAGTACACACATTGCAATATTCAGTCTTTCCTCCAGGAAGAAAACATCCATTCTCAAACTTGACAGATTTAAACCATTAATCAAAATCTTGCTTATAGTTAATGTATTTCTCATTCTTCCTGAAACTTACCTCTAAATCAGAGGCTACTCTCTTTCTATATTAGGAAAATAACAACTCACTTTATCTTTATATTTGCAGTCAGTCTTCATGGCTTCTCTTTAGTGGCTGAACCTGCAAAGAGGCAGCCAGCAGTGGATAATCATGCGTGATTTCTAGGATCAAATATCATAAATCTTAGCTCAGAGAAATTACCACTGTAGTTTAAAAATAGGAAGAAAACTAAGATCTGCAATAAATTTCAGGAACAGACCAAATTAAATATGCTTCTAAGCCTGGCCTGAAATATCGTCCTTCCTTTTCCTAGTTCTTAACATGCAGATTTAGGTTATTTGAGAATGTTCTCCTTTTTTAATGTAGGTATTTAGGTCCACAAATTTCTCTCTATACTTAGTCTAATGTAATGCTTTAGCCACATCCCGTAGTATATTGTGACATATAATCATGATATGATGTATTTTGATTTTATTTATCTTTTTAAGTGTGGACATAAAAATTCTGAATAAAATATAGTCAGAATCAACAAGACATTTATACTATGGTTATCACAATAAACTATGTTCAAGGCCAAAATGTATTTACAAATTTAACTATTGTAATAGATTTAGAAAAAGCACATATTCTGCATAAAGAGATTTTTAAATAAAATTCTTTATCTTTTTCTGGAAACGTGTTTGCAATGACATGTTTAATATAAATCAGCAGCTATCATTTTATAATACTAGAATAACTTTCATTTATGTAAGTAGAAGATGAAAGTATTAGTTAGAACCATTATTATTTAAATTTTGTACTGTAAATGTAGGTCAAGACAACTTGTTAAACAGTAACTCTAAAATCAGAAAAGGAGAAATATTAATTTTTTTCATATACTAGTCTTTCTCTAGATGATTTAATTGCTGCACATATCTATCAGAGAAAATGATTTCAAATTTGGTCAGCAAATAAAATTTAATAGAAATAAATTGCTCTCTGATAAATATGACAGCATCGTTGTAAAATTAAAATATTAAAAACAGTTATGATATCCATATAAAAGAGATCATATAATCTTTGCTACTTCCATAACCTCATAAAAACTGTTATATCTATACAGTGAAATAACAATCATCTTTTAGAAATATCAATGTACATACATAGTGCGTTGGTTTGGGGGATATTGCAAGAGGAACAATATAATACAGGATAAATAATTTATAAGATTATTTATAATAGTCACCCAAAGAATCATACACAAGAGCATGCAGGAAATCTGTCCACACACTAAAGACCAATGAATCCAGCTGTGGGCCTGGATCCTATGATAATGTCCTACATGAGTCCAACTGAAGATCTAGAGCTCATAACAATGCCTCCCATGAGTCCAAATGGAGTCCTAGAGCCCATAAAAATATCTCATGGGCCTGTTTCATGTCTACCCTGGGAAGGTCCAAGGGTCATTGGTGGAATCTAGGAATTCTGTGCTAGGGGGATGAAGAATCTGTGCCAACAGGCTAAGGGATCTACACTGGAGCCAGGGGGCGATGCTCAAAATAAGAACCAGAGCTCCCTCCAAAAGTACCACAGCCATCCTCAACAACAGTGAGGTTCCAAGCTCCTCTGATGATCAGGACAGCCATGTTCCCATCAGGAAACCCAAAGCTACAAGCTTCTCCAGGAGACTGAGCAGTGCACCATCTCCCCTCCAGAACAGGAAGTGATGCTCAGAGTGAGGACCAGAGCTCCCGCAAAGTGAACTGAAGCCATTCTCAGCAATAACAAGGTCCCAATCTCCTTGGAGGATGAGAACAATCAAGTTCATCAGGAAAGCCAGCATGGCGAGCTCCTCCATGAAAACCAACAGCTGTTTACAGTTTCTCTTCACTTCGAATAGGCACCCAACAGTTTCTACCAGCTCTCAACAGCCTCCTGCTCTGCCTCTTATGCTGCTGGCAACAATCCTCAGGCGGGCCTCCTCCACCCAGCACCACTCTGGTTCTGTTCAGCTGGGTGTTATAAGTTGACCACCAGTTGTCAATCCCCACACATAGCATTAACCTCTTGCAAAGAGGACAATATGTTTTGAGTGAAAGGGCCAGTTGCAGAAAAGTTAATATTGAATGTATAATAGTTTAAAATATTTACTAAATATATATATACTCTGAATAGGCATTTACATTCACTCAGTGTTAATTGTTACATGTTATACTGTACAATGTACTTATAAATTATGCATAAATGTCAAATAAAACTATCCATATCTCATCTCATATATTGTACATTTTGTAGTACCTGATTATTTTAAAATGAACACATATATGACTATTGGCATTTTAGCTACATACGTAAACAAGTTGAATGTAGTCATGATTCCAAAAGGTATAAAATACTATACAGAGATCAAGACAAGGCGCCAAAAATTGTGTATTAAATTTGACCATGAATATCTTCATACCAGCACTGTCCAGGCCCAGCTTGTATTGAGTTGAAGAATTGATGAAGTTAAACAGTAGACAGCAGTGTTAGCTTTCACTTCAAGCAGCTTGATTAAAAACAGTAGGAAAATAGGTAGCATCTGGACAGAGGCTAGCAAAGGTGAGTGTTTGGTTGATTTTGTTCTAATTTTATTTTTTAAACTACAAGAAAAGTGTTTTTATAGGTCAAAATAACAAGAGAAAAGCTGAAGATATATGAGACAATGCAGATCGCTGTTTCATATCTGGACTTCTCTGAAGGGTGTCTCACATTTCCTGGAAGTAAGTTCACACATGCTATGTATCTATCTTCCACCTAAACTCTTGTGCATGAGAGCCATCAGAGCGAGGCCTCAACCTAAGTTCTGCTGGCGCCCTCCATGACAATGGTTCTGTTGAATTCCACAGTCACTTCTTTTGCTCGAGTGACTAGGTGTGTAGTCTCTGACTAAACAGACAAGCACATGGAACACTGTGTCAGAGCATGCAGGCAATTACTGCCTTTCCAACTTCAGAGCTATATTCATCACTTTGGCTCCAAGTTACTCCTCCATTTCCTTCATTTATTTATGACTGTGTACCTGGGAGCTTGCATAGTTCCCAGCACTCTGTGGATGTACCATAAATACTCCTTACGTGAATGAAGAACTAGTGAATGGTACATTCTCAGAAAATTCCAAACACATGAAACCAAACAGCACGGACTCTCACCCTACTTAGGAAATGATTTTGACAAAAGAGATGAAACACATGATTTTAAGGTACAAGAGTTACTAAAACATATAATTTTAAGAACATCATTTTTATGTCATAGTTGTGGAAAACATCCAATTTTTGTAAGCTATTGCATCCACTGAAGCAAGAAAAATCTTTTGAGTTTCTAAAGAGTTTTCTGAAAGATTAGCGCTAATGTCAACTCTCTCCTCCTCTCACATCTCAACTAAATTCAGGTTTCCCCTAATTTATGAATTAATTCTTATGAATAAATGGTGATGAAGTATCATTTGCAGAAACGTAGATGATTTTAGTTTCGCTGTGGAGAGGTACTGGTATGAGATGGGGTGTGTAGAAACCTGAAAGAGTAGCGTGCTGCAGTAAAGGAAGTGACTCCAGAAAGAGTAACAGGGTGTGTGTGCTGCTCTGTAACTTGCATGTTACAAAGTTTTGCAGCCCTGACTTTTGCAGCCTCTTCTATAAGTTTGTAACACTATGGCCCATGTCATAATGTTTTTAGGTTGTGGGATCCCTTAGGGCGCCTCAGTATTACCATGCCCTGTTACTAAAATCAATAAAAAACTATAACCACCTAATATAAGCACAATAAAAAATGGCCCAGAGCCTTCAAACATAAGGGTATGGTTCCCTATACCAGGGAAAAAATCAAGATCTGCCGAGGGGCTTGCTAAAGGCCAAGAAAATACAAAATGGGTAATAAAAAAAGGTAGTTCTAAATACCAGCTACGACCCTGTGATCAGCCACAGAGTTGGACAAGGGAGCGTGGGGAGGGTGTCTGCACGCTGGAGATTGAAGAGCCCAGGCCCAGGCCTGGAGCTCACTGCAGTGTCTGCGCAAGTCCGTATCAAAGGGCTGATGGGTCTGCGATGGAATGCTGAAGAATCTAGGATGAAGGCCGGAGAGCCAACACCAGAAGGCTGAAGAGGCCCAGGTGGAAGCCGAACAGTCTGCACCAGAAGCCAGGAGACCACCAAGCTGAAGGCGAAGACTGGAGCTCCTCCAAAGAACCAGCAGCCAGGCCTTCCTCGATTCCCTTTTTTTTATGCAGTCTACCTGCACTGGGGGATGGGGATGGTCCTCTACACCCACACCCTCTGCATGACTTTCTCTTGCACGGGAATACAAAGTAAGCACCCTGGCTCCCTTCTGAGTCACATAGTTAACCTTTTAAACTTCTCAAATTGACACAATAAATAACATCCCAGAAGGGTAAGGGTATGTCCTTTTAAACCCAGGATGCAGAACCGCTGAGTCACTCGGCGAAATCTCTAAACTCCCCAAGTTGACACAATGTATCAACCATAACAGACATAAATTACTGACTGGCAATAAATACATTTTTACACTGTTATTTTAAGTGTCCATTTCAGAAGCCTCAGGACCGTGAACAGTCAACATGTTCTTAGGCTTAGAGTATTTGAAAATTGATCAGGCATAAAAGCACAGTAATGTGTTGGGGAAAAAATCTAATTTTGGATTTTCTGCTACATCCCTGCTCTTAATTTCTAACCATAAACTTTTCTGAGGACTAAAGTGAAGTATAAATGGGTGTGTTTCTCTCCTGTTGCCCCTCTTTTCATATAGGTTTCCGTTTTGTGGGTTTAAAATGTATATTAAATGACATTTCATGTGTTATGTTCTAAATTGAGCACTGTGGGGGAATCTAGAGAAATCTTCCCTGCAGATTTTGCAACATGGTACGTCACACAGAAACAATCCACAGAGATGCTGATAAATCCTTGGAGTACCGTGAAAGTATAGCTGACTATGCTCACAAGCTAGAAAGAAATGCTGCTGATCATCACAAAATCATCCTCTGTGATCTTTCAAAATAAATATCGTGAATGGGAAAACTTTTGCTGAATAAGGTGTTAAAAAATACATACTAATCAGTATTATAATTTAAAAAATCAATCAGTACTATAATGACAGTGTATTTGTCCAGCAAATTTAAACACATGAATGCATCAAGATGGGTGAAATGATTATTTTTTCTTCAGACCTTGATCTTATACCTCAGTGTGAGAAAAATGCTCCTGGTCTCCTATGAGGAGAAATATGTGCTTTAATTTTTTCTTGTTTTAATTTTCTATCAAAATACAGCTGGAACAAAACAATACATATAGCTAGATCAGTCATGCCACCCAGTTTATGGAAATGGTTGGATTTAAACTGTGAAGAAAACAATATTAGTGTCTTAGTATCCATGAAAGCTCATGGGTCAAAAAATAAAATACCTGATTCCTGGAATTCTTAGAGGGAAAACTCTTCTTATGAGTTGATGTATGGGAATTAGTAGGTTCTTATACCTGTTTTTGTTAGACTGTGAGTCTGGTACACTGATAGCCTCACCTTGTGCAGATCTAATATGTAAATAACTATAGAAGCACTTGTAATTAAATATAATTCATAACTTTTTCATAATTCCTTCACTAAATAAGAAAGTAAATTTGAAAAGATGAAACGAATGAATATGGTCCAATAATCCACAAACATTTAACCTTTGTCTGTATAAAGTGCTTATACCCAGCATACACTGAATTTATCGATCCATCAGAATAAAAATTTATTCAGCTAAATAGATTTCTTAGACTATGAACATAATCTTCTCAGCCATAGTAGGCCAGAAGTCAGAAGAATTCTGCAGATAAAGTAAAAAATGTTGAGGAGAAATCCAAGGAAAAGCAAAATATGCCATCTCTTCTCTCATATCCCTCAATTTTGTGCTCCCTCAGATCATAAGCTCTCAAAGCTAGTTAGTAAAAGACAGAAGACATGGATACAAGTATTCTCACTAAAAATCAATAGTTTTTAGTTTTAAGATTTGGGAAAGTACTGGACTTTTCTCAGGATGTCAAAGAAATCTGCTGTCCTCTAAATGGGAATAGATATGACACTCCATCCAACATAATATTTATCCACATTATTACCTGAAGCAGTAGGCTAATTTTCATTCTCATTTTTAATTTTGCATGTTTGTTATGCAAATATTGACATGTGAGCTGAAAAAAATATAGGCTCTAGAACAAGAACATCTTGATTTTGTAACCTCTTCTCCGTAAGCACTATTTATTTACTCCCTTTATACTCAGGATTCTTAGAGTGCCACAGGAACAAAAATTAAAACATTGAAAAAAATACATAACCTTTAATGGTTTTATATGATTTAGAGATTAATGTAAAATTGAAACAGAAAGCTCTCCAGTGGAGAGTGAGTGAGGTATTTTACATTTTTCTGTTTTGCTTTTTTTTTCCATAACAGAAAGCCCTCTGCAGTTTGAAAGATATAAGGAGCTGTAGACTATGAAATAATGTTATGTATGCCAAAAAAGCAACATAAAAAGGCACATAATGTCCAACTGCAATACTGCAAAAAATACAGGGAGTTGTTTTGTTCTGTTTTGTGTTTATCCAGGAATCAAACTCAGGACCTTGCACTTGCCAGGCAGGTGCTTGTCCCACTGAGCTATATCCCCAGCTAGTGCAAAAAATACAGAATATAAAGATTCTGTTCAAAATGTTAGAAAGTGACCATCTCTCCCTGCTATGTTGCCTCATTTTTTCTTATCCTACTCTCTTTGTCTCAAAAGTTCTTTTGGAACATATAACAATTCTGAAATGCTATACATCATTATAAAATTTTTAACATAATACATGAAAAGGTAAAGAAAGAATAAATATAACCAAAATTCCAACATAATGCTCCTGTTTCACCAATGTCTAATTTGTTCACAACCCAATACATTTTATAATCACTAGCTAAAGAACTGTTTGTTCAGTAGATTTTTAAGTGCCTCCTTCACATCTTTATTTCTAAGACTGTAGATTAAAGGGTTCATCATGGGCGTCATCACCCCATAGAACATAGATATAAGTTTGTCAGTAGCACTCAAGTTATCTGAATCAAGTGTGTCTGTAGACTTGGGTTTCATGTACATGAAGAGGATAGTGCCATAGAATATTATCACCACAGTCAGATGGGCTGAGCATGTAGAGAAGGCTTTGCTTCTCCCCTCAGAAGAGCTTATCTTGAGGATGCTGTAAACGATTAATGAGTAAGAAATGACAATCAAGAGCAGTGGCATCAACGTGAACACTGTCGTGGCCACAAGCATGATAAATTCATTGTCTGAGATGTCAACACAAGCCATCTTCATGACAGCCAGAATTTCACAAAGGAAATGATCGACGACATTATTTCTGCAGAAAGGCAGTTGTACCACCAACCCAGTTTGTACTGCAGAATTGACAAACCCTGCAAACCAGGACCCTGCTGCCATGGGGACATAGGAAAACTTGCTCATGATAATGGGATACCTCAGAGGGTTGCAGATAGCCACATAGCGGTCAAAAGCCATCATGCCCAGGAGCACACACTCTGTGGTCCCCATGGCCAAGCCAAGGAACATCTGCCCTGCACAACCAGAGAAGGAAATGGTCTTTTTCTGGGACAGGAAGCTCACCAGTGTGGAAGGAACAGAGGTGGTGGTGTAGCAGATGTCCAAGAAGGAGAGGTTCCCCAGGAAGAAGTACATAGGGGTGTGCAGGTGAGAGTCCAAAATGCTGATTATAATGAGGGTGCCGTTGCCCAGAAGGATGACCACATACATTATTAAAATAAGCACAAAAAAGAGAAGCTCAAGCCGTGGGTAACCAGAAAGCCCCTTCAGAATAAATTCCACCAGAATAGTTTGGTTTTTCCATTCCATTTTACTGCTTCTCTTTTACCTGTAAAACTTAAAAAAAAATTTAAATAATTTCTTTTAATAACAAGTCTGTATATGCCAATCATACATATAAAAATTTGCAATTAACCCAATGAGATGAAAGAAGTAAAATAAAGCAGAGAAGGAACAGAGAAAAAAGGGAAAACATTAAAAATAAAGGAAAAGAAGTTTGAGGGTGAAGTTAATGTATCGATTCTCATCTTGGCCTAGGAATTTGGTGAACTTGTTTTCATACATTACGTCTTTTAACTACTACAATATTAACATTGTAAAATTAGGAAACTTAAAGTAAGAGTGTTAAGCCTAAAGTTATATAATGTGGCTAAAACTCAAGCTTGCTTTTTGTGGCTCTTACTTATCTGAGACATTTCTATAAACCATAAAAGTAATACAGAATTCATTATATAAGATATACAACAAGTTACTTTAAAAGGAAAATCAGGATTATCTCAACAGTAATATATTAAGTATCAAAAGAAGTTGACCCATCTGAAGGAAGCACGGTCAGAAACGAACCCTCTCTTATTCAGTGCTTGATTATCCAAAAAATAAGTCCAATCTATGTAATGTCCAATAATATGAGGCTTTCTTGTTAAGATACAAATTCTTTTGGGAGGAAAGAGATAGAATGATTTTACTGTTTTATTTTTAAATTATCCTACGTTTAAATATACATTACAATATCCTACATCATATTGTAAATTGATTTTTTGCCTTTTTAATATTCAGCTGTAAGAATTTTAAAATATGTATAGATCCAAATAACTACCACCATAACCAGATCCCAAACCTCTTCTATATCTTCCCCAAATACTTCATACCAACCTGTTTTTAATTCCCTCTCCCACTTATTCATAATCCCTGTCAACCACCAATGTATTTTCTGTCTCTATCATTTTATTTTTTCCAGAGTGTCCTACAAACAAATAAAACCAAATTGAGCTTCCTTCATCCAGCATAAATCCTGTAAGATTCATTCAAGTTTTTATTGCTGTTTTATTTCATTGCATTGATGTATGACAACTATTTATCCATTCATCTTTTAAAGAATGTTGAGTTGTCTCCAGATTGGGGCAGCTATGAAAAGAGTTGCTACACTTATTTGTGCCCATGTTTTTAGGCATTAGTGGTTGATGTTCTAAGATTAAGATCCAGTAGTGGGGAATAATCATATGAAAAGTGCATAGGGGCTGGGGTTTAGCTCAGCGGCACAGCACCTGCCTGGAAAGAGCAAGGTCGTGAGTTTGATTCCTGGTACCAGAAAAAAAAAAAAAGAAGAAAAGAAAAGTGCATGTTTAAGTTTGTAATTAACTGAGAATTTTTCTGAGTGGCAGTATCAATTTTTCATTTCAACTAACAACGTATGAGAGTTCAAGCTGCTTTGCATCCTCATAAAATCCTAGTACTTGTCAACAATTTTTAAATGGATTTTAATAGATATAGAGATATTTTATCCTATTTGTTTTTTGTTTTTTGTTTTTTGTTTTTACGGTACCAGAAATTGAACTCACAACCTCGCACTTGCCAGGCAGGCGCTGTGCTGCTGAGCTAAATCCCCAGCCCCTTTATCCTGGTTTTAATCTGCATTTCCCTAATGGCTAATGATGTCAAATATCTTTCCATGTACTTTGTGCCATCCTTAGATTTTCTTTAGTAAAGTATATGTTGATATATTTTGCCTTTTTTTGGCAATACTTGGGATTGGACCCAGAGCCTTCACACTAAGCTACATCCCTAGCCCTTTTATAGTTTTTTATTTTGAGTCAGTCTCACTAAATTTCTAAGTTGCCCTGGCTGTGCTTAAACTTCAGATCCTTCTGCCTTAGCCTCCCAGAGTGCTGGGATTGAACCCATGTGCCACCATCCCTGGATTTTGTTTGCCAGTGTTGAATTGTTTTCCTGTTGAATTTTGAGAC
Source organism: Chinchilla lanigera (assembly GCF_000276665.1). Taxonomy (NCBI): domain Eukaryota; kingdom Metazoa; phylum Chordata; class Mammalia; order Rodentia; family Chinchillidae; genus Chinchilla; species Chinchilla lanigera. Next base: position 21,784,918 of record NW_004955419.1, on the reverse strand, counting down.
TTCTTCATGTATTCTGGATGAGTTCTTTAACATATATAGGAGTTGCATATTTTGTTTCCCGATCTGTGGCTTGTCTTCTCATTCCCTAAAGCAAAAAGCTTTTAACTGATTTCTACTTCAGTTTAACTGAAAGGGATCTGAAAGACAGCCTGTGACTAAAGAGACATCTTCCAAAAGAGTAGTTCTTTGACACTTCTCCCTTTGAGTGATTCCTCATGGAAATAGCGATTCAGATGTCAAAACGGTACATGTTGACTCCAAAGCCCTCCCTCAAGTCTCTGCCATCTCTTTCAATTTTTCACCAGGAATAGTCCCTTCCTGCTCCCTCCCCCAAACATACACATTTCCAGTAATATCCTTATCCATGGACACAGAATCCACTGAAAGTAGTCAAATTAACTCACAACACAAAAGTAATTTCTGGAAATAAACAGACACTTAGGCCATTTATCCTTATTCACAAAATGACACAAGTTGAAGCCTTGAATGGAATTTTTTGAACCTATTTCAGCCACCTTTAAACTCTCAGATATGACTTTGGCCATCTTTAGGATATTTATTTTCCATCAGATTTTACTATTATTTCTTTTAATTTCTGTAGACTCTGGATTCATTTGTATGCTAACTATGCATTTATTTTATCTCAATCTTAGATTCACTTTCTTAATGCTGTGTTATAGATCAAGTCAGCCAAATTCCAATTCCCAGGTAAATGGTGGCTGAGAAGAGATCTCACTGCTAGAATCATTTTTCTAACCACTGTATCCTACAACTTATTGTAATGGCAGGTTCATTTTGCCTAATAGAAAGGATATGCATTTAAATTCTGTGTTGGCTTGTTACTAAATATGTGACTTTGGGCAATATATTTCTCTGACTCTTAGTCTCCTCACCTATAACATGAAAAGTTTAACATTCTTGTTATGAGATTCCTGATAAAATAAATAAGGTAATACAGGTAAAACGTGTAGCACATGGTAAGCACTATTTTGGGTTTTTTCATCTTCTATTGATTTGGGTTTTTTTATCTTTTACATTTCCCAGTATCATCACCTTCCTATAAGAGTATATTAAATTTCATAAGTCAGAACTCATGTATATGGTCTTTTCTTAATCAGTTCAAACTAATATTTCAAATTAATATTTATCACATCTATTATATAAGATGGATGCACATTCTACCATTCAACTCATTTTGCAGTGAAAAGCATTAAATTACTATAGCAGAAATGAATTGTACTTTCAAACAAAGAACTTAGAGGAGATATTTTTGATGAACGCTATTTCTGTTCATTCATCTAAAAATCTCAATTGTATTTGTGTCTAACATATATTACATCTAAAGTCACCACAGAAAGTTTTTACTAAAAATATAGGAATTTTTCAAATATTTAAAACCATCCTCTGAATACACAAACATAAGTCAAAATTCTTTCTGTTTGCTAACAAATCATTGCTCTTCTATGTTTCTTTTTTTTCTTTTCAAAGAAAAAAAGATGTATTCAAAGATGTATTCAAGAACAATGTTTTTCCAAAGAGCATGTCCAGGTGGAAGCTCCAGAACACAAAACATTGTCCACCCATGATTAGTCTGGGCAAACATTTACTAAACTGATCAAGCAAAACGGAACTGATGCTATGAGGTAAATATTAATACTAAATATTCATCTGTTTTGCATATTCAGATTACCTTGGATTTGCAAATATATTTTTGGCCATATTTTCTTTTTTCTCAATTTTCTAACTATATCTAAGAAATTTTTTTTGTCTTTTTTGAGACAGGGTTTTGCTGTGCAGTTCAGGCTGGCCTTGAACTTACTTTGTAGCCCAGGCTGTTCTCAAACTCGCAGCAATCCTCCTACCCCAGCATCCTGAGTGCTGGGATTACAGGTGAGTGCCACCATGCCTGGCAAGACAATTCTTTTGGAATGTTTTATTTCTATTCCTTAAGTACTTTATCTAATTTGAAATATCCCATTTCCACAACACATGACTTGTTTCAATCCAGTTTATAAAGACTAACCCTATGTTAATAGTAAGTTTCCAACAATTACCTTTAAAGGAAAAGTCAACGTACCTTTTAGGAGGCAACACAAAGCAGAATTCCTTCTCCTTGATCTTATTTTTTCAGGCTATTCTACAAATATTCAGTGAGTTTGATTAATTTCTAAAGAAGGGATTACTATTGGGGAGCCATAATGTCATGGGAAATTTTATCTGAAAAATACTGATGATAAATTATTTAAACTTTTCTATATATTACAGTCCAAAAGTTTCCAAGGGTGTGTGTTATTGTTCTGGTAGTTCAAAGTAAGAAGAGGACAAATGCTGAGTAATTCAGGTTTAGAATATGGCACGTTTCATTTGCCTTTGAAGCCAATGCACAAACACTGTCACACGGTGCATCCCAGGAAATTGTCCAAAGGATCTTCTTCAAGCTCAGGAAGGCAATTTAAATACCTTTCACTCTCAGGGACTTCTGTGATTTTCTAAGCCATCATTTTAAATTGCTTCAGGGGAAAGATGTTCAAAACTTTTGAAAATTTCAAAGAATAATGCCCTAAAGGCTTAATTATATTAGACCTGTTTTTGTATTTTAAATAACCAATCAGGAGTCTTAGGGACAGACCTTACACTATCCACCATCTATTATTGTATTATTCTAAGAGCCTTACTCAAACTATATTCTTATGATTTTGTCCAGTCTTTTGTTCCTTCTGTTATTTCTTATTGGCAAATAGTAAGAATCCATTAAGCTAACATCAATTCTTGGTTATTAACAATAATAACAGCACATAAATTTCCAGTCATTGTTATAAATCTTTTATACATGTTAAGTCACTTAATTCATATTTTTTAAATTAGTAAGAGAAGAAAATTGGGTTTAAATGCATGAGTAACCTAAAAATAATTGTATTTGGCTCTGAACTTGGAATTTGCATGCTATTTTAGATGTGGGTGGCGTTTTCAAATTCACAACAAATTCAGAAATTTTTAAGCCAATCAACAATTACTTAGAAGCTCTGGGGTAGTTCAGGTTTGTTTGGTTTCTTTTGTTGTTTTTACAGTGGTCTGCATTCACATCCCCATCTTTTTGATACAGGGTCTTGCAAAGTTACTGAATTGCTAAGGCTGAGCTTGAACTTGGAATCCTACTGCCCTATCCTCCAGGCAGGATGTGCAGCGCTCCTCCTGCTGGAAGTGCAGGCAAGTGCCACCATAATCAGCTTTAGTTTTTTAATAGTAACTTTTACTAGCTAACTTGTGATTTCATCCTTCTTCATCTTATAGGAATGTGCAAAGAAATCACTTAAACAGCTCTACATATCACCCATATTAATGAGCATAAAGTGCCACCTACTGTAATTTGTATTAATGGGAGATGATAGAAGATATGTGTATATTTCAGATGTTCTCTAAACTTCAGCTGCTTAGTTACTACTCCTGCAGATAGCATTGCCCCTTCCTGGAACTGCCTCACCTAAATATTGAACATAGTTTGTTACCCACAGAACACAGACTTGATTGAAAATCTTAAAAGGTGAAAAAAAAAATCACAGGGTTGAGAGGTAATAAGTTAACACTGAGTATCCCCTATTACATGTGAAGTTCATTGACTGCCTCTGACCACAAGGAATTGATTTCTGGACATTTCCTTAAGTTCTGTCATCATGTGACAAAACTTTCTTCCAGGAACAGTGCAACAGAACGTTAGGACCTTTTAAAAACTTTTTTTTAAAAGCTAGAACCTAAGAACAGAAGTCTTTATCCATTTTTCTCTTTTCCTTCTTCCCAAATCACAAAGGGTCCCCCAAATTCTTAAACATACCCCCATATCAGTCACATCAGAACAGTTGAAGCTAGTGAGATTAATTTTTTTTACATTTTTGGCAGTTTTAGCTAGTATTTTTTTATTCTAGCCTATTAAAACTGGAATATAAGTGATAGATTTTATAAAATTAAGTTGCCTATTAAGTCAAGAACAACAACATTTTAAGTATAGGCATCCCTTACATCATAGCCTAGGATGCAGAAAACATCTAAATGAGCATGCACTGCAACTCTGCCTGAGGGGGTAATCTCCAGACCCCTAAAGACATTTCTTAACCATTCAGACTGAGGTTTGACATGTCTTACTGAAATAACCTTTCTAATATAAGTGGATGTCTGCTTTTTTCCTCTTTTTAAATTATGTTTTGGTTTACTCTAGGGAGTGGCTGAAGCTGGAAATTGGTCGTAAGTGTGGGGGCAAGACAAGGCCGAAGCACCTAAAGCAGTCAAGCTACCTCAGTCTTGCGAAGGACATCCTGCCTGGACAATTTTAGTCATTAGTCTCTAGGCAACCTTGTCTCTTGTGATAATAACTTTGCAAAAGTACAAAGAAACACCCATACTGTTGTTGTTCAGTTCTTCTCCTCCCATCAGGAGAGAGAGGACCTCCACCTGACCTCAATCTTGTCTCTTGTCTATACTTTCCTCAGCCTGCCACCATTTTTCCCCAGGACCACTGAGAGCCCCAGCAAGTCATGACAGTTTATTTCATAGGTATTCATATTTCATTTGAAATTTAGAAATTTGAAAAAAGATGCCATTGTTAATTGGGGGAGGGGATTTCTTTCCAGCCTTTATTTTACATAACTTTTCATGACTTAGGGTTTTGGTTTTGCAAATACTGTGGAATAGTGTTTTTGTTTTTCTTTCCCTTAACTATATTAAGTATATTTATATTGACAGAAATTCCTCAGAAATACCATTTAGTAGCTACAAATAATCCATTAAATGAATGTACTGTCATTTCATATCTTTCTTTCATTAAAATAGATAAATATACAAAATTGCTTCAAAAGATAACATGCAATGATAATAGTAAAAGTATCCGATACCTCAAGGACTGTGATAAGTCATATCCATAGTCTAAAATTATTCATTCTGTTTTCTCAAACAAGTGATGGGATGAAACCTTAGAGAGGTAAACATAAATGCAGGAAAAGTTTTCAGCAAAAATATATTCAACATAGTGCTCTGCTGAAGGGTCAAACATTTGGAATCAATCAATTGTATTTTAAAAGAGCAACTGTAACCTTGAAAAAGAAATACAGATAATGGCCTGTATTCAATTGAACATCTTTTTTAAGTATATAAATATATAGGTCGACCCTGTAGGAAGGCTGTAAGTAAAAAATTTTGGCTATAGTCACCTTGAGGATATTAGAATACCAAATGTACAACCTCATCATCAGCATAAAATTCTTTCTTAAAAGGAACAAATATTTTGGAGAAATAAGAAAAGAAATTTTGCTGAATTATATCTTCACCAGACAGCTTCAGTACAAAGCCCAGAATACTGATGCTCATACAAAGACTTGACTGGAGTTTGCGAGGGCAACTAAGAGTAGGTTGATTGAGCTCCTATAGCCAATTAAATTCTAATCACAAACAGTACTAAATAGGAGCCTATCCATACCTTACTCTTTATTTTTAAGCCAGCATAATTTAAGGAAACTTGAATTAGAGAAAAGTCCTATCTAGAACCAACTGGATTAGAAATCCTCTTTTAAGGAGCAGTGCTGTCAAATGACTAGTGCAGGCAAATACTGCAGCATAACAAAAACCATTATTTGAAAATATTAAGTTGTAACTCATCCATTGGATCATTATTTATCTAGGGATATACTTTGCACCTCATACAGACTATCATGAAGATGCAGAACTGTTTTTAAATGATGTTCTATGACTCATTCACTGTGAATAAGAAGGGCACCTGCTAATATTTCTAAATTAAATTTCTGAAAGTGAAGTTAGTTGTTTCCCACTGCTCACTGCACAAGGTTGCCCCTTGAGCTGAACCAAAAATTCCTTCCTCATAATTATGGCCCTAATGGTAAATTCAAAGAGTGAAAAAAAAAGGACTTTCATGGACAGAAGTAGAAGGCAGGCTCTCCTGTGTATAATGTGGTTGCTTCTATATCTAAAACCTAAACCACATAAGCCTAGTATAAACTACACAATAGTATCACCTCCAACTAGCACCAGGATACTCTTTCACATTGCCTATTAATTACCATCTTACACTAAAGAACCAGTGGTGCTAAGGAATGGGAGAGGGGTGGTCTCCTTTAAGAACATATGCAGGTATGTTCTATAGACAAGCAACCTCTCCTGAAACCTGTTAATAAATGGAGTTATTGGCACCCACTCAGACCTACCACATGAGAGAGTATTCTACAAAGATTCATCAGGTGATTCCTGGGAATAATGAGGTTTGTGAAACACTGAACTAGACCAGTGGCCATCTTTCTTGGTTGTACTTTACAATCACCTGGAAAGCATTATTTCATAGGATGTCTGATTCCCAACCCTTAGCCACCTTACATACTATTTGGATAATGAAAAAAAGTATAGTAAAAAAGAAAATGGCTAAGATTTGAAGTCAGAAATCAAACCATTCATATAGCTCACTCAGTTACCATGATTTGATATAAATTTTATCTCTAGATTTCATTTTCCTTCAAGAATTATAGTGATGACAAAATGAGTACTGTACATGAATGGATTTGAAAACTATAAACCCTTAATCAATGGTATAATGACTAGCATGGGATAAAATAAGGTAAATAAGTCTATGTTGAACTTATTAAGACATCCAAAATATTTATTTTCAAAGTGGAGTGTCTGTATTAACTGCATCAGTAATAATAAATAATTGTTTAAAAATACAAATAGTTCTTCCTTGGCTCAGATCTCAAGCATCTCTAAAAGTCGAACATAGAACTTTGAATATCTAATAAGCTACAAATGCCACTCCATTGCTTTATGAAGTAGAAGAATCCCATAAACGAATCTCTCTACTCTTACCACTGCTGCAGCTAGAGCTAGCATAGTTGTAAGACCTACTTCAATTCCAATTTACTTCATATAATATGTGACTGCTTATTTAACTCACATGTATCTTTTTCTAAATTACTCTGCATGTGAAAAAGTAAAATTGGACTACAAAGACTGAGTTCATTCTCAGAGAAGTGTTTCTGGGTACCCAGAAGTTGACAAGAACTCCTTCTTGTCATTTTCTTAGTAATAACTAGTAACACTCCCAGGGGATAGCAGCTAGATTATAGACCATCCTAACTATTATGCTTTTCCTACTTCCTCCTGCCTATGTATTTGTTCTTTGGTGATGACTCCCCCTCCATTCTAAATACTGAATTACATCTACTTTGGTCTTCATGTTGATAAACTTTTTATCAGAGAAAAAACACTTCCCCACACAGGTTTATTATACAACTGTCTTCTTTTTGCTGTGCTATGGGGTCTGCAAAGTGTGAGCAGTGACAATGTATGACTGGCAGTGACAATGTATGACTTCTATGTGGCTATCAAAAAATCTCTGAGGTTCCCATCTAAAATGTTATTTTTAACGAAGCTAGCCTCCATGAATGTTTCTTTTGATGAGCATATAATACTGTTGGGAAATGTAATATTTTCTTTTTTACTCCAGTGATTTTCTATTTTCTATATTTTCATCACCTACAGCATACTGAAATCAACTCACCTGAAGGAAGGAAAAAGGATTTTCCCACCTGTGAAGTGCACACAGGGGATTGTTTTTTATGGGATGATCCTCTTCATGTAAATGAAGCCAATAGCCAAAGACACTGCTTCAGACAAACTAATTGACTTATTCTGTGGAGTAATGACCCTCATAGTCCTCGCCTGAGTAATGCAGAAGTGCTAGGGCATGTAAAATAATCCATGAGTAGATAATGATGCTGAATGAAATTATGAGAAACTGATATCTTTGAGTTCATGAATAAGATAAAATGACATATTTTGAGGCAAAGTTTTTTAAAAACAGGAATATTACATACAGAAACAGAATTTCAGAAATTTCAGGACTAACCTATTATTTTTTAAATGACTGACCTCACAAAAATGTAGGGACAAGTGATCTAAGAAGTACAACTAAGTTTATGGGAGTAAGACAACAAATATTTGAAATTAAGCCTTTTTCACTTACACTTTTTAAAATTATACCTAGGGATGTTATCATATCCCAATCTTTTTGTCTCCGTTACTTTTCTCTCATTGCTGAGACAAAATACCTGACACCCATATTAAGGAAGGAAAGGTTTATTTAGTTCACAGTTGGTGGAAGTTTCAGTCCACACTTGGCTGGTTCCAAGGCAGAGTGGCACATGGCAAAGGGCAACAGTTCATGGCCACAGGAAATAGCAAAAGCAAAAACAGCAAAAGGGAGGAGCTGTGGCAAGCAACCTCTTTCCCTCCCTTACATTGTATGCAAACTGTCCATCCTAGGGTGGGTGTAACTCTCACACCAATGATCCCAGCATTGGACCATGAATCAATCATAAACTCTAGAAGCCTGCCCCATAACTGTATGAGGCTTTGGGAGGACATTCAGACACAAACCATAACACTCTATTTCCTTCCACAGATTTCACCTTCTTTCCATGCTCATGTTGTCTCCTTGCACATACTGGGTTCTGTTACCCAATTCTTTCATGTTCTTTCACAGCTCAGGATAATAATAGCACAGGCTGGTTCCTCTGTGTTGACACATTAGTCCTTCTTCTCCAGTGAAATTTTAGCAATATCAGAACAGACAGACAGAATGTGAGATTCTCTGCAAAGCTTTCTGATGTTTCCCTAGAGTTAGTTATTCCCTCCTCTATGGTGCCCTAATCTATATCTCTCCTACTGTGGCTTACTTTTATGCTATAATCATTTGATAGCTTCTGAAATATACTCAAGGTCACAGCCGTGGCTCACTATTCAATATACAAAGTCCATTACCAAGTTAAGTAAGCTGATATCAGTAATTGTTGAATTAATTAATTAAAAGTGGAAACAGTAAAAATACAAGTCCAAGTATTTCAAATAAAAGAAAAGGACTTCACATATTAGTTCATCTCATATTACTCCAAACACTTTTAGCAAAATATGAGCTTTTCTTTAAATGAAGGAGAAGACAAAAAATATAAAAGTTTGAATATAAAACATTGAAGAGATCACCTGAGATGGACAAGACCAAAGGATATCCGTGTACAATATTCTCTGATAATTGATTGACAAGTAAATATAAAGAAACTATTTCTCTCTGGTTCAGGAGCAATAAATAACTTTATTCTAAATATTTTCCCTTAGTAAAACCTTGACCTTGAGTGGATGGTCAGTTATATGTGTTAGCGTTGTCTAATGTATCACTCTTCCTGCTTTTATTTTGCCCCAGTTCTGTATTACAAACTCTTATTCAACTTTTGAGAACAAATTTTAAAAGAACTCCAAATATTGGAAGATGATTTTTAGAAAACACTGTTATTTTAGACTTTGGAATAAATGTTTCTTTTTTTTGGAGGAATTTCAATTTTCATCATACATACATACATAAAAATCTTTGATTCAAAATCAAAATTGTAATTATTCAGGGAAATGTCAACATCATTAATAGACAAATTAAATTTTTAACTTTTTAAGGATTTCTCATAATTCCTTTTATTCTCTTGAAATACCTCTTTGAGTTTGACTTAACTTACTCAAAATTAATATATGAAATATAGATGGAGAGTCGGATTAAATCCTGGCTACAATTTAGGGGTTGTGTGAGTTTTTTTATGAGCCTAAATATTTTTATCTACATTATGGAGCCATCTGGAGCTAATCCTGAGATGTAGCCCTTAATAGATACATACACAGATAATACATCACATCAACAAAACCAAGGGAAAAATCACAAGATCATCTCAATAGACAAAGAAAAAGCCTCTGACGAAATCCAACAACTTTTCATGATAAAGACACTGAAGAAAATAAAGAAGAAACTCAATTAATAAAAGCCATTTAAGACAAATCTACTGCTAACATATTATAGTGTTCCCTCTAAAATCAGGAAAAGATAAAAATTCCCACTATCATTACTCCTATTCAACATAGTATTTGAAATATTAGCAAAAGCAATTGTGTAAGAAAAAGAAATAAAAGGAATACATATAGGAAAGGAAAAAAATCAAATTATCATTATTTGAACTTGACATGGTCTTTCACTAGAAGATTCAAAAAGATCCACCAAAAGACTTTTAGAATTAACCAATTTCAGTCATATAGCAGAATACAAATCAACACACAAAAATCAATAGTGTTCCTGTACTCTAATAATGAACCACTGAGAAATAAATTGGAAAAATGCCATTTACAAAGCACCAAGAAAAATTAAATACTTAGGAAATAATGTAACTAAGGAAGTGAAAGACCTCTATAATGAAAACTTCAGTATTCTGAAAAAGGAGATTGAAAAAGGCAACTGAAAATGGAATGATGTCTCCTGAATAGGCAATTCCAGTATAGTCAAAATGGCCATACTTCCAAAATTCTTATACAGATTTAGTGTAATCCCAGTGAAAGTACAGTACCAACACCATTCTTAACAGAACTGGAGAAAAAAGTCCAAAAATTCCTATGGAACCAAAAGATATCCAGAATAGCAAAAGCAGTCCTCGTTAACAAAAATAACGCCAGAGGCATCACAATTTTGAACTTGAAGTTTTTTTTAAATTTTATTTTATTTTTTATTTATTTTTTTGTCTTTTTTTTTTTTTTTTGAGACAGGGTCTTGCTATGGGGTTCAGGCTGGCCTTGAGCTCACTTTGTAGCCCAGGCTAGTCTCCAATGCTCAATGATCCTCCTGCCTCAGCCTCCCAAGTGCTAGGATTACAGGCGTGCACCACCACGCCCGGCCCTGCACTTCAAGTTTTATAACAAAGCTACAGTAATTAAAAGAACATGACACTGGCACAAAAACAGAAATGAGGATCAGTGCAACAGAAAAGAGGATGTACAAGCAATCCAAAGTGCATTCATCCCTGAAAAAGGGGGAAAAAAACTTACAGTGGAGAGGGACTGGGGATTTAGCTCAGAGGCACAGGGGCAACCTGGCAAGAGCAAGATCGTGAGTTCAATTTCCAGTACTGGAAAAAAAAACCAAAAACCAAAAAAAAAAAAAAAAACACAGTGGAGGAAAGACAGCCTCTTTAACAAATGATGCTGGGAGAACAGGCTATGCACATGCAGAAGATTGAATATAATCCCATATCTTTCACCATGTACTAAGCTAAAATCAAACTGGATCAAAGAACTAAATGCTAAAACAAAAATATATAGCCTGCTGGAAGAGAAAATATAAAAACTCTTGAAATCATACGTTTAGGCAAGGACTTTCTGAACAGAACCCTGGTTGCACAGGAAATACTATCAAAAATCAACAACTGAGATCATATAAAATTAAAATCTTTTGCACAATAAAAAAAAAATCAACAGAGTGAAAAGACAACTTAAAGAATGGAAAAAAAATGTTTCCAGCTATGCTTCTGACAGAGGACTAATGTCTGAACCAGGCATGGTGTTGCATACCTGAAATGCCATTACTCAGGAGGCTGAGGCAGGAAGATTGCTGTGAGTTAGAGGCCAGTCAGAGATACAGAGTGAGTTCAAGGCCAGCCTGAACTAGATAGCAAGACCCTGTCTCAAAAAAGAGACTAATTTCTAAAGTACACAAAAACTCACAAAAGTTAAAACCCCAAATAAAAGATCCAGTCAAAAAATTGGCAACTGAAATGACTAGAAACTTCAAAGAGAAAGAAGAAGAAGGAGGAGGAGGAGGAGGAAGCAGAGAAGGGGAAAGTGAAGAGAAAGAGGAGCAGGGAGAGCAAATGGTCAATAAATATATGAAGAAATGCTCAACATCACTGGTCATTAGAGAAGTTCAAATGAAAACAACAAGATGCCCAAGAACAAATGGCCATTATCAAGAGATCAAATAATAACAAATGCTGGCAAGATTGCAGAGTAAAAGAGCCCTTCTACGTTGCTGTAGGGAATGTAAACTAGTACAAGCACTATGGAAATCAGTAAAAATATTTCCCAAAAAACTAAAACCAAAAATTCCGTTTGAACCAGCTATTCCCCTTCTAGGTCTCTTTCTGACTAAAAAGACAACAAACAAGCAAACAAACTCATATTACATTGATACATGCAGACCCATATTTATAGTAGCACAATTCATAATAGCGAATCTTAAAAGCACCCCATATGTCCATCAAAAGATGACTGGATAAAGAAAATGTGGTATTTACCGAAAATGAAGTACTACTCTGCCATAAAGAAAGATAAACTTGAATTTTTGTTGCAAAATGGATGTACTTTGAGACCATAATGTTAAGTGAAATAAATCAGACACAAAAGCTCAAATATCATATATTTTCTCTTACATACAAATTATAAATAAAGAAATCCAAATTATAAATAAAGAGAAAAATCAAGGATAGAGAATAGGAAATAGAGCAATAGATCTTTATCAAATAAGAAAGAGCTCAGGAGATGGAGGGAGGGAAGAGGATAGGGAAGGAAAGAATATAAAGAAGAATTGATCTGTGTTATAATTCTTGTACCAACTCTACACAATGAACATAAACAACATATTCTGCAAGCATGGACAATAAAAATATAAAAAGAATTACTTAATGGGGAGTTTACATGGCATTCAGGTCCATATAAGACCCTTTCTACTTGATATTCTTAAGAACAATATGACTAGAAAACTTGTGCACATAGGAGATAAGAGGTTGTTAGTAAAATGGTACTTCCTTTTACATGAGATTACAGAACTCAACATTCTAGGTTTAAACTAAATTTTGTTATCCATGAGGAAGAGCACAGCTTGGATCAGAATTTTTTAACCATCAAGCACAGCTTGGATCAGCATTTTTTAACCATCAATTTCTCTTCCTCTTCTCCTTAGCCTGTCATGAAGGGAAAAGGTTAGCCATATATTACTCTTTCATTTAAATATCAGAAACAGAAAAACAAGGATTTCAAGAATTAGTGATTATTATCACCTCTTATATTTATTTTAGAACCTCCAAGTGAGAATTAGCCCTGCACTTAGAGTAAAAAAAAAATTTTAATATAGAAACATTCATGTTTTCTCCACAAAACGTTTCCTGTACAGTATATTCTTTGCAGCTGCTTTCACATCTTTGTTCCTCAAACTGTAGATAAGCGGGTTGAGCATAGGTGTCACCACACCATAGAAGAGAGAGATAATTTTGTCTGTGACTTGTTCTTTGTCTGCACCAGAAGAGCCTTTGGCCTTAGGTTTTGCATACATGAAGAGGATGGTTCCATAGAATATGATAACCACAGTTAGGTGGGCAGAGCAGGTGGAAAAGGCTTTGCGTCTTCCCTCTGTAGAAGGAATCCTCAGGATGGTGGAGAGAAAGAAAACGTATGAAACAAAAATGAAAAGTACTGGGGCCACAAGAAAAATCATATTAGCAACAGCCATGCTAACCACATTTATGGAAATATCAGCACAAGCCAATTTTAAGACAGCCAAGATTTCACAGGTAAAATGATTAATGGCATTATCCCCACAGAAAGGAAGGCGTATTGCAAGAGAGGTCTGCAACATAGAATTGACAGCTCCTGCAATCCAGGACCCAGCAGCCATGGGAATATAAGCAGCCTTGCTCATGATGATGGGGTATCGCAAAGGGTTACAGATGGCCACATAGCGGTCAAATGCCATCATGCTTAGAAGGACACACTCTGTGGCTCCCATAGCAAATGAAAGAAACATTTGCACTCCACACCCAGAGAAGGAGATGGTTTTCTTTGAAGTTAAGAAACTACTGAGGAATAGGGGAATAGAAGAACTAGTGTAGCAGATATCCAAGAATGATAAGTTACTGAGAAAAAGTACATAGGGGTGTGCAAGGGAGAGTCATAGACACTTACGATGATGATAACTCCGTTTCCAAGCAAGATCACCAGATACATACACAGGACCAGAACAAAGTAAATGGCCTCAAGCTCTGGGTAGCCAGAAAGTCCCAGCAGGACAAATCTGTCACAGAAGATTGATTGGACTTTCCCATGTTATTATTTTCTTTCACCAACAAGAATTCTATCGTGGCTGGAATGCATGTAGCTCTGCTACAGCAGTGTCTGTAAGAAGTTTTTGCATTCTTAATGGCTTCCCTTATGGGCAATTATAACCTATAATTGGATACATAAATAGTACAGGAATATGTTACTATCTTCTAAGTTAAGATCACTTAGATGTTCAGATTTGATGAATGAGGCTTTAGCACTAAAATATATGTCCTTGTCAGAGATAGATTAGGAATAGATGCACCTGAGTTAGAACTATTTACTTAATTTGCACTGTGAATTGGAAACCACTTTAAGGCAATGTTACCATAAATTTTTGGAAAAAAAATCCACAATAAATCTAAAGTATATGAAATAATATTGTCCACCAATTTTAACCATCACGTATGACCTTATTTTTTCCACTATTAATACGCTATTCTTAGCAAAAATCACTCTTCTTCAGTTACTAAAACAAAGTGGTGCATGTACGTCCTGGTCCACTGGCAATTTAATCTCAGTTTCAGAAGAGTGTTTTTGGTAAAAGAACAAATATAAAAGATATTTTTAGAAAAGGGACTTCTGGTTATTTTTAATTTGAAGGAAATATGAGTATCTAAACTTTCCTAATATTAATTAGAGCATATTAACTAGAACATTAACTAGAGCATTAGTAATATTATATATAATAGAAAACATTTTAGGTAAAATGACTTTTCTTTATCTTTTTCAGTATAAATTGTTTCTAAGTCACTACAAATAATGAATGATAAACTGGCCCCAGAAAAACCTCCATTCTCAAGTCTCAACCTAAATTCAAGTCACAAAAAAAGTACAAGTGACAAAATTTCAGTAAAAGGGTATTTTCTCTTTTACCTGCAGGTGTGAGAAAACGCCTATTACCTTCTCCTTGTACAGAAGTCAGCTACCTTTGCTCCAACAACTGCTCTGCTGGTCTTCCTCAAGGGATATTCAGAAATACCCATGATAATGAGGGATACATCACTTAAAAATTATTAAGTGTAACAGTTTGCTATAATTATGTTTTATATTTCTATATTAAAATGCCAGCTGGAAGTGCTGGCACATATTTATAATCCAGCTGTCTGGAAGCTTGAGGAAGTAGGATCTGAAATGCTAGCCCAGCCTGGGCTATTCAGTGAGGTAGTGAGACTGTATCTCAAAATACAATAAATTCAAATGTCCTGGGGGAATATAGTTTAGTGTAAAAGTTCTGAATTCAATCCCCAGTATCACACATCAAAAAAAGCCAGCACCAGAAATCTTACATTTATAAGATTGCTAGTCTCATAAATTCTACCTCAATAATTTCAGTAAGATAACTACTTCTTTCTGTTTTCATTACAAATCAAGTACCTACCATTGTTATTAGAAAAACCAATTAACCAGGGGAAAAATAAAATCCACTTTCAGTAACAATGAAAGTGGAGGCTGTTTACAGTCTTTTTACTACTAGAAGTTCCTTTAAAAGACCAGTCAATGGAGTGCCAAAGCAACTTAAAAAGTTTGCTGCTTTGAGGATATTTCTAACCCCCAAAGCAATTTAAAGTTCACAGTGTGGATTGGATAAACTAAGAAACTTTCTAGTAATTTTGGGATGAAGTCCCTGGGAAGCAATTAAAACCAAGTTGCTAATGCAATTTAATTGTGCAACCCAAGACAGTAATAATTCTTCTAGACTTGCACTTTCTGGGAAGAGCAATGTAGGATTGCTACTCAGGAAAAATAGTCAAGACATGGAATTAGAACTGACTAATACTGTTCGGGACATATGGCAGAAATCTGTGACATTTACTTCAAAACAAGACTTTGTTCTTAACAAATTAATTTATAGTCACCTTTATTTTCACATTTAATCCTGGATTCCCAGATTTCATATGCATCATGGTGGTCTCACTGGCCCATATAAACAGATATAACCATGTACACAGGTTGTCTTGGTTCCTTTTCTCTCACTGCTGAGACAAAATACCTGACACCCAAATTTAAGAAAGGAAAGGTTTATTTAGCTTACAGTTTGTGAAGGTTTCAGTCCATAATCAGCTGGCTCCAAGGCAGGGTGGCACACGGTAGAGGGCAACAGCTCATGGCAGCAGAAAACAGCAAAAGCAGCAAGAGCAAAATGGGAAGAGTAGCAGAGAGCAAGCTTCTTTCCCTCCCTTTGTACTGTATATAAACTACCTGCCCCAGGGCAGGTGTAGCACTCACACCCATAATCCCAGCATTGGACCACGAATCAATCAAAACCTCTAGAAGCCCATTCCATGACTGCATGAGGCTTTAGGGGGATATCTAGACACAAAGCATAACACAGGCATTAATTTTGCTGTGTGAAAATGCATATATACAAGATCTGCTCCACTGACATGGCACTAATGACAGATAATATACCAATCTCTGTTACTGAAAAAGTCATAATTTACTTTCAAACAGAAAATAAATTCTTACTTGAAGTAATTGTTTCAACATTTGCCAGGAGTACTTATTGAAAGCAATATTAATTCTTGAGGAATTCAATTCCTTTACATATGTGTTTCAGAATGTTCTTCCAGCATGAAAACTATGGGCATCATTATGTATAATGTTAAAAAGAGGGAATAGAACTTTTTAAATGTCATTGGGTAAGATACACAGCATAGGAAAGCAATGTTTTCCATGAAATATGGTATTATTTGCTTCAAAAAAGCAAATTTGAAAATCAAATTCTCTAAGTTGCTAACTTTATGCAAGGACATGCTCAATACTGACACAGAATACAAATGTTGAGCATGTTCTCCCACTAATCAATGTTCAGTGTACAAAAGAATTAAGTAGGTTGGATGTGACCACTAAAAAACTCTATGTTACAATGTGAATGATAGTTCATGAATGCAGCTGCAAAGAGCTTCATAAAGAAATTTTGTAAAATAAAGAAATGATACATACAACCAAACAAGTGTTGGAATATAATAAAAGAGGTATGTAATTGTGAAGGTTAATCTTGATTTTCAGCTTGAGTGGTTTGAAAGCTTCCTAGGAAATTAGTAAATTAGACATCCTGTTGTGTCTAGGTGAATCATGGGGAGAAGACACTGAGGACTGCATCCCGTCCTTGAGCGCTCTTCCCTCACCCTTCCTCTGCTCTTGGCTTCCCAACTGCCACGACGTGGGCGGCTTTCTTCCTCATGGCACTCCCACTGTGGTGTTTCTCTCTTGGAGCCAGCTGGCATGGACTACAACCACGGAAACTGTGAGACAACACAAACCTTTTCTCTTTTAATTTGTGCATGTCAGGAATTTTGTCCTAGCAACAGAAAGGTGACTAATATAGTAACATAGACTCTTATAATTTATTTTGGAAAAACAAAAATAAATTGCAATCCACGCAATGTTTTCCTTTTATGCCAATGTAAAAACTTAGAAATAATTCAAATGTGGAATGGGCTGTATTTTTATTTGCTAAGTTAGCAACCCTAACTTCCTATAAGTAATACTCATATGAAATTCAGTCCAAGCCTGGGTTACTACTCCACCCAGCATCAGTGCCATTCCAGTCACTCCATTCACTAGGGACAGTACTGGGCCCAACTCTCAGGACAGCACTACTCATAATAATACTGTCAGAGGGTCCTTCTATCAGAACTTTCAAACTAGGAACAGAAAATACTGAGTTTTTTAGTTCAGTTGTGTTGCTATGATAATTCGGACAAGTGGATGGTTTATAGACAACAGAAATTTGTTTCTGAAAGTTCTGGGGGCTGGGGAGGGCAATATCAGAGTACTGGCAGGTTCAGGAGCTGGTAATTAGTGCCCTCTGGGGCTGGGGATTTAGCTCAGCGGCAAAAGCGCCTGCCTGGCATGCGCAAGGTCGTGAGTTCGGTTCCCGGTACCGGAGAAAAAACAAAAAAACAAAAAAACAAAAAAAATAGATGTAATTAGTGCCCTCTTTTGATAGACACTGTCTTCTCACTGCAACTTCCATGAAAGAAAAGGTAAAGGACCTCTCTGGGAGTTTTCTTTTATAAGGCCACTAAATCCATTCATATGGGCTCAAATCATTTTCGAAAGGCCTGCTCCTGAAACCTTGGGAGTTAGGACTTCATCAGCTGAATCTGGTCATCACATAGTGTATTTCCCTAAGCCACTTTAGTGAATGCAGATTTATAACACTATCTGTTGTCTCAGATATGCCTAGCCACCACATAAATATTGCCTGCAGCTCTAACATTCCATCCCTTTCCAGGATGATAGGAAGAAACAATTAGGATGAACTCACAAGGGCTCAAGACCAAGTAAGTACTGCCCTTCAGTGTCTTCAAACCCTAGTCTATCAGCTGATCTCTCTTGCTGGTCATATTCAATTCAGTAAACATGAACTGAGTCCCTCCTTTCTTCAGGAATTATGCCTGCTTCTGCCCTAGATTCCATGAATCACTTTAGTACCCTGACAGGTACTACAGCCTATTTTAAGAATGACAAGTCCATGCCCTGGGTTTTGTCTACCCTTGTGTATACCCCAAGTACAATTTACCCTCGGTTATCTTTTCATAGTACTCTACCTCATGCTGAGGTCTCACATATGAGTCCACACTTTTCCCTTAAGAGGCTGGTGCACTCTGCTCAAATTCCCTAAAAATACATTCCTTCTCCATCACTTAGATATACCATCCAAATGCCGGTTTTTTGTTCATTTATTAGGAAGCTGGTATAGCTGTCCATTACAACCTATCTGAAGACTAACAATACAATTAAGTACCAAATACTTAATTTTGTTCAAACCTCTTCTATTTCCTAATATAACTTATTACATTATAGTATGGCTATTTTTGTTAAATTGTGATGAATAAAATATTGGTTTCATGATAATCTCAGAAAGTTTAGTTTCATTACCTTGAAGTTCCATAAGGATTTTACACTTTCAGTTGATAGATACAGAACACTATATATGTCTTTAGGATGAAATTTATTAAATTGTTAATATTAGCCATAATACAGCAACATCATGATCAGTGTATTAACTGTGTTGAAGATGAGATTCTCTCTTACAGTCACATTATTATTCTCTTTCCTTGCTTGTAGCCTATTTCTCTAACAGATCGATTTTGTATAGATTAAAGGGATTATAACAGACAGCAGGTAAATACCAATTAGTCTGTGATATAATGAACAGAACAGGAACGTGAAATTAGTCAACTAGAAGTTAAATGGAATGTTACCAAATCCAAGCAGTAGAAGGATAGATGTGATTACACACACAAACACACACACACACATACACACACACACAAACATGTACACACAAAAGTACAGATTGGTAAATATTATTGGTTCACAGTAATCTGGCATGGTGGGATTCTTTCTTAATTAAATTATTTTTAAATTGATAACATAAAAGATAAAAATTATACATATTTACAAGGTAATGTGTTGTTTTGATATGTGGATACATTCAATAACATTTAAATCAGAATAAACATATCTGTCTCCTCAAATATCATTTCTCTATGGTAAAAATATTCAAAATATTTTTCTGCCAAATTTTGAAATATATAATGTATTATCATTTTCTACTGTCATCCTACTGTACATCAGCATACTAGAATATTTTACTCTTCTATAACTTAGTACCCATGGATAAACCTCTCCAAATCCTCCTACTGTTCCCAGCTCCTGGCAACCACCACTCTATTCTCAATTTCTATCAGATCAACATCTTATATTACAAAAAATCTCAGATACATAAAGCCATCTTTAACAAACAAACCAAAGTAGGAATTGTTGCACTGACTTCAAAATGTAACAAAAAGCTGTAGTAATCAAAACAGCATGACCTTGGTGCATGCTTGTAATCCCAGCACTCGGGAGGCTGAGGCAGGAGGATCGTAGCTGGTTCAAGACCAGCCTGGGCTACAAAGTAAGCTCAAGGCCAGCCTGAACTGCACAGCGAGACCTTGTCTCAAAAAGACAAAAAAAAAAACAGCATGACCTTCACATAAAAATATATAGATCAATGGTAGAAAATAGAGAGCATAGAACAGTGACAGTGAACCTTTTAGAGGTTTCAATGATAACAAACAGCCAGTAGCAACACCAGGGCCATAGGTTTGTCACCACTGGCCTAGAGTGAGCTCACACATCCACATCAACAACCAATTGATTTTTGACACAGGTGCTAAGAAAGAACAGTCATTTCAATAAATTGTGCTGGGAAAATTGTGTATCCACATGCGTAAAAGTGAAACTGGATCCTTAATACTCACCAGTTACAAATACCAAGTCAACATCAATTACAGACTTAAATGTAAGACCTGAAACTATGAAACGAATAGGAAAAAAACATATAGGAAAAAAATGGGAAACACTCCAGGACATTGGGATAGGCAAGGAGTACTGGGGCACGATATTGAAAACTGGGTTAAATAACCCTAAATTATTGCAGGCTGATCAGGCCTGCAATCTCCCAAGCGAGTGGACAGCAAAGGCTTAAATATATGAGTCAATGGCAATTATTCTAAGGCTCCAGAGGGACTGTCTTATAGCTTCAGTATTCTCTGAGCTAGCCAAAGACTTCTCTGGGTGGCCTGTATTTATCTGGTTTACAAAGGAGGAGGATACTTGAGAAAGTGCGAGAATCTGGGCAGGACTTTTCTGAGTAATACATTATGTTAATTTAGGAGAACTACATTATCTTCAGGAAGGCCTTCACAGCAGGAGTGAGATGCCTGTAGCTACAGTCTCCTTTAAGTTAATTGGGGTTGGAGCCAGACATCCTCAGCTGTTACCTTCAGACAACGTACAAGTAAATACGGAAAGCCAATTGGTTAATACTAAATCCTGCTCTCAGAGCCACTTTGTGGTGGTCTCCAACAGCAAGATCCTAAAAAGTATAGGAAACAAAAATGAAAAATAACCAAATAGAATTACATCAAACTAAAAAGTTTGTAGAATGGTGGAACTCTTCATTTAATGCCCCATATCATAGCAACAGCTCAAAAAAAGAATGGCTAAGATGTCAACTACCTTGAGGAAGCATAACAATAATGAATTTAATATCTGGATAGAAATACATTGGCAAAATACTGAAGAAAGTAATGATACATAGTGATGAATACACTTGTGCCCAAAACCTCTTTTAGAAACAGAAGAGGCATTTATACGTAGATGTGGCAAGAATTTATACTAAGAATTCAACAGGAAATAATGAGTTATAAAGATTCATTTTAGAAAAAAAAAATGTAAATGATAAATTTTGACCATTTTGTTTTTTATGTTTTTAAAATCTTGTTTGAACTGATTTTAAATTTTCTGAAAAGTAACAAAATTAGTCCAAAGAGTGTTATAGTTTATATCTGGATTTCCCCCCAAAGCTTCATGTACTCAAAGGCACACCTTCTGAAGGGTGGTTGAATCATGGGGCACTATAGCTAAACGTAACGTTAGGAAGTGAGGCCTGGTTGGAAGACATAGGTCACTAGGGGCGAGACCTGATAGGGTGTATCACTCTCTCCAGTTCCTCCTTTCATTGCTCTACTTCCTAGCCACTATGAAGCAAGCAGCTTTCCTCCACCTAGGCTTTTGCACCATGTAATTTCCATGTCTGCACCTGCCAAACATGGACTTATGTTGGAAATTAACATTATTACCTTTCTTGTTTTTTCCAACACACATGACCTTTCCATGTTATAAGTTCCTACTCTTTACAGTGTTCCCATTTGGCTGAGCTCTACTTTCATATTTATCTGATACAACTCTAAGTAATACTGCATATTTTTTAATGCAAGGTTGCAATTTTTACTTTGTTGCATTACTGTAATTAATTATTTTCATTGGCTTAGGGCTACAGAAATGGGAATCTTTCCCTTGTCCTCTTATCAGCCTAGAACCATTTGCCCTGTATTTCTGTTTTTTTGTTTTTTTTTTTTTTTTTTTTTTTTTTTGGTTTTTCTCCGGTACCGGGTGTATTTCTGTTTTAGAGAACATGCAGACGTGATTCTTGGTTGGCCAAAGAAGGCAGCCCACTTGTCTTGTCCATTACCTGTCCTCCTCCTAGTGAGTTATGCACCAGAAAATGCTTCGGGGAGAGACTGAAGAAGGGAGATGATGCTCCCATATTTTAGTATCTTAGCCAAGAGTTTCTTCCTAAATGTCTTTTCTTTCTCCATCCATGTGAGCATGTGGACTTGTTTCCTTGAAACATGATTTCAGGCAGTTTTGAGTTGTTTGAGGACAACTGTTCTGAGTAAAAGAAGAAAGAGGAAGAGGAGAGAAGCAACCTCTTTTTATTGTTACAAAAGAGCACCATACTTAGCACTATGTCTTGGAAGAGTGAGCGCTGAGGAGAAAGGGATGAAGCCTGGGTGGGTCTCTTCCTCTACACACACACACACACACACACACACACACACACACACACACACGCACACACGAAGGCTAGGGAAGGGAGGGTATTTTCCTTATATAGGGGGCAAATGAGAGCAGTGAAAATATCAACCAATTATTACTGAATTATATTTTCATAAAAATCCCAGTTTAATCCCTCAAAATGTTCTTCCCTGCCATTTCTGTATTTCTCCATCTCATGTCTGTTTTAAGGAAGAAGGTTTTGGGTAATGGTTTATAACCTTCATAAGTTTTTTTTTTTTTTTTAGAGTCAGTCCAATAGAGCAGTATATCCCTAGGCAAAACAGTGTCATTGGTATTTAATATACTTACAAAAAGAGTCATCCTCAATTATATTGCCAACCATGTGTTCCTATAATATAGAAACTCTAGTGATGTTTTCTGGGGAGCCATGATCTTTTCTAGGACCATACCGTAGCAGAGGCCAGGCTATCCGTAAGCACAAGAATTACTTGTAAAGTGTTAAGACTCTAATAAAGTAACATAAAGACAATACAATTCCAAGCTCACAATTCCATTATCACTGAATATCGTGAAATAAAACCTGTTTACTTATGAAGTTAATTCTATTTTAGACACCCTCGTGGATAGCACATCATAGACCATCAGCAACGTATGATTTAGTTTGTGTGTCTTTGAGTAAGTTCTTTAACTTTCTCAGCCTCAGTTGAACTCAGTAGCAGGCATGCTGAACTCCTTCTAGTTTAACCCCAATATTGTATTCTTTCTTCTTTACATTTTTGCACATACTCTTAAATTGAAAAACCCCTTCTTGTTGGTTATTATCTTTTTCTAGGAAACCCTCTAGTTTGATAAGAGGTCCAGTTTAGGTGCTTCTGCAGAACCCAGCTTAACTCCTATATTGGTTTTCTTATCACTGAGACTCGATACCCAACAGCCACATCTTAAAGGAGAAGAAACAATTTTGACCATGGTTCCATGGAATTCCTTCTATGGTTGGTGGTTCTAAGGCAGAAACAACATGCTGGAAATGCATGGCAGAATAAAGCTTCTTAGATCATGGTAGCCAGCAAGCAGAGCTGGGTGCAGCCAATTGGTGATCAAATAAAATAAAATAAAATAAGAAGAAAAAGAAAACTCACAGGATTTAGAGGAATTCAAGATGGTGAAAGCAACCTATAATAAAGGAGAGAGAATTTCAGGTTCAAACAAACAAATAAGTATTTAAAGATTAGTCTCTAGAAGATCCTGGAAATGAATCTGTTGATTCCAGATTAACCCTGGATGGGTCCTTGAAAGAACAAACAGATACCCATATGAAAAGAGAAAGTATTCAAAACCTGGTAGAACCTTAAATTTTAGTACCATCACCTTCAACATATTAACATAAATTCTTTCCAAATCAGTCAAGATACTTTATAATAAAAATATAAAATGTAATTATAGATATAATGTCTTAGCTATGTATTGTGATGCACCTTATATACCTTAATAGAACTTGTCAAAAAGTTATTTCTTCCCTACTTTTTACCATGAAGCAACTGAGGCTGAGAAAGTTAAAGAACTTACCCAAAGACACACAAACTAAATTATATGTTGCTGATGGTCGGTGATGTACTATCCGTGAGGGTGTCTAAAATAGAATTAACTTCATTAGTAAACAGATTTTATTGCACAATATTCAGTGATAATGGAATTGTAAGCTTGGAATTGTATTGTTTTTAGTTACTCTATCAGAGTTTTGACACTTCACAAGTAATTCCTGTGCTTACTGATAGCTTGGCCTCTGCTACTGTATGGTCCTAGAAAGTACTAAAACTTTAAGTACTTCATTTTCATACTCAATAAAATTAAACCCATGCCCTTCTTGATTCCCAGGGATGTTCTAAAAATCAAAAAGATAATGCAAGTTAAAGTAATTTTTAAAACTACTGTACATTGTAAATATAAGTTTCCCTGTGTCATTTCCTTATATGACAATAGTAACATAGACACATGGAGATTGGGAACTAGTCTATTATGCCTAAACTCTTTATTTTATCCATATACCCAGATCTTCACTTTGTTCTTGTTCTCCCTCATCATTTATATGATAACATTACTGGAAAATAGCTTCCTCAGTATGACCAGCATATGTGTGGATTCTCATTTCCACACTCCCATGAACTTCTTGGGAATCTCTTATTCTTGGACATTTGATAACCACTATCATCTATTCCTCCAATGCTGTTATGTTTCTGTCTGAAAGAAAATCTATCTCATTGTCTGTGCTTTGCAGATGTTTGTTTCCCTTTGACTGGGCTCCACTGAATGTGTCTTCCTGGTTGTAATGGTCTATGACAGTATGCAGCTATACGCAGCTCACTCAGGTACCTCATCATTGTGATCAAGATGTTAAATGTTCAGGTAGAAATGTTCAGCTATATGCAGCTGACTGAGGTACTCCATCATAGTGATGAAGGTGTTAAATATTCAGGCTGACTATGATATTGCCTTTCTGTGGTATTGTCATTGATCACCTTACCTGTCAGGTTCCAGCCTTTCTGTAAGTCTTCTGATCTGATACCACCATCAGTGTGCTTATCATAACAGTGATAGTGTTGTATTGATGATTCCTCTCAATTTTATCTCCTACATGTTTATCCCCTTTCAGCCAGAGAATTAATTCCACCGAGGACAAAAGGTCTTTTATGCATGTTCAGTCCGCCTCACAGTAGTCATCTATTTTATGTTCAGCCTTTTTATGTACAAGAAGTACAAGTCAAAGAATCTGATAAGATTCACATCTGATAAGATCATCAGGCGATCTTATGAAGTGCTAATTGCAATGTCAAACTCTACATCTACAGCCTGAGGAATAAGAAAGTTAAAGAGGCTACAAAGAAAGTCCTGAACAGATACCTGAATTTACTGGGAAATACGAAATGGCTTGAGGCATGTTGTATTCTCAGTGGGGGGGAACAGATCTTGTCTTTTTCATTTTGATATTGTGAAATTTATTACTACAAATATAAAAGCTTGCACATTTGCACAACCGAATAGGAGACTACTATTCATTTCAATATGGAACGTTCATGTAAATTTTCTGAACGATGCCTTAACTGTTAAGATTTCTGGTTGTAAACAAGGCTACCAATTGGTCCCATGAAGAACTTCTTGTTTGCTGTTGTTTCCATCTCCTCTCCTCTTATCCTCCTTTCTCTTTTGCTATTCTCTTCTCCTTCCTTCCACTCCTTTTCTCCTCTCCTTTTCTTCTTTTTTTCCCCTTGACCACCTCTGTCTCTCTGTCTCTCTCTCTCTCCTTGCAAAATAGCCATCATATTGTGAGGAATATGATAGATGTTCTACTTAATCATACATAGATGTTCTACTTAAAGTTCCAACAGCAAAGATTCCCCTATCAGACCTGAGAGTAAGCTAGCTTTCAAATGATTCCTACAGATTTTGAGCTGCCCCAGGTAACATCAAAGGTGGAAAAGACAAGCTATCCTCACCAAACTCAGCAAAATTTGCAAAGTAAATAACAAAATAAATGTTGTCTTCTTTTAATCCACTGAGTTTTGTGATGCTTTGTTACCTAAAAATAAGTAAAATGTCCACAAAAATTCATCAGGAGAAAATAATAGAATCTAATTTCTATAATATAGCATCCCCAATGATCAAGATATGACACAAAATTATGAGACATACTCAAACAACAGGCAATCAATCAATGAAGACTGATCATGATATACTTCAAGTGATGCAATGAGCAGACAAGAGTTTCCAAGTAGATATATAACTGGTCACAAGAATTTTTAAATGATCATATGAATAAACAAATAAATTTTAGCCAAGAAATGCAAACTACTAAAAGAACCAAATGAAAATTCTAGAACTGAAAAATAAACATTTACTATTTATTTAACAATAAATATTGGAGAGTTTAATAAACTCAAAATGGCGTCTGAAAAAAATAAAGTCACACTAGCTCACTAGTACTTACTGAATCTAAAAAGAGAGGAGTGTAAGTGTATGATCTATTTCCTGCCAGAATGCTGTATAATAAAGTTGCCTATACAATAGCTACCCCTTTCTTCCTCGATAGCAAAGCCTAGATTTACATTTGACTATCAGGAAGCATCATGCTTAAGAATGGTAGGACCAGAGGAATCATAATTATTTCAAGCTAGTATGGAATCCCATTTCCTTTTATGAAAGATGATATAGAAGTAGGCATACAGCCCAGTTCTGAAAAATTAGAATGAAAATGAATACAATGGCACTTCTGGTAATGTGTCTCAGCCTTACAAAGAGAAATAAACAGGAACATGACGTACATTTCTACCTCTTGAACTACGAGGATTTGATTTGTGTAGCTGCCAGTACAATGACAATAACTAAGAAAATGGGGAAATAAAAACAGGAAAAGCCTTGTGTCCTTGATGACCGCTCTGAGTCTAGAAAGCACTAAACTACGGGTCTTGCTACATGAGATAACAAATGCTTTACTGTAGGAAACAGAGGCTGCAGAAAGTAAATTGCATCCAAAAGAATTTTTGCTGACATGAAAAATGTATTACCAGGCCTCTTCGTTCTCACATACTTCACTGGTTCTTCACAGAATGAGGTACCAACTTCTTCCTTTGAAACAATGCTTTTTCATTTGAAACCATGTCCTGTTTTATAGTGACTAGTCATTATATACTTTTATTAGTAGCATCCCCTTTATTCTCAAAAGTGCTCAATGTGGAGGAAAAAATTTTGAATCTTCAAGTCTCTTATTTTGGTTCATTTTAAATTGTCTTCCATTTATCTATGTGATTATTAATACATTTTGTGGTCAGAATGTATCGTTATCATTTTTGTATATCTTCACAATGAACAAACATACTTAGCATCAGATTTTAGCAAAGGGCCTTGAACATCGATAAATCTTAAAAGATGAACAGAACTGAAATAATTAATCACATTCCATATAATTGAATTGGAATTTGTTGTTCCTCCTTTCAGATTGTGTGTCACATCTTATTTCAGGGTGAATTACTGGTGATGAGCTAACATCCTCTCTAGAGTAACTGTTCTCAGGCCTACATGACTGCAGAGGTACCAGAAGAGCACAAGGGGGGAAGAATTAAAATCTAGAGGTGATATGGCAGGTCAGAGGCCAGAAAGTTACACAGAATAAGTGCAAGAAGGGGAGGCAGCTACAGAGCCATGGCAGGAGTTTGTTGGTCCTTCCCTTGACTACACACACAGAGCTTTTGTTGTTTATACCTTTACATCTACTTTGCACCACCAAGAAAAATTACGTTTTACATTCAATGAAATGCTTTATGATTCTATAAAAAAAAGGGGGGGCCCTATGGGGATTTCTGACAATGGCAATATGCTTGCACTCATGGGAAATAAGGGTAATGTTCTTCAACATTATCATTTCCTTCTATTTTACTAAAGTTTTCTAAATGTTTTCTCCTTTCCATATTCCATTTTTAAAATGTTATGACTCATTAAAACTTCCTAATAAAATAATATGAAAAACTTCATGGTATTTTGTTGGTTTGTTTTGTGGTACTGGGATTGAACCCAGGGTCTTCATACTAAATTGTATCCTTAGACCCATCCCTCCTTTTCTGATACACTGTCTCATTGAATTGCTAACTTGTCCAGGCTGGCCTCAAATTTCAACACTAGGAGGTGCAGGCAGGAGGATTGCAGTGAAATGTATGTATTTGTGCACTAGCCTGCTTGGCTTCTTAATTCTAAACGCTAATTGAAGCGTGTTCTCAAAGTAAACTTCATACTAGCTGAAGTATATGTTTAAAAGTATGCCAAAATCTTGTTGTTTAATCTATTTATATTTTGGGTTTTTCATATAACAAAAATCATGAGATATTTAAGCTTGTATGTCTTATTATTTCACTTAACATTATGGTCTCAGGAAACAGGGAGCTAGATCTTTGGGAAAAGGAAGGAGATCAAGAGCTAGAAAGGAGTAAGGGGAGGGGAAAAGAATGGAAAAAAGAATTAAGATGTGTTATGTACTTATGCCAGTTCTCCACAATGAATGTAATCACATGTACTGCAAAGATGAGTAAAAATAAAAATTTAAAAATAATGAAAAATAAATTGCACCAGAGCCAATCAAAAAATATGCCAAAATATCAAGTTATATCTGAAATTATGAATGACTTTCATTTTCTCCCTTGAGCTCTTCTGAAGGTCTTGATTTTATGTGATGAATGTATATCATTTCTATAATCAGAGAAAAAATTAATTCAAAGAAAAAAGAAAATTTGCCATTTAATGAGTAAGTTGTAACTAGGTCTTGGAGACATTATCCTTCACATTCTAAAAGTTGCTACCTTTAGGAAGATTTAAAGATTCAACTTTAAATCACTCGTGGGATTATAGAGTCTCTTAGAAGAAAACAAAGGTGGATTTAAATTGGCTGCCTGAGGCATTGGTAGGTCCCCCGGAGATGCTTAGCGGCCAGAGGTTAGAAAGTATTTGGGTGATGGACTGACTTACAATTGACTCAAATGTATGACCTGAATTTTAATTGAGAATGAAAGCTTTATTTTTAGTCTGCCTTCTCCCCTCTTCCCCACTACTAGTAATCATCTGTGACTGTAGAATACTTATATATTTCTATAACAAGACTGTAGCTCAAACCAAAGATAGTAAAGACAAATTAATATGAGGAGAAACAGCTGCAGTGATTTCATATCATCTTCATACTTCAGTATGAAACCATGTGTCTTTCTACTTCGATATGTAAGAAGAAAATTGTAGTGACACACTAAAGAAAGCTATTGTGATTGGGATTCAAACATTCTCCAAACATCATTGTATTGAATGATTGGTTACCAGGTGATGGGTTTTTTGGAAAGGGAAGGGATCACGAGGGTTCTTTCCCTTTCTCTGTGCTCCCTGGCTGTCATGACGTAGGCAGCTTTGCTGTAGCACATCTTTCCACCATGATGTTCTGGTTCACCTCAGGCCCATAGCAATGGAACCAGCCAACCACAGATTGAAACCATGGAAACCGTGAGCCAAAAATAAATCTTTTTTCCTTTAAATTGATTTTGTCAGGTGTTTGGTCACAGACATGAAAAGATTGTGTCTATTATGGCTTTTTTTTGAAATGTGGTCTTAACAAACCATGTTATTTATTGTATGTGGAGAATTTGAGAATCCTATACTGATACTTACATGAAGTAAATGAGAGCAAAATTAGGAAGTTATTTTTAGAAAGCAAAAAGGATATAGGAAGTACAAATTCTGAATGATTTATTTGTTTTGAAAAGTTTTGAATATTGAAAAACATGGGAAAGAAGGAACTATTTAATGAAGGAATCTTGCATATTGATAAACATTATCTTAAATTAGTTTCTGCTTACCTTGGAAAATGACAGAATAGCAGTCTATGAGTTCAGATTAAACTCACTATGTATTGTGCATTCTCTCATACTTTGCATATGTGTTTTGTTAATTTCCATAACAACACAGTAGTGTACGTACTATTACCTTATTTTACATCATGTTCATGTTGTCTCATGCACAAAGTTTGTACAGCTGATGAGCTACAGAGTCAAGACTGAATTCCAAGTTTCCTGACTCTTAAGATTCCTCTTTCTATTAAAACATAATATAGTATCTCCATAAAGATACCTTCCTAACAACAAGTCAAAGAAGTAGGCAGACTGGGTGATAGTAGGTTTCCAAGGCAGAACCCTAGAAATAGCTATGTGGAGTCCATGTTCTAATCAACTTGAAGTGAGTCTGTTGCTCAGATAGAAACTCTTTTATGATAAAACTTTAAATTTTTATGCAGTGTGTTCTCAAAGTAAACTTCATACTAGCTGAAGTATATGTTTAAAAGTATGCCAATTTGTACTTTATAGCTACACAACAATGTTGGTCAAATAACCAAGAATAATAATGAATCTCATGATTCTCAAGACTATTTTAAAAAGGAAAAGAGGGTTTAATTCTAACTCACCTAGTACTGCTTATTATCAACTCCTTTTAGGGTTATTAGGAAGCCATTTGTTTAGACAGGCACCAGGGGTCCCTTTTCAGACATCACTCTTACTATGAAGAATAAGGCATTTTATAAACAAAATGAAAAACTGGATAAAGCAGACTTTAAGATGCATATTCAGTACTGCATTTTCCTCCTGAGGAAATCTCTCACAGTGCCATACACTCTTCAAACAATGCTTCAAGTTGAAATCAGAAAATCCAATCAAGTGTTTATCTTTTACAAAAATCTTCTACTCCCTTATTGGTAAAGTTGTGGTGAAGGGTGAATGCTTCATAGTCTATAATTTGCTTTCTTTCTATCAGTGATACATGATGACGAGGACCAATCTATTACCAAGCATTTCAAGAGAGATGAATAAAATGTGGAAGACCAAGGACCAAAATTTTACAAAAGAAAATGGCAGAGGTAACAGAAGCTTCCGATTTTCCCCCTGCTTCCTCCTCCTCCCAGTGTCTCTTGTATCTTTTTCTTCTCGTGTGCTACTGCGAGATATTTTATGGTACCTGTTATCAGCATGGTTGAACACATTCTAAATGGTGGGTTACAGACTCCTTTTGAAATATTTACTGCTGATTGATAGGGGTATCTGTAAGATTGATTAGAAACACAACATTAAGTGGCATCATATTCATCTTCACAAAGTGAAACAACATAAAGCCTCTCTCCAATTTTCTGTTCATTGACTATTCCATTTCCTACTTGGAATTTAGAGAAAACCAGTGTCAAAGCTCTAGATACCAATGTCACTGTCTCTTTCCAAGGGAAATTTGAAAATAGAATTTCAGGTATTTATAATAATAAAATATTGATCAAGAATTATTTGGAAAATATGGAGATTAAATTATTTAATTTCCTAAACTCCACATTCCACAGAATGCATCAATATTTTGGTGTAATTTCTTTAGGTGTATGTACACAAAATTGCAATCATTTATAGTACTGGGTAACTTCCTTTATTTGTAATATTACATTATGAGCATTGTCCTCCATTGTCTTTAGCTCTTCTCTAAGACTACACTTTGCACGCGTGATATTTTAGGATATTATAATCTTTTCATGTCTTATACCATGACAAGTGTGTTAAAGGCATGGAGAGGAGAGAGATCATCCAAGCAGGCTTTGTGTAAGCAACCATGGCTGTTTATTCATTCCAGTTGAAGCTAGCTGAGTTCTGAGAAGGAAGTCAGCAGGAAGCTAGGGTAGAACACAGGCTTTAAAGGGAAGAGGAGGCATTTGCTGTCTTGAGGAATTTGTGCTTTTCCAAACCAGCCGGTGGTACACATGCAAATGTGGCCACGCCCCTCGGGGCAAGCCGCACAGAGGCAACCGAAGGTAGTGTGGCACGGTGCTCTGCAAGGACTTCTCCCGCCAGCAGCGGCAAGGTGCTCGGCAATGGCTTTTTCTGCCGGTGGGGACAATAAGCAGCCCAGGCCCCTCAGTGCCTGGAAGTTCCTGGGAAGCCAGAGGAGATTATTATCAGATTATTAACTGATTAGATGCATCCCTTAGACCTGAAAATGCTCGTATTCCAACAATTATGGTTGCAAACTTCAATTCCCTAGTCCTAAAATTAAAAAAAAAAAAAAAACCTAAAGCAACTATTTCCTTCTAGACCACTAAAATAGACTTTAAAAATATAATTT
Source organism: Chinchilla lanigera (assembly GCF_000276665.1). Taxonomy (NCBI): domain Eukaryota; kingdom Metazoa; phylum Chordata; class Mammalia; order Rodentia; family Chinchillidae; genus Chinchilla; species Chinchilla lanigera. The sequence goes on along the minus strand of NW_004955419.1, from coordinate 21,752,944 downwards.
ACAGTATTTATGAATTTAATAGTTATATTTCACTACATATTTTGTTATATTGTATTTTCTTAAATTTTGAGATGACATTTTGAAACTATCTATTATGCCTGCAAGCTAATAGGTGTTATCAACTCTAATTCCTACAACAAACTACCAAATAGTTAAAATTTCCCTCATTTTTCTAGCTGACAGTAACTTAGCTAGCTGAACCTCAAAAAGTTAAGTAATTTTAAATGATCCTACTGAAGATAAATTACATGGTATCAAATTTACATGTTACCTTAAATTAGATCCTGCTTTATCAGTGTAAAGTTTTATTTCAAAACCTTAATAAAGAGATTATTACACATATACATATTTGAAAGTAGTTTATCCAAAGATTATACATAATTAGAGGCAGGCATTTGTCACCACAATTCCAGATCTCTACTACTGTATGATGCTAAATAGTGCATGTATTACCTACCTCTCAGCATCTCTTTCATCATTAGTAAAATCCATATAATATTCCTGACTTTGCTGATTCCAGGGACTTTTTTGAAAGTCAAAGAAAATAATGAAAGTGAAAGTGATTTGATAAATCCACATCAGAAGTCCAAATTTCTCTAAATCCTATCCTTATGTGAACTCTGCAGGTGACATGGATATGTGAAGATGAATTATTCTGCAGTGGCTGAATTCTTTCTGATGGGGCTTTCCCAATACCCAGAACTCCAGCTTTTTCTATTTGTGGTCTGTCTTATCATGTACATGATAATCCTCTTAGGAAATAGCCTCCTCATTTTCATCAGCATCTTGGATTCTCGCCTCCACACTCCTATGTACTTCTTTCTTGGAAACCTCTCGTTCTTGGATATTTGTTATACATCATCATCAATTCCTCCCATGCTCATTATGTTTATGTCTCAGAGAAAATCAATCTCCTTCAGTGGCTGTGCTCTGCAAATGGTTATCTCCCTTGGCTTGGGTTCTACTGAGTGTGTCCTCCTGGCTGTGATGGCCTATGACAGGTATGTAGCCATCTGCAACCCACTGAGGTATCCCATCATCATGAACAAGGTATTATATGTACACATGGCTGTATGGTCCTGGGTCATAGGCTGTCTGAACTCCTTAGTACAAACAGTACTGACAATGGTGTTACCTTTCTGTGGTAATAATGTCATTGATCATCTTACCTGTGAGATACTGGCTCTTCTCAAACTTGTATGCTCAGATATCTCCATAAATGTACTTATCATGACTGTGGCAAGTATTGTTTTATTGGTGATTCCTCTGCTGTTAATTTTTCTGTCCTATATTTTCATTCTCTCTTCCATCCTGAGAATTAATTCTTCTGAAGGTAGAAAGAAAGCCTTTTCTACCTGCTCAGCCCACCTGACTGTGGTCATCTTATTCTATGGTTCAGCCCTTTTTATGTACATGAAGCCCAAGTCAAAGTTCACCAAAGCATCTGATGAAATCATTGGACTGTCTTATGGAGTGGTAACGCCAATGTTGAACCCCATCATCTACAGCTTGAGGAATAAGGAGGTGAAAGAAGCTGTGAAGAAAATCTTGAGCAGAAATTTGAATTTATGGAAAACATGAAAAGGCTTGACACATGCAATATCCTGAGTATGAAATCAGATCAGATACCTACAGATAAAGTCTGCTTGTAAGGTCAAAGATGACACTCCCATTCTTTTCAACACTGAATGTTCATGTAAACTTTCTGAGTAATGATTTATCTGCAGAATTTTCCCTCTACTTTCTATTCTCTCCCCTCTTCTATTTCTTTTCCTTTTATATTAGTCTTTCTTTCCTTAACTTCCTTCTTCTTGTCCTCCTTCTTTCATCTACTGATTTTCTCTTCCTTCCTGTTGTCTTCTCTATCTCCTCTCCCCATCATTTTGAACTGAAAGCATACGGGTTTTTGGCTTTTGTTTTTGTTTTGTTCAGCATCCCCTCTTCTGGGAAAATAAAGGATTTTTTTTTATTCAACAAAAATCCCTTCCTTTGAATCTACGTGGTGCTGGAGGAGGCTAACCCAAACTTTTTGGAACTGAACATAGCCCTAGCCAATTAAAAACCAAATCTTGGGGCTGGGGATTTAGCTCAGCGGCACAGCGCCTGCCTGGCAAGCGCGATGTTGTGAGTTCAATTCCCAGTACCGGGGGGGGGGGGGGGAACACAAATCTTCAAGCTATGGTCATTCATTGAACATAGCAAGTGAGTCAAGTCACACCAGTTAAACTCAATCCAAGAATACTGTTCCAGAATGAGAAAAAAAATCTTTCTGATAGTTACTAAATGGGTAGAAGATGAGCCAGGAGGCAATCTTTGTACCTGGAGCACATGGAGAAATCCTAGCTGAAAGGCAAAAACTTTGAATTGCATTCTTATTTACAGCTAAATAATAATAAGTTTACAGTCCCAACTAAAGAACTTCTTTGTCACCCTGTTCATATTTTTGAGGCAAAGATATATGAGGTTATATTATTTAGGTAGTCCCACGTCCTCCATCATCCATCTAGTCACTTTTCTTTAACAACTAACATGTATTAATCTAATTTCTACTCTGCATGCAGGTAGGCACACCAGCCAACTGCCCAATATCTGAAGAGTATTTACATTTTCCTAGATCCTAGTTTTCACTCTTGCTCCAGATTATTGTTCTAACTTTACTGTTGTTTAAACTCAACATTACATTTTTTCTACAAACAAGAGATAGAAGTCCTAAATGCTCAAATCCAAAGGGCCACTGTATTTAATACCATTTATAGGTTTGAAAATAAAGGGTTTATGATTTAGCATGAAAAAGAAATAATTACAAAATAATCACTGTCTTGATATCTATTAGCCATACCCCTCTTAAGTCAGTTTTCCTTTTAAGCCTCTTTGCTATCAGGTGGAGAGTGTCTATTCATTAAAATAACAGTACTTTTCACCAGCAGTGATTTTAAATGTATGACACTGAAGTCCAATCTATAAGCACCATGAGTGATGTGTTCTGCTTAAAAACATAAACTGTATACTTGAAATTTGTGAACTTTCAACAAAAAGCCAAAGAATGAGGGAGCACAACTCATTGCTTGCTTCTCATTATAGGAGTGTTAGAAATATAACTGCAATCCTTATAAAACTATGATCCACATGTTTTATTCTTAAAGAACCATCATTGGAATCCAGAAATCAAAGTGCTTTTAACACATTCTACTCGAGTTTCTTAAAAACTCCAATACCACAGCAATTTTTCTGAAATTCTTTTGCATTTCAGCTCACAGCTGCGCTGCCACGTCTCTTTCCACCACTTCCCATGTTCACCTTCCTTCTCCCGTCTCACCCCTCATTAAGATACTCTTTATCATACAAAAAAAGTCTGTTCTCCTAAAGCAAATGGTTTAGAACAGCAGGATTTTAAGGAATTGAGAAATTCCTAATACCCTAAAATGTGGAAGAAACATTGTTAAACTCTCAAATTAAGAATTTTTGTCCCACTATGGTGTTTGTCAATTTGATCTTCGCTCTTCTTTTCATCATATTTCACAAATATCACCTTTCCACCATTCTATCAGTGCCTCTGGGAACTTGTTTGTTCCTTTTCTATTCTGCCATGCATTTTATAGTATGCTTGTATTAAATTTCTTGTTATATTGTATCATATTTATTCAATGTGGCATAGTTGAAAAGTGGGGCACAAAACTTATAAAAAATTACTACAAACTCTAACTCCATAGTTTGATAGAATTATAAACTTTAAACTATCAGAATCTATATTTTTCTGGATATAAAATGCTGAATTTATTTCCTTGCTAACAGGATTTTATGACGATTGAATAAGAAAAAAATGTAAAATGTCTTGTTCAGTGCCTGACTAACGTCATGCAATGAAAAATATACATTCCTTTTATTTTCCCCACACATACTTGTCTCTTCTAATAGAATGGATTCCCTAAAGGCAAGATATTAAAGTAATATTTATTTGAGTCCTTGCTATTCAGTAAAAAATAGGCATTTGTTGTAAACATGTGCTGAATGAATGAATTTTATGCTGAAGGTAAATAAACATTTCTAAATAATCATCAAAATTGCCCTTATAATTTATCTATAATAAGATCCCTCTCAAAATTCCCTTCTACTCAGTTTTTGTCATTCTACAACTCTACCTCTTCCTTAAGTTAAATTCCTACAACAAGGTATTTAATCTTTGGCATATTTAGTATGTAAATACTTATATTCCTTTAATTATATGTACAATATAACTATTATTTTATTGAAAGATCAATTAGGGAAGAGCTTGTGAATTATTTGGCTTTGTATCCCCATAAATGTTAATGGAGTGGGCTTCCATCAAAAGACTCATTGAATCATTGCATTTTACTTTTTTGTATGAAGTCTATTTTTCAAAGACTTTTCTTTTCATAAAACACAGGCAGTTCACTGTGATATATGTAATATACACAATGACTATAGCAATAAACCTGGTTAAAATATTTCCTGTTTTGTATATATGGCTTTTTTTTCCCTGAGCACTGAAATTTTGACTGTAACAGATTGGCAGAGTCCATCTAATTCATATACATAATTAAAGTCCTTGAACCAGTTTGAGTTTATAACTTGAAAATGCCCCAAGTAAAAACAATAATATTCACAAGTGACTTGTATATATCTCTAGCCCTTATATCTAGTCTAACAGGCACTTTAAATATAAGGTGTCCAAAATGGGAAACTTGGATTTTTCTATGCTCATATTAACTTTTTTTCCCCAGGACTGAGGACTAACTCCAGGGTCTGAACACTGAGCTACAAACCTAGCTCTCCCATTTTTTAATTTTTAATTTTGAGACAAAGGCTTGCAAAGTCACTAAGTTCCCCAGACTGGGTTCAAACTTGTGAACCTTTTTTTCAGCATCCCAGAATACTGGAATTACTGTGTCACCACATCCAGTTTCAAAGTACTTCTTCTCAAGTTTTCTGTATCTCAGGAAGTGGTAGGAACACACACCCACGTACAATCCACCAAAAAACTATCAATGCTTTACTCAGAATTGACTTTGACTACTTCCTTTATTACCATCTTATTCTAAGCCATCATAAACTCACTTAGGCTAGTGCAATGGCTTTCCAAATTACTTGCCTGATTCACTTTCATTCTCTTACAATCTTTTCTTTTCATAGCAGCCAGATTGTTTTTGAAAGGGCAAATACTAAAGTTACAGAACAGATTAAAACGAATCAATGCCTTTTAAAAATCAAAAGAATGGATACCAGGAATAGGTAGGGGGTCTTACTATGGGTTTCAATTGGGATGAGTCATGAGGGAAATATTCTCAGGTTATATTAATGCTCTATATCTTGACAGGGATTCAGGTGACACAGGTGAGCATTTGCGAAAACTCTGAATATTATATTAATACTTGTGAATTTAAAATGTATATATTTTAAAGAAAAACCAAATAAATATTAAAATCTGTAATGATGATATACATGCTGAAGTATTTAGAGAAAAATGTAATGGCATCTACAATTTTTTTAGACATGCATTAAAAATGGATATACTGGAACAATAGAGAAATGAATAGATACAGAGAATGAGATAAGAAAATCTAGTAAAATGTCAGTTGGTGGGTGCATAATGTTTAACATAACATTTCAGTTTTCTTTTATGTTTGAAATTATTCATAATACGCTACTGAAAAAACTATACAAAATCATTTGGGGATATAGTTCTTCACTCAAGAACATTCATTCAAGAGAATTCAAGTTATAATTTTGTATCCATGAAAAAAACAAGTGTAAAAACTGGACCACTATCGATTACCTCAAACATTTTAGAAAAAAGTTCTATTGTTTTAAAAAGGTAAAAATTTTATGTAGGTTATTTACAACTCTTACAATAGAAATTAAAAATAAATTTTAATGATCCTTGTGAAACTTAATCTCCTATACTGAACTGAACTATACTGAACTTTTGTCAGTATTCCTGTGGGATGAATGCAGAAGGAAAAGGTAAGAGAAGAATAAAAAAAGTATGTCAGAAAACTTACCAGAATAAAGTTTTAAGATGATAAGGAAAAAAGAAAACAGTACATTTGGGGCTATAATCTATACATACCAGATTGTACAGACTTTAGCCAAGGAAAGTTGGTACTTTCTAAAGCATTTATTCTGCACATTCACGCTTTCAGTACAAGCCAGGAAATTTTTGATAACACCATTCCTATAAATCTACATGATAATTTTTTTTTTTTTTTTTTTGCCATACTAGGGATTGAACCCAGGGCATGCTAAGCAATCACTCTACCACAGAACTACATATCTGGCCCTTTTTATTTTATTCTGAGAAAAGGTCAAGCCGTGTGGAGGGGAGCGCGGGTCATCAGGCCAGCCTCAAGCCTCGCAGGCACCCGGGAGGAGGGGCTCTGGCGCCGGTCTTTGGCCGGCTCCTTGTCTCGCAGGCACCCAGAAGGAGGTCCCCTGGCGCCTGGGAAGCCGAGCAGCGGCGAGCGCTGTCGCGCCGGCCCTTAGGCTGGCTGCCACTGCTCAACTGAGAACTACCATTACACAGAGAAACAATGACACAATTGGCCCACCATGCACTGGCTGCAGAGGTCCACCCACAGACGTGTGTGAATCATTCAAACATGGAGAAATTCCTGGAAATGCATGCCATACAACGGGTCAGTCTTGCTCCTGCTGTTCAGAACCAGAAAGGTCCAGAGTCAGCAGAGGAGCAGCTGCTGAACAAGGACTCAAAGAACATGAGAATATAGACTAACCCCGAGGAGTCAGAGGTCCTGTGGACTGGGGTCATAAGAGCTGTTTGGAAGCTGTAAACCAGGAAGACCTTGTACAATACCTGGGGAGAACCCCTGGAAGCCATTCTTCCCCTGATAGTACAGGCTGTGGTGGAGCTCCAGAGAAGTCTGCAGCAAGATTCCTGCTGCCTGTGCTGACGGTTGGGGAGAGGACACTAACTGGTTGTGGGGTCCCAATGCGATGGGAGGCTGGAGAGAAAAAGCTACAAAGAATGGCTTTCACCCCAGATGGCTCACTTGAGATGTTAGTAAGAACTGCCTCCTCAGTATTCTATAGCCATGACGAGGAACAGGCCAAGGAGAGAAAACAAAGAGACTGAGAAAAAGCAGCTGCTTTTGCTGCAGCACTAAGAGAAACAGATCCCAAGTCTGAGTTCTGGGGCCCCAAGAAGAACTTGACAACTGCATTCATTTCCTACCACAGTTAAAAGCCAGGCCAACTCAAGAGGAACTGCCCTAAGAGGCCCCATGGGCCATGTCCTGAATGCAAAGGTGACCACTGGAGATCGGTCTGCCCTCTGAAGCAGAGGCCCCAGAGCTCAGACTCATCCTACCAGTTAGTCCAACAGGAATGAGAGGCCTGGGGCATGGTCTGCCTTCTCCCTCTGGCCAGACCGTCATCTCCATGGAGGAGCCCTGGGTAATCATGACTATGGAGGATCAAGAAAACAGCCTGTTGGTAGACACAGGTGCAAGTCTCTCAGTCCTTCTTATCCATCCTGGCCTTTCTTCCAGCCATCACACCTCAGTGACAGGAGTCACTGGTGAGGAGGTAATATGCTATTTTTGACAACCCTTAGGCTGTAACTATTTGTTAGATCCTTCTTGCGTGTCTCTGTCTTCCTGAGAAACCACTTTGAAGATACCACCATGTATTACAGCAGCCATTGATATTTTCCTACTAATCTATCCATAACTCTGTACAGTTTGTAGTGTTCCTATCCTATTTCGTAAATGGATGCATCTTTATTATTATGTGTTTCCTACAACAACCATTGAGAATAGTTAATGATTATTTAATAGGTCACTCATGTATAGCTCTATTTATTTTCTTTAGAAGCCACTTTGAAGATACCAAAGAATAGTACAACAACTATTGATAATCTCGTACATTTTTTGTCTGTAATTCACTATTATTTGTCTACTTGTTTTCCTGAGAAACTATCTTGTAGATAACAATATGTAAAACAATTATAAAAAAAAAGAGAAAGGGTCTTATTTCCATGCCCAGGTTGACCTGAAAATTATTATCTTCCTGTCTCAGCATCCTGAGTAAGTACAATTATAAGCCTGTACAACTATGCCTAACTATATAAAAACAATGAGGTTATGTAATCACTCACATATCTTACAGTTTTTATCTGAAATTTCAATAAAAATTAGGTTGATATTTGATTCAGACAATGTATTATTAGCTGAACTAAATTCAAACAATCTGTTATTTATCTTTTTTTATGCTACTCGTATCTCACACCAGATGTAGGAAAATTATTATAAATGTGAGATATTATTCATTAAAGTAAAAATTAATAGCAATTATATTACAACAATGATTTAGGTGATTACAGAATACAACTGTTAATATACATGCTGTAATCCATACCATTAATTTAAAATGGGAGATAGTTACTCAATGTTATAAACATTACTAGTGTTAGTGATAAAAGGACTAGTGAATATAAACTTTATGTTTCTCATCAAAAGTTTAAATTTCAAAGCATTTTAAAAGATAACAAAGCTGTGTCAGTGACAAGTGAAAGAAATAAAGTACACAAGGCAATTAATAGCAAAGACCATATATTATAGTGATTTTAGTTCAGAAGGAAATGTCATGAAAAATAAATGCATACCTATTACCTATCTTTGTGTTTAATGTCTTTAATTTTCTTACAGTGGATTAGAATTCAAGGAAAACAACTTTCTGAAAGTGGAAATGTAATAAAGACCAAAGTTATTATGTAAACTCCATAAGGCAAAACCCACTGTAATGAAGTGCTCTGTTTCTTAGATTTGGACTAAGTTAGGAATTTTACAATTGGAAACCAGATGTGTTACTATAATAATGAAATCATTAGAAGTGCTAAAATTACACTGAAGTATTTAGTATGTAAAAAATTGCATTATGTTTCATTAATGACCTTAAATTTCTTCTCTAAGATACCCAATTATGGAATATAGAACTTGTTTTTTAGCTTTACAATATTAAGAGGAAAATCATAACCCTGAAGGTAATGCTCTCTGCAGAAGATACCTTCCTTTTCTATTCTTTTGTTATGTCATATGCCCTACATTTTGTAGTGATCTGGCAAGCACATTTAAATTTCAAAAGATAAAATTTATAAAAAGTGGTCTTAAATCTGTTTTTAAAATATGTAATAATGTTTACAGAAAATGAGCCATTTTTGGGCTGGGGATATAGCTCAATGGCATAAGCGCCTGCCTAGGAAGCACAGGTTCTGAGTTCAATTCCTGCTACCAAAAAAAAAAAAAAAAAGTGAGCCATTTTTAAAAATTAAAATGTAATTGTATAAGCATGTTCAAAGAAAAAATATAATGGAATAATAAATGCTTAAAAGTAAATATGGAAGTTGGTCCAAGAATGTTGTGATGCTTCTTATATAGTATGGTTATTACAGATTTTTTTAAATGAAGTACATTCTGCTCTTAATAATGAATTATATTATGTTTTAATATCATCTAGTAGCAAACAGTTGTTTTACAAATGCTTCAAAATATGAAAAAAATATTATCAGTGGAAGCAAAGGCCCATAGTCAGTGAAATAGGATCTTCAAATTGTCCAAGCAACATAAATGAAAATTGAGAATGCTATATCTAACTAAACTATCTTTCCAGAGAGACACCAAAATAAAGATATTTCAGGGGGGAAAAATAAGAGATTTTTTTTTTACCACTGAGAGATAACCGTAGGAAAAAAAAACTTTCCCTAAGTGAAATAAATGGAATTTTAAAAAAAAACATAGTAAACAAACAAATTGGTAAATATGTGGGTAAATCCAATCCATCACCTCAGAGAGACAGGGAGTAATCGATTAATTGGGGAACTTAAGTACAAGCTAAATTGAACAGACTAGGCCCAAATATGATGAAAGAGGTTAGAAATCAGAGAAAAGAATTTTTAAGGTCTTTGTACTATTGGGAGTATTAGAGATATTATGTAGAGCACTCTTAAATTAGACATCTATTTTTAAAAGTAGTGTGTGTGTGTTTATGTTATTTTGTACACAAATAGTAGAAAATTGTAAAGATCCGTTGGGTTCTTGCTGTGCCCTGGCAAGGAACGGCAGTGAGAATGAGGAAAAAATAGAAAAGAGACAAAAAGCTGGGATCAGGTGGAGGTCCTCTCTCTCCTGAGTGGAGAAGGGGAATTGCCCAAGAACAGTACAGCACTTTTTTTTATACCCTCAAGAGGTTGATTAATTTCAGCCCCTCTGCCCAGCAATCAGTTAACAAGCTACAACTGTTTGTGGGAAAGGAAGCAAGTCTCAATGAATACCAAGAATCAATATCATTCAAACTCCAAGCTATGGTCATGACACATTAAAAATTCATATTAAAAAGAGAAACCCCAAAAATGTCTTTTAAACATAGGAATTAAAAAACATACTTTTAAATAATTCAAATCTTAAATACATCATTTAGAAAATGTCAAAATATAAATTTACTCATAATACAATTACTATCAAAACTTGGGAATAAAGGAATTTTATAGTCCAATATATTCACTGGAAATTATTAACTATGAATCCAAGTCAAATGTTAGAAAAAGAGAAATAAAGAAATCCAATGACAGGTGTTTGGTTTAAACCTTTCTTTTTTGGTACTGGGAATCAGGGCCTTTTGCTTACCAGGCAGGAGCTTGTGCCGCTGAGCTATATCCCTGGCCCCTGGTTTAAATTGAGACATCCCTCCAAAGGCTCATGTGTTCATAGGTGGGAACTTCGGGTGGTGACTGAATATTGACGGGTGCTATACGTATTGCTGTTGTAATGTAGGGAGGTGCAGCCTTTTGGAGGAGGCCGGTCACTGACAGTGTGGCCTGAAAGGGTGTTCATTTTTCTCCTTTGCTCCTTCTTTCAATCTCTCAGTCAGCCGTTTTTCCTCCACTGTGCTACCTGGCTATGCTCTTCTGCCTTAGAGGCAACTGACTGTGGACTGAACTGTGAGAAGATAAACCTTTCCTTGGACTTTAAGGTGCAGGTGTTGGGCATTTTGTTTCAGCCACAAGGAAAGTAAATGAGATAACAGGTAAAAGACTAATAAGTAGTTTCAAATATTTTCAGGCCACAACGAAAAATATAAAAAAACAAGTTTGAAAATGGGCAAAGAACTTAAATAAGCATACTTCTCCAAAGAGGAAATATGAATGGCCAAAAAGGACATGGAAAGATGCTCAACATCACTAATAGAGAAATGCAAATCAAAGCTACAATGAGACACTACTTTATACCCATTAAGATGGGTATAACTAGAGTAACAAGCATCACAGAGGATGTGGAGATACTGGCACTCATGTACTCTGTTTATAGAAATGTAAAATGGTACAGCTGCTATGGAAACAATATGGCAGTTCCTCAAAAACTAAAAATAAAATTACTTTATGAAGGATTGATTACACTTCCCAAGTTTAAACCCAAAAAGTCTCAAAGCAGTGTCACAGTATGTGTATATTCACACTGGTGAATATGCGTATATTCACATTCATAGCAGTATTATTCACAGTAACTAAACATGGAAGCAACTCAAGTCCCCATCAAATGAATGGAAAAGCAAAATGTACTATGTACATGAAATGCAATATTATTCAGCATTTGAAAGGAAGGAATTCTTCATCTATGCTACAATACAGATGAACCTTAAAGATGCTGTATAAAGTGAGATAAGCCAGTCACAAAAAGACAAATGCTTAATGCTTCTATCAATATGAGCTAGCTATTAGAGTAGTACAAATCATAAAGAAAGTAGAATGGTGGTTATCAGAAGCAGAGGGATGGCAGGAAAAGGGAGTTATTATTTAGTGGGTATAGTGCCAGTTTTACAAGACAAAAAGAGGTATGGAAATAGTGATAGTGGTTGTAAACTATTATACATGTAGTGAATACCACTGAAATGTACATTTAAAAATAGCTAAGATGGTAAATTTTATATGTATTTACTACAATGAAAATAATGAATTATTTTTTAAATGTACCAAGCCCCCAAAATTACCCTGCACAGTTCTAATATATTTTCTAAGAATAGGTAGTCACTATGACATACAAATTTATACACAAAATATTTAAAAAGGAGAAACAGAGGCATCCCTAACTTTTTATAAGCCTGACATAATGCTGAAACAAAAATTGAGCAAAGATATTATGAGGCAAGAACATTTCTGAGCTAATCTCACTTATAAAACAGACAGAAAAACAATAAAATACTAACAGACAAATTTCAGCAATATGTAAAATAATACTACCTAATGTCTTAGATACTTTCTAGATATGAGAATTAACCAATCAAATGAAGGCTTCTTACGCAGGTAACCAGAAAAGGTTCTAATAACATGGTTTGACAGATAGACATTTTTCCAAGAAACACCAAGGCTCAGAAATAACTGATTTACAGTGAAAAAGAGTTTAAAATAGGAATTATGCAAATCAGGTTCCAAATCATGACTTTTGTATTCTTTCTCCTCAATTTCTATTTTTTCCTAAGTGAGAGGAACTTCAGAAAACTTCAAGAGAGTAGGAAAACTGGGAAACACATTTTTGAAAAAACAAATATTTTATATGTGAAGAAAATAATTCTGAGTATGACGCCTACTACAAGTAGCACTAATAAACTACTTTAAAAAGCTAGCTTGGAATGTTTTTCAGAGGGAATTTTAATCTGATTTCTTACAAACTATGTCAGCCTTCATGAGAGATACAGGGACATCAGAGGACGAGAAAAAATTTAGGGTAGCATCCTGAAGTACCTAACAAGGGCAAAAGACACAACAGGCCCCTCTTTGAACACAGTCTACAGCATTTGTATGACTACTCATGCCCTCAATACATTATGGAGAATAAATACAATATAATAAATTATGCAAATGCTCTAAAAGCTATCAATGAGAACCAAGTAAAACTAAAATAGGTTAAAAAGTGAATTAGTAAGTAGGTATCTGAGACATCTTAGGATAAAAAGAAATATATTCTAAAGCACTGCATAGCAGGTGTCCATTTGGGTGTTCATGAGAAAATTATGCCACAATGTGTACGAGAGCATAAACCTAGAAGGTATCCTGACTTATATCTAGAAAAGGAACAAGACATATTTAATAATAAAAATCTAAAACAAAATAAAAGTCCAGAAATACTCTGCCTATGCTTCTCCCCAACTTCAGGAAAAAAAATGCTTTCATTGATGACAGGTTTCAAAGGTTACTGGCACTAAAATCCAATTTCCAAAGTAAAACCTGAAGACAGTCAATTCATTTAGAAGACTCAAAAATGGAAAAAAAAAATATGGCAATGTGGTGAGTGACAAAAACTCAACCTTTCCAAGATTCACTCAACCTTTCCAAATGCTGGAAAACAACTTGGGGAAGAAACAGACAAAGCAGTTCCCAGGAGCCAGGAGAGACATGACCCTATATACATGACTATATATTAAAAATATATATATATATATATATATACATATAAAGATAAACTGAAGACAAAACACAACACAGAAAAGGAAATCTCTGTACTTTCTCCACAGATCATGAGGCTATAAGCAGTTTGCCAAGTCTCAAGAGACAAAGTGAAAGGGAAAGTTCCTTCTCACGTAGAAATGTTGCAGTGGAACAGACCAAACAGAGGGCAGTAGCTTTGATCTGAAGAAGAGCGTGGACTCTGCTCCTAGTGTGTTTTTCTACAGCCAACAGGTGGTGAGCGACTCTAGTACAAGTGCGTGCCATAACCTTGAAGAGAGTGCTTGGCTGGATGCCATTCCAGGGCAGAGCTGATTCTTTGCACCTGGGACCCAAAGTAGCCTCTTAGCTCCACTCCAGGGCTCCCAGTGTGACATTCTCAGAGTAACTGGGTGAAAGATGGTGGTCAGAGGGCAAGCTGGAAAAAGAACCCCTGAGGGGTTTAAGCTAAAAGACACAGGCTCTGCTCCCATTCCCAGAGGCCAGTCCCAGCCTGAGTTGCAGGGGATTTGACAGTTTTAGCACTGGAACCCTTGTTCTGCTGTCTGCTGATGCCTGCATCCAGCTTGGATCTGGGGTCACCCTGCCTTCTTTATTCTCCAGCATGAGCAGGGACACATCTTGACATGGACATTGCCCCAAAATTGTGGATCCTGGAAGAAAAGTATGCATTGAAAACAAAACAAATTTCTTTTTTTTTCTTTTTCCCTCTTCTTTCTTTTAGGAGTATATGGGGTTTTTGTTTGTTTGTTTGTTTTCCTTTTTCTTCTTCACTGGTTTATAGAGGTTTGGGAATATCTTAGTTACTTTCTCATTACTGGGAAAAATACCTGACATCCAGCAGATAAAGGAGGACAGGTTTATTTTGGCTCATAGTTTGTAGAGGTTTCAGTCCATAGTCAGCTGATTCCAAGAGAGGGCAGCTCAGAAAAGGAACATGGCAAAGGAGGCACAGTTCATGGCATGGCAGGCAGGAAGAAGACAGGAATAAAGGGAGGAGGGGGAATATATACTGTCCACAACCATGGCCACAATGGCCCACCTCTTGCTACCTCACTTCATTTCCCAACATCACACCTAGCAAAAAACTCACTAGTGGGTTAACCAAGTATTACACTCCCATGATCTAGTCACCTCACAAAAGCCCCACTAAGAGTACATGAAGCTTTGGGGAGATACCCAGATATAAGCCATAAAAGAATTTTCCCTTGTCCGTTTCTTTTGCCTTTTTCTCTGTTTCTTACTTGATTTTTTTCTCTTCATTTTTCTTTTCTTAACATTTTCTCTCTTATTTCTCATCATATAATATTTTCTCCCTTTTTATAGCCTGTTTCTCATCAGTTTTTTTTCTGTTACCTCTACTTAATTATATAAACATCCCTCTATCCTCATTATTATCCTTTGTCCCACTTCTCTCTCCTCTATCTCGTATCATATGATTTGAAGTTTCAAATTTTTCTCCTGCATTCCCTTATTCCCAACCCCTTATATCTGTAATAGTATAACCATGAAGCTTTATTGGACTTTAGTTGACTCTATAAAATTACTGTTTAATTATTTTCTACCATTATCAGAAATACAGCTGTCACATTCAGTGCGTATTAGCTGTGGGTAAATACCTGGGTTGTCCAGATATTTATGCTATAATGGTGGATTTCTTCTCTATGGTTAAGAGCGGTATATAATTGGTTCTTATGGTATGTTAATACCCAACTTGCCTTGAATGATACTATTGTTGATGATTTGTCTATACTACTGTATCTGATTTATATACCTATAGCTGATTTGCTTGATTTATAGTCAATTTGCTGCTGTATGATACTATAGCTGAATTGCTTCATATTGGTTCCATAATGGTTGCTATTAATGGGTTTTCCTCCTAAACCAATACTCAGATTACATCTCTGACACTAACAATACAGGGTACACTTCCTGTGAACTTAGTGTTGGGCCAATTACACTGCATCCTCCCCTCCCAAATTAACCAAGGTAGTCAGATCTTGGGACAATGGCAAAGAACTATACTTAGCATGTCCAAAGTACATCATGGAAAAGCAACTAATTAAAGGAGACCTCTATACTAGCAACAAAGTCTTCACACTATAAGCATCCACAAATCTCAGCAAAAACAAAAAAATAAAAAAATTTAAAAAAATAGAAACATGAGAAGACAAGACAACAAAATGCCTCCCCAAACTCCCAATTCCCCCCAAGCCAATATAGTGGGCGGAAGAGGAAAAAATAGCATAAGCCATATATCTGAATTACTTCAAAGGATAATAGAAGAAGTTTAGAAAACAGATCAAAGAGGTACTCATTGGGATGAAGGAAAATATAGCTAGATACATACTGGAAGTAATAACCAAAATAATCCAGGAGCTTTCAGAAGATACTAATAAACAGCTAAATGAGCTAAACAAAATGATGTAAAACCTGAATCATCAGTTCAGCAAAAAATTAGAGTCCATGAAAAGATTTCAATAACAAATCCAGGAGATTAAAAATTATATTGAAAGTATGAGCAGGGCTGGGGATTTAGCTCAGCGGCAAAGCGCCTGCCTGGCAAGCGCAAGGTCGTGAGTTTGGTTCCCAGTACCGGAGAAAAACCAAAAAAAAAAAAAAAAAACCAACAAACAAACGAAAGTATGAGCAGCCAAAGTGACTAATATCTTCAAAGCCAACTAGTCAAAGAAGCCTTAAAGACAATACAATATGAAAATGGAGCCAACAGTTTCAAGAAGACACAAGGAAGACTATTCTAAGGGTAAATGGAATAAGTGAAAAATCAGAAGACAACATAATTGGCATAAAAAACCTGTTCACAAAAAAGGTAGAAATTTCCCCCAATACAGGAAAAGTAATAAATATATAGATAAGTGAGGCAGATACAGCCCCAAATAGCCATGACCAAAACAAACCCGTCCACAGCACATAATATTCAAAGTACCAGAACTACATCACAGGGACAAAATATCAAAAGCTGTTAGAGAAAAGCAATGAATCATGTATAAAAGCAAACCTATTAGAATTACAGCAGACATCTCAAAACACACTCTAAAGGGTAGGAGGACTTGAGTGAAATATCTCAGGCCCTAAAAGATAACAACTTCCAATCAGGACTTATGTACCCTGAAAAACATTCTTTCAACATCGATGGAGAATAAAGGTATTTCCATAACAAGGAACACCTCAAGAAATTTATGACCACTAAACCAGCATTGCAAAAAGATCTCAAGGATATCTTAGAAAGAGAGAATGTAGGCAACTATGCCCATAACTCAAAAACAATGAATGCACCTGGCAGGATGAGCAGTGAAACACAAGCAAAGAAGAAAAACAATGCAATGACAGCACTGTCAATACCTTTTAGTCATAATTCTCAATGTGAATGGTCTCAATTCTGCAAACAGAAGACACAGACCAGCAAAATGACTTATGAAACAAACCTCAACAATATATATAGTATACAAGAAACACATTTAATTAAGAAAGAAGTTCAAAGATTAAAAATCAAAGTATGGAAAACAATATTCCATGCAACCAGAAGCTTAAAAAGAGGAACTATCCTAATACTAAATAAAAGTGTATTTCAAGCCAAAACTGATCAAAACAGACAAAGAATGCCACTACATATTGGTTAAAGGAACAATTCAACAGGAAGAAATGACCATTATAAACATTTATGCACCAAACCCTTCATAAAACAAACACGAGATATGAAAAATTGGATAAACACCAATACAATTGTAATGGGGGACCTTAATATCCCACAATCACAAATAGATCAACTACACAATGAATCAACAAAGAAATAATATGAGTTGAACAAAACTTTTCAACAAATAGCTTTAATGTCTATAAAATGTTCCACCCTAAAAAGAACAGCATAAATATTTTTCTCAGTAGAACATGGTGCTTTCTGCAAAATAGATCTCCAAAACAGTAGGCAATAAGGCAAGCTTAAAAAAAGAAAAGCAAAAGAATCAAAATTATCCCATGCATAGTGTCAGATCATAGTGTAATGAAACTAGAAATCAATGGCAAAAGAAACCACATAGGTTTCTAGGCAAACACATAGAAATTAAATAATACATTCTTGAATAATCAGTGGGTCACAGATCAAATTAAGGAAGAAAGTAGACAGTTCCTAATCTGTCAGAATCAAACAATAAGGCCAATACAACATCCTGAAATCTATGGAACACAATGAAGGCAGTCCTGAGAGGGAATTTTATAGCAGTGAATGCCCACATCAGAAAAAGAGTGAACTCAAATAAATAACCTAATGATGTACCTCAAGGTCCTAGAAAAACAAGACAAATTCAAACCCAAAGCTAGCATGAGGAAGGAAATGATAACGTTTAAAGTGGAAATAAATGAAACTGAAACTAAAAAACAATATAAAGCATCAATGAATCAAAGAGCTGGTTCTGCAAAAGACTAAACAAAAGAGACAAAGGCTTAGCCAATCCTCCTAAAACAAGACCCAAATCCATGCAATTAAAAATGAAAAGACAAAACTACAATGGATTCTCCCGAAATCCAAAGGATCATGAATAACTGCTTTGAGAACCTGCATTCTAATAAAATGGAAAATTCAGAATAGATTCCTAGATATATATGAACTACCAAAGCTGAACCAAGAAGATATAAAAACCTCAATAATCCAATATCAGTAAATAAAACTGAAGAAGTGATTTTAAAAACTACCTAAGAAAAGTCCAAAGCCTGACAGATTTACTGCCAAATTCTGTAAGAACTTTACAGAAGCTGTAACACCAATACTCTTTAAACACTTTAATAAAATAAAAAGGGAATAAGTACTCCCAACATCATTCTTGAAAGCAACCACTACCCTGATTCAAAAACCAGAAAAAGGCATAAGCAAAAGAGGGAAACTACAGGCCAAAAAAGTCCTCAACAAGATACTGGCAAAGAGAATGCACCAAATCATCATAGAGGTTACAAACCATGACCTAGGAGGCTTCATCCAGGGCTGCAGAGATAGTTTAACAAATACAAATTAACAAATGTAATATACCACCACATAAACAGAAGCAAGCACAAAGACCATATGATCATCTCAATAGATGCACCACAGATAAAGCATTTGAGAAAGTCCAACATCCATTCAGGATACAAACCCTGAAGAACATAAGTATAGATCTTTATCTCAATCCGATAAAAGCCATCTATGACAAATCAACAGCCAATATCATATTAAATTGACAGAAGCTACAAGCTTTTCCCCTAAAATCAGAAAGAAGACCTGGGTGTCCACTATCATCACTCCTTTCCAATATAATTCTCAAACTAGGCATGATGGCACATTCCTATGACCCGAGGACTTGGAAGACTAAGGCAGAAGGACTGCCACAATTCTAGGCCAGCCTGGGCTATATAATGATTTCAAGGCCAGCCTGAACTATACAGCAAGATACTGCCTCAAAGAAACAAAAACAAGATATAGTATTTATTTCTCAAAACATTAGCCAGAGTAATTAGGTAAAAGAAATAAAAGACATATGTTATCTCACTATCTATCTATAGATAGATATAAGATGAAATGAAATAAAATGAAATACTTAGGAATCAACCTAACCATATACAATGAAAACTACAGTACTCTGAAAACAAAGAGATCAAAGAGAAAAATAAGAAAAATTCAAAGGTATTCCCTATTCCTGGCAGAACCAATATCCTGTAGTCAAAATGGCTACATTTTGAAACTGTTATATGGATTTAATGCAATTCCAATCAATATCCATAGCTTTCTTCACAGAAACAGAGGAAAGCAATCCTAAAATTCATATGGACCCAGAAGAGATGTAGAACAGCAAAAGTAATTCTAGGCAATAAGGAAATAGCAAAAGGCATCACAATCAAGTTATACTACAGAGCTACAGTGATAAAAACAGTACTGGAAAAACAAATAATACCAAAACAGACTTGTGGATCAATGGAACAGAACAGAAGATGCGGCAACAACTCCTGGAACACTCTACACTCAGCTACCTTACCTTTGACAAATGTTAAGTGAATTAAATCAGATGCACAAGCTTAAATGTAGCATGGTTTCTCTTATACGAGAACTCTTAATACATAAAGTTGTAAAATAAACAGGAGATGGTAGAAAATAGGGAGATGTATCTTTGGCATATGGGAAAGGAAGCAGAAGATGGGAGGGACTGTGAAAGGATGTGTACATGTACCAAGTCCCTACGAGCAAAATGATTATCATGTACATGTACCCCATGATGAATTTAATTATAATATACTACAAACATGTACCAATGAAAAAGAAAAAAGGATATATAAAAATGATGTACTACATATGCATATACAATGCATATGTTTTAGTCATAAAATATCTTGGTTTAGTAACATAAACATTAAATAAATTTTATTACAGTTAAATATTGAGCTGTTCACAATTTTTTTCTGCCACTTATTCAAATCAGAATAGCAGCAGAGACTGATAAAGAAATACCAAGGCATGTTGACAAGCTCAAAAGGAGGGATGCAAATCATTTTCTTCCCTAAACATTTAATTCAATGTGCAACATACAGCAGCTGAGTAATAAATATCCAGTGATATGGTAGGGCTTTGGGGAAGGAAAATTAAATGAAGTTTTTAAACCAATTACATATAATAATAATAATGTATCACATAAATACTATGATAACTTTATTGAAAATTTTTCTTCCTTATATAATCCAGCATCAAACACACACATATACACAACAAAGTGAACAAAAAAATTCTAAATTAAACAAATCTTTGACAGTTAAATCCTTTCTAAACACCTCTAGCTTATTTTATAGAAACCATAAACAAAATAGACACCTGTTCAATGAAAACTTGGTCTATGTCACCACCTAGTGTCTGCAGAATGTAACACAGAAAAAAGAAAGTACTTTTGGACGGATGTAAAACTGGAACCTTCATGTAGCTGCTGCCCTCCCGCTCAGCTGGACTGGCATTGGATCTACTCCTGCTGTATCCTTCTGCACAGTTGTACGAGCCTTTAGACAGAACCAAGCAGTATCAGATCAAGTACAGTTCCTTGTGCTCACTTCATAATTTCCACCACCCTTCAACTGATACTTTCACAATCACTGTTTTTTGCTATTGTTTTGTTTTTTGGTACCAAGAATTGAACTTCAACTGATGCCAGATACCTTTGTTATATTAGGTATAAAAATGTATTCTTTACACTTACCATACCGTGTGACCAATAACAAAATACTAATCAAAAAGCCTTATATGCTACTAGCAAGAGTAAAAATATATTAAAACACTTCAGCACTATTCAGTGAAGATAAATATGCACATAACTTAGCAATTCTGCTTCTGGGTATGTACTCTATAACAGTGGTTTGTAACCTCCAGTAACTAAGCCCAGAGAAGTCTACTGATAGAACTCAAAGGATATAGTAACATGGATAGGTAAAATTTTATTTTTCTGTTACCAAGTTTTAACTGAAATTAAGTGCTTCTTTTCTTTAGGAAGACAGGCAATAAATCACAATACCATTAGCAGAACTTGTGACTTTTTAGCCAATAAAAAATTACAGATATTGTCAAATACTATTAACATTTGTTGCAAACACATTAACACTTGCTCCAAGTGCATTAAATTTTTTATGTTCATTACCACTTCAAAATTATATCTCTTACACTCACCATTAGATCTTGTTATGTAATGCTCTAGTAAAGAAGCATGTCTAGCTTTCAGAAAGGTAGCGTTCACATTTTCATTATTCTAGCTTAATTTTTTTCTGTATTTTTTTTGTTTGCTGTAACTCTATGCATTTTTATACATTTATGAGATTCATAGCCAGGCACGGTGGCACACTCCCGTAATCCCAGCACTTGGAAGCTGAGGCAGGAGGACTGCCAAAAGTTCGAGGCCAGCCTGGGCTGCATAGTTAAGTTCAGGGGCAATGAGACCTTGCCTCAAAAAAAACAAAAAGAAAAAAAAAAAAATCATGGGCTCCAAAGAGTAATAAAAGATTTTATAACACTAAAAAAGATTAGAAATTCCTATCCTAGAGAAATTCTTTGGGTAGAACCAGGAAACAACTACCAAGAAATTCAAAGAGTTTCTTCCATAATCATCAAGTGGACCAAAAAATTAAGGTGCAGTGATACCTTAATGGACATATAATAGAGTAGCATGCAAGAGAGAAGTGAACGAATTACTACAACTGTACTAAGGTGGGTGATTTTTAAAAGTCTAAAGAATCATGTAACAAAATAATAAATAGTATTCTGGTTCCATTTAAAGAACAATCTAAATAGGCAAGCCAAATTCATATACAAATGTGATTGAGTTATATACAAACATAGCTGAATTTTAAAGAAAATCAAAGTAATTATTAATTCAAAATTCAAGGAAGGTGTGTTAAGGAGAATGTGACCAGGAAGGAACATGTACTGAGCTTTTAAGTTGTTAGCAATACACTGTTTTTGTGCAGGAGCACAGACAATAAAATGACTCAGAGAGAAATACATAATGAACCCATTAACACAAAAGTGGATAATATTTTTGAAGAGAGAGAAAAAAGGAAAGATATATTCTGTGAAAAAAAGGTAAAGGGGGAGTTTTGAAAATACTGTATGATAAAAAGTTTACAATTTTCATAAACAAGCTAGAAGATAAAATTGAGACACTCCCCCCCGCCAAGAAACACAAAGTTTTAATTTTTTTAAAGAGGAAAAAAGAAAAATGACAGGATCAAGTAATGTCCCACGGTTTGAGTAATGGAAGTTGTAGAGAGCAGTAAGGACAGAAAAATATCTATAAAACAAAATAAATGTTTCAGAATTTAAGATTTCCAGGAGCTAGGAATGTAGCGCAATGATAGAGTACTTACCTAGCATGTATCAGGCTCTAGATTTGGTCCTCAGCACTGAAGGGAAAGCAAAATCCAGATTAAAAAGATCTATTAAGCAAGGAAATGTAGATGAAAAAAGAACTACTCTAACTCATTACTGTAAAATTAAGAACAGCATGGATAAAAAGAAAAATATAAAAGGAGAAAAACAAGTTACATACGAAGAATTACGCAGCAGAATGGTCTGAATTTGTCACTAGACGCTATACATAATACACTAGAGCACTGCCTTCAAAAGATAAAGTTTCCAATGCAAAATTCTATGTCCATCTGAACTATAAATAAGAGGACTGGTAAAACAAAGGCTTTGTTTTAAGTCTCAAATGTTTAACTCCCATGACCTTCTTCCTAAAATTAGAAGTTGAAAAAAAAAAAAAATTCAAGATCCTGGAAATAAAATGTGCAACCTAAGCCAGATGAAATTCCCCAGGATAGCAGTGAAAGGATATCCAAGAATTACTGCCACCCTATTTCACAGAATTAGCCCACACTCGAGCAAGACTAGCGCCTGGAAGGGTAACTTTTTAGCAGATGAAACTGATAAACCAATTATTCATATTGAGAGAAAACTGTACATCTTTGGCAAAGAATCTGGTGATTAATAAGTGTTAAGTAGTAAAGAAAGCAATTTAACAAATGAGAAGGAAGAAAATTATGACTGAGATTACAGATTTAAACTGTGTAATAGTGACTTCATGTGGAAAAGAAATCCAGACAAGGGCAGTCCAGGGCTCCAACTGCCATGATCCAGGGTGTCAGGTAACCAAATTGCTTCTGTCTTGTTATAATCCTTTCAACATGTGCCTTCTACCTCATAGTCCAAGAACTCAAGCCATCACAGCCACATTCCAGCAAGTAATGAGAGAGAAACAAGGAATAGAACAGCCCCTTCTTCCTCCATCTCGTTAGATCACTTCCAAATCATTATTAATGGACCTCCTCTTCCCACTGCCCAGGACTCAGTCACATGGCTACACCAAGCTAAGGGTGCTAGTATTCATTCCAAAACAAAAAAAAAAAAAGAAAGAGGGAAGAATGAATATTGAGAAATTGCTAGAAGTCTCTATTATTCTCCAGCACTTTATTTCTCCAGTTCTTCATTTTCCACTGTATTTTTCTTCATGCTGTGTATTCATGTCTTCAGTATCTCCAGGAGACAGGATCCAGGATCCAGTAAAGACACCAAAATCATAATGCTTAAGTCCTTTATATAAAATCCTCTAGTGTTCACCTAACATATACTCGCCCTCTTTATATTTTAAATCATCTTATAATATCTAATACAGTATTTACATACTGTATATATAATACCTAATACAGTGTAAATGTTATGTACATAGTTGTTATACAGTACTGCATTGTTAAGGGAATAATGAAAAGATAAAAGCCTACACATATTCGGTGTACGAAATTTTCTCCCCAACATTTTCCTTGCATTGTTGGTTGAATCTGTGGAAACCGGACTTTAAGATACAGAGGGGGGACAGTGTTTCTCTCGGTTTATGTGTTGTGCACCAACTGTAACTTCCAAGAAGAAAGGAACTATGCCTTCTGTTCACCTGTGTATTCAACTTTCTGAAAAAATACAAGGAGCACAGAAGAAATTTAATAATCATGGATTAGATGATTAAATGAGTTGTTAAAGGTGAAAAGAGTCTAAGAGAAAATATTTAATCTTATAGATCCAGTAGACACAAGCGATATTTTATTTAGCCTTTCTTGGTTAGAAACGGATGCCTCTCTTCTGAAAAAACTAAGGCACTTTCTCCTGAATTACTCAGTTAAAAAGCTTTTATCTGAACAAATGATTGAAAAACAAACCTTTCACAAGGCACAACCAATACAGCCACACGCAATCGGCCTGTAATACTCCCCTAGACCCAACAGTACCTCAACGTGTTCAAGAGCTCAACTACTAGCAAGAATAACATAACATAAACATCAATGTAGTGTAAATTAACACAAAGTAAAGGTCAGTTATCTAATATGAACATTAAAAGATTCAGAAAGAGAAGTTGATTTGGGGAGAGTGTGAAGAAGAGATCTGACTCCACATCCCACAAATTAATAGATTCTATGACTGAAAACCCACAAAACATGACAAATGTGCCTCCGTAAAACAGAGACGCATATTAGAGAAATGGGCCCAAGAGGAAGTCGTTCTGGGGACAATCCCAGGAGGACCGGTCGCGGGTCGCCGTTCTAGGTCTCAGAGAACTAGCCGGTTTCAGTCCCACGGTG
>NW_004955419.1:21702240-21727705 GCF_000276665.1 Chinchilla lanigera | reverse complement strand
GCGTGGGTCGGATGGGCCGGGCTGGGCCGGGGCGGAGCTTGAGCGCTGGCGTTTGTGCGACGGCGCCATCGCGGCTGCGGCCGCTGGGGCGTCCGTCACGCAGTCTGCGCCCCGGCGCGGTCGCGCTTCCCGTGACTCGGGTTTCGCGAGCCGCCGCGTCCTCCCCGGGGGTGAATGGAGCCTCGTGCACCACCCGCCGGCGGCGAATCTGCTTCCCCCTTCGGGGCGCAGCGGAGCCTTTCGTGCAGATCCTGGAAGAGGCGCAGGCAGCCCGGCGCCCCAAACCCAGCCCGGCTTGAGAAATGCACAGATCGGGCTGTGGTCCAGGCCCTCTCCATCGCTTTCACCCTGAATCACTTTTCCGTTCTGTTTTTAGGCGTTTAGTCCTTTGTCAGCGGGCGGGTTAGCGAGGGGCTGCGCTCCAGAGCAGAACGTCTGTTGCAGACGTGAAGCAGGCTGTCCCGATTCTCTCTCTGGATGGGCAGGGCCAAGAGTCATTTCCTCACGACTTCTCTCTGAACTGAGTTTTCACATTTCTGCCGGTGTTCTCTTAGAAGTGAATTGTTAGTGATTGCTCGCAGGAATGAGTCCTGCTTTGGAGATCAGGCAGCATCAAACCAGGGGCGATTTCTGGCCAGCCCTGCATCCCAAATCTCACAATCATTTCACCCTCTCACACACTTCCTTGTCAAACTTCAGCTTCCCTTCTTATGTGTTTGTTTTGTATTGTTTTGTTTTTCCTGAGAATAAGTGTCTTTGGACAAGTATTTCATCCTCCAAATACAAAGCCCTGGAATCAACCTAGAAGGATTGGAACAAATGCCCCATTGGCCCATTTTCTAATATATTTTACTTAAAATATATTTAAACTGTGTATACTAGGCAGCTGTTTGACCTACTAGCATTTTTTTTTTTTTTTTTTTTTTTTGGTTCCTACCCGCATTCTATTATTAGCGTTTGGTTTAAAAGCCTAGAAAGAATGTCCACCAAATACAGGGGCAGCCGCACTTGTTTTGATGGCTAGCTTAGACATTTAAATACAGTTAAACAACATGCAGTCTTTTCAAATAAAATGTGTCATAAGAAAAAGCCTATTGCTTTCTGTGTAGACATACCAGGTGGTCAGTATAAACTTTAATTTGTCCATAGCATAGCATTGGAGGTAAAATCAGCTTTAAAATTTTTTTTTCTGGTAGAATTAGCCTCAGGAAATGGGCACATGCTAACTACTGTAATGTAAGATGGATTTGTAAACTGGAATGCCATATGAGTGTGTTGTGTCTACATACATTTCCTTATACAAGTAGACACAGGATAATTTCTGGCAAGGTATTTCCTCATCAAACAAGTTCAAACTCGAACAAGAGTTAGAAATTTACAAAGCATATAACTAATAAAAAAGAGCTAGTGGTTGTTACAGGATTTTCCATCAACTTAGTACAATTATATACATTTAAAGGCCCTTTATATGACATCTTTCATTAGAAATTAATAATGATTCGCATAATTCTGACTCTGAATTTTCCTTTTGCAGCAGTCACAGAATCTACCATTATACTACAGTGCAGAGCACATAGCATCCTAATGTGTTTACACTCCAGTGCAATGTTTGACCAGTGGTTCACTTTGACTGTAGGAAATACTATGACCTGAATAGCAGTTTCCATTTTTTAAGAATTTAAGAAGCTTGTGAACCTATTTTTGTTATACTGGCCAGAAGACATGCATACTGTAAAGTTCTATATGTGTAATGCTAACATACATTACTGACTAAAGATGAAATATTTCCTAGTAAGGAAAAATGCTTAGTAAATTTATGTGAATCCTGACTTTAAAGAAATTGATAGTGACTTCTTTTGAGCAAATTCTTATTAAACACTGAGTTAAGGTGAACCACATGCTAAGAAACAGTAATTGTGCAATGAGCATGTTTAAAAGTAGTTACCATCATTGACAGCTCCACATAAACACAATTCTGTAGAGAGCTGTCAGGAGAAATACAAGATTATGCGTCTACTGAGGGCCTCTTGTTTCCAGACTCAGATCTTGTTGTAACGTAACAGTAAGTCCCATCTTCCCACAATATTTAAATTTGCCTTATCTTTCTTCAGGTATGCTCATCTTTTGCTACAGGGCCCAGACAACAGGATGGAACGCTCTATGAATTTCGTACTTATAATCTTAAGCCCTCAAAGATGAGTGAGTTCCTGGAAAATATTAAGAAAAATATTCATCTTCGCACAGCTCACTCCGAATTGGTTGGTTTCTGGAGTGTAGAATTTGGAGGCATACTGAACAAAGTAGTTCATATTTGGAAATACGGTATGAGTCATTCAGATTTAAGTGTCCAGTTGAGATACTCATTTTGTTACAGTTGCATGAGACTTACTTTTATATTTATATTAATATTACTATAGATATATACAGAATAAATACAACATTTTTAAAAATGTAGAGCTAAAAAAAAAGTTCAGTGCCTGCTGCTCCCAGTGGCCTACATGTAAAATTCCCAGAATGTTAAATTAACTGGGAAAATGTGAATTCTCATGTATCAGATTACATGATTGTGAACTGATCACTGTCCAAAAAAATTTTAGAATTGTTTATTGGAAAGATGATTTATGAAAAATTTAAGACAGTGCTGAAAATTTAAGAAAGCCTGAATGGGCTAAGTTTACAAAATAAAGTATCATATTAACAAAGTTTGGCCTAGATATCAGCATCATTTAAGGGCTCAAGGTAAATGAGGGCTGAGAGGTTGAGAGGGGCTGACAATTTTTAAGGCTCATTCAGCTCTAGGGCTTAATAGTTCTGTTACGTTTAGAGACTGCTTTTTCAATTCTGTGTGCTAGAGTTTCAGTGAATTCACTGTGAGACAGTTCTTTCTATATGGAAGCTGACGCACCCCTGGGGAACGGTAACAAATTACGAGAATCTCCAGATGGTTTTTACTGTAGTGTCGAGCCTTAATAGTCTACATCAGTGCTTGATTTCATATAGCGTTTGGTCATCAGTGTCCAAAATAATATTGATAAAATACTTCATTTTTAAAAATATTTATCCTATTTATTCCTCACCTGGGCTCATTTTAGGGTTTTTTTCCCTATTACAATAGAACATCTCCATTAAGACAGTTTGTGCTTTCTGCTTTTTAAGTTAAATTATAGCCATTAGGACATACAGTAAATTCTTGATATAACTCATTTGCAAGTATTATTTCCCACAACATAAATTATGTAAAATTTTTCACTATTTCAGGAGATTCTCATAGTACTAGGTCCTTATGTTGGCAAATGTACATACCCGTTTAGGTGATTTAAAAAGAAAAACGCCAGGGAAAAAGAATGGTTAACAATATGTAAGAGACTCAGTATTATTTATTTGGGAGTTATGTTTTCAAAGAAGTGGTTTACCAAATATGTTTTAATTTCACTTATGTTAATATTTATTCAAGGCATACCTTGACCACCTACCACTGCTACCACCAAAGTAAAATAAGTCATTCTATACTGGCACTGTCAGTTAACTGCCTCAATTGAATAAGAATAATCCACATACAGTATTAACTAGGTGTCCAGCACTCATCCAAGCACTTTTCATGTATTAATTCACTTGATCCTCACAGCAGTCCTGGTGGCCTGTGATACTATCTCCATTCACAGAATAAGAAACTGAGACTGAAAGGTACAATAACCTGCCTAATTCACACGGCCACCTATGAAGTGATAGACTCCATGAAGCCACTTCTAAGATGCTACAGTGGTCATTTGCATTTCTGTTCCCCTAAGATCAAATTTCTTCATGTCAGTATCTCCAAAGACATAGTTGTTTCTCTGTGCTGTGGATGAGAAATGAAATCCCCCCCAAAAAAACCAGGGAATTCCAGTTAATTTTTATTTTTACTTAATTCCTTTTCCCGTAGATAATTTTGCTCATCGAACTGCAGTCCGGAAAGCTTTGGTCAAAGATAAGGAATGGCAAGAACAGTTCCTTATTCCAAATTTGGCTCACATTGATAAACAGGAGATTGAGATTACTTATCTGGTCCCATGGTGCAAAATAGAGAGGCCTGCGAAAGAAGGTAGGTCTTCCTTTGCAGACGTGCATTTTAATGAATAAAATATACAGAACATCTCAAGCAATAAAACAAAAGTACTACTGAGGAAAAGTAAAATTATTCCTTTGTTTTTTATATTAACATACTATGATTGTTGAGTAAAATTAAATGGAAGCTATAGTTTGCATCTAAAAAATGAGAATTAATTAAGAATTTTTCCAAATTGAGTTTTTACAGATTGCTAAATGAATCTATGTATTGAAAAAGTCTTTATGTCCAGTAAAGATTGAAAATTTCCCAATAAGGGCAAGTTCTTTGGATATGTAAAGGATAGTATTTGAAATTGTGTCAGTTTTAAAGTCACACCAACTTTAAATATTTTCTACAGATTGTAATTAATCCAAAGGCATGCAATATATCTTTACTTATAAAATTGAGTTTTAGGAGGAATGAATTGAAAATTACCAAACTATGTTACTATTCTCTAACATTTGTTCCTTCTTCTTTCTTCTATTTGAAAATAATTCTTTAAGACCTATCTAATTGCTGATTTCATTTCTTGTTGACTTAAACTATTTCAAACAAAAGTTTAATTTTTTTCATCCTATTTTAAACAAAAGTCAGATTAAAAAACCATAAACTGATTTAAATTTATTTTATCTCCCCGATTATGAACTTTGTAATGTACTTTGGATTACACTACAAAGAAATTTGAAGTCTTACTGGATCCTATCAGCTTATATATCCCTTCATCTCTCAGCAGTATCTAAGTAAAATAGTTGGTGTCTCAGTGTCTAATGTTGGTTCTCTTCCTGTTTTATCTATCATTCATGATTCTTGATAACCTTTGCAAGTTTACCTCTCAAATCTATTTGTCCTCTAGTTTTTTTCTCTCTCCTGGCCCTATCCATCTATTCAGAAGATAAAATACATTTCAGGTATGTATTTGGACTTTTAGGAATAGTAAGAGCCATTTCTTCAGGGTTATGTTTTAAAACTTAGAGGCATCACTTCAGTACCATTGTTTCTTTTTTCTTCCTATTAAAATTGGAAACTTAAGGGAAAAATTATACAAAGAATGTTAGATATTGGACAGAGGATGAAACTGAAGGAGATTGTATTTATTCATTTATTTATTTATGGTGATAGAGATCAAACCAGGGCCTCATACATACTAAGCAAGTACTCTACCACTGAACTATAGCCTCTGGTTACTGGAAAATTCTTTTACTCATTTCTTTTTTAAAAGTATGCACTTAGCTTAAAACTGCTACTTCATTAAAAATTCTCCATATCTGTTTTATTAACAAATTGTTAGATAAAAATACTTTAGATAGTAGCTTATGTGTATATAAGTTTTCAGTCCTTTTTGTCATCTGTAAAGTTTAATAGCTCTTAAATGTGGTCAAAAATCTTCTAAACACAAACCCAAACAAAAATAGTGCAAATATAATAAATGTCTAAATATGATCTTCCAAATCTATATATATAGTCTTCCACTGAAACAAGACAACTATGGTCAGAAATTGCTGGTATGTCTTCTCTAAAATAATTCTTTGTCTCCCTGTTCTAGGAGTCTATGAACTGGCTACTTTTCAGATGAAACCTGGTGGTCCAGCTCTGTGGGGTGATGCATTTAAAAGGGCAGTTCATACCCATGTCAATCGAGGCTACACAAAACTAGTTGGTGTTTTCCACACAGAATATGGAGCACTCAACAGAGGTACACTTGTCCATTTCTTGCATGAAATTTCAGTGTATATTGGTAGTTTACTAGTAAGTTCCTTGGATCAGATTATTTCTCACTATCGTGTATATTTTAGTTCTCTGTTGCCAAATTTTTAGTTTTGTAAATTTTAATGGTCAGGAAAAACCTGTTTTACATCTTATTTATTTATATTGTGCATTAATCAACTTTCTGTTGCTGTGGCAAAATCAGCCTGAAGAAGGAAAGACTTACTTTGGGTCATAGCCTCAGAGGTTTCAGTCCATGGTCAGCTGGCTGTATTGCTTCTAGACCTGTGGCAAGGCAGGAACATGATGGTGAATGGGCATGGTAGAGAAAAGCTGCTTTATCCCATGGCATTCAGGAAGAAGACAGAAAACAAAGTACCAGGAAAAAAACGTGCCCTTCAGCGGCACCTCCCCAGTGACCTCCTTCCTCCAGCACTGTTCCTACCTCCTAGAATTTCTAGCACTTCCCAGTAGTGCCGCCAGCTGGGGCCGAAGCTTTCAACACACAATCCTTTGAGAGACATTTCAGATCTAAACTTTTTTTGTGTGTCTTTTTGAGACACGGTGTCACTATATAGTTCAGGCTGGCCCTTAGCTCACTTTGTAGCCCAGGCTGGTCTCAAACTCGCAGTGATCTTCCTGCCTCAGCCTCCTAAATGCTGGGATTACAGGCGAGCACCACCACACCCAGCCTAGATCTAAACTGTTAACAGAATGTTAACACTATGAAGCCTTTTTCATATGCTAGATTGCTGTTTGCCCAAATACATCATCAAAATTATTAAGTCTGAATAACTAAAAGAATCTCAGAAAATAATCTGTTCCTTTTATAATCTTTTTTCCCTCTGAATGTATTTGTTAATTTTTTAAAATAACTATTTGGAGTAGGGATACTATTTCTGAGTAAAAATGTAATATATATTTTTATAAATATTAAAGCCCCCTTCCATAACAGTTTACCCATTTTCTACTAAATATACATAGGGTGTTAATATATACATATAGATAGTATATTAGTATCCATATATATAGTATATTAGTAAATTTATATATATTTAGTAAAACTTAGAGTATTAAACTTTTAAGTTAAAAGAGATTACAGTTATAATTTCAAAACACTTCTGTGACAAATTCTGAAAAATATTTGTATTTTATCTGAACAAATAAATGATTAAGAATAGCTACTAAATATTTGGAAAAATATAAAATATCCAGTTACCATCTTAAAACCTCTATTTTATATACAGTGAACACCTCAAACCTAACATAGTCCTGAACTCTTGACCTTTACATAGAAATTCACCTTCTAGAAATACAGTTGAGTATCCATTATCTGAAATGTAAGGGATTTCTAGAATAGGGATATTCAGCCTATCTGTTCATTAAGATATATGTTCAATTTGGAAAATACGTAAAGGAGAAAAATTATTATGAAAACTATCATAACATACACTGAGATAAAATCAAGATGGGTTATAGATTTCAGTGAAAACTTTTTAATTTGTGAGTTGCTAAAACAAATTGTAGATGAATTTATTTAATAATTGGCTGGTACTGTATTTCTACATCAAAAAACAAATGAAGTCATGAAGATAAAAATCAACTGATGACTTTATTATACAAAAGTTCAAACTTTCTGCATGTGACACATAAATAAAATTGAAAAGCAAAAAGAAAAATATATTTACATGAATATAGACATACAAGTGACTACTGAACATATTACTGAAGAAGATAAAAATTAAAATAGTAATGAGGGGCTGGGGATTTAACTCAGCGGCAAAGTGCCTGCCTGGCAAGTGCAAGGTCATGAGTTAGTTCGGTTCCTGGTACTGGAGAAAAAAACAAAAAAAAATAAAATAGTAATGAGATGTCATTTTTGGACTTAGTATATACATGTATGGATACAGTGATAGTGTGACAGTTACACTTAATGGTCAACTTGATTGGCTTAGGTGCCGAGAGGATTAATAAAACACATTTATTATTATGTCTGGGTAAATCATGGAGGTATTGCATAGGGGTCTATTTGTGGTCCCTGGCCCCTCCTTTCTGATGCTTTTCCCTTGCTCTGCTTTCCAGCCACCAAGAACTAAGCATGCTAGTTTGTGCTAACCACAATGTTGATAGGAATAAGAACAATAAAGGCCAGGCTTACAAGGTTTTAGATAAGGACTTATTTGAGAATTGGAATAGAATCTATTTGTGTTACATTCTGGTAAAGGACTGGACTACATTTTGCCCATATCCTGAGACTTTGCAGAAGGCAGAATTTAAGGGCTGTGGACTAAATGATTTAGTGAAGGATAGTTCAAGTCAGCCTAGTATTAGCCTGTGGTGTAGATACTACTGGCTGATTTGGGTAAGATTTATATGGAAAATCAGTAGTAAAAAGTGGCACAAAAATACTTGAAAAACTTAAATTTTGGCCTGAAATTAGGGCCAAAGGAAGTATGATTGTTGAAGAGACTAAAACTGTTAAAAAGAAACCAACCCTAGAACAGGGACAGATAGAAAGATGTACTGAAGGTGTCTCAGGCATAAGAAAGACCCTATCCTTCCCAGATTGAAGGGTGCAAAGTGTAAACCCCTCGTTTGAGAAGGGAGCCCTTAAAACCCCCACTCCAGAATGCTACCTAGGAAATTCGTTCCCTGAGATTAACTACTCCATTGTTAACCATCCAGGCATTAAGAGTGAAGTAGCCATGGCACAAGGGGGCCTGGCTACAGCTTAAACTGGTGACAGACTTTGATGTTACTCATGGTATACTAGTTTTGCAGGCATGTAGAAGGCAAGAGTTGTGGGATCACAGGAGCTTCCATATAGATTTCAATGGAAAGTCTATTAGGCCAGGCAACATAAACCCCTGAGAGGTGGGTGTATAAAGATGTGAGTATAAAGCTGAAGGTGCAGTGAAGAACTGCACAATTCAGAGATGTCAGGAATATGGAACATCTACTGAGGAAAGCCTCAGACTTCAAACAAATCCCTAAGAGAAGCCATATTGACTACATCCAGCAAGGCTATAGAGGTGAAGCCATCCAAGCCCTCTGGAACATGCCAGGCCTTAATATTTGTGCTGCTGGGTCTTACTTTGGTCCTATTATTTTCCACTCCCTACTCTTCACTTTTGAAATGGGAATGTTTACCTTGTACCCTTGTATATTGGGATTATGTGCTTTTTTAATTTTTAGGGGTTTATAGCTAAGAGTTTGCCTTGAGTCTCATTGAATGCAGACTTAGACTTTTAAGCAATACTGGAACCTTTGGGGTAAGCCTTTAGTGCCTTTTCTGCTGTATGTGGGACAGTTATATCATGCTAAGTAGATGATAACTTTGAATTTATGTGGAGATGAAGTATCATTTAAGGGGATGGGTTTGGGTATGGCACGGCTCCTCTGCCGTCTTGTCCAGCCACCATGATCTGTGTAGCTTTGCTCCACCATGCCTTTCTACCATGATGTTTCTGCCTTGGGACCAGCTTATCATGGACTGAATCTTCTGAAACCATGAGTCAAAAAAGCTCTTCTCCTGTAACCACTTAATAGTTTACACTGAGTGTCACTCAGGCAGCAGGTTTATATATTGACTATGTAGAGTATCACTCAGGCAGGTGTCATTTCAACCAGTTGGTGCTTGTTTCCATGAGATACACTCATATATCTGTTTGTTTTATATTAACTTTTTTGCATACTTTTTTATTTAAACATTTTATTTACCTTGGTGTTTGTTTCCAGTGAAGTCTAATAAGTTCTGGTTATTTTAACTAATTTGTATGTATTTCGTTTGTGAAAAATAACGTATAATTTTGTGCTGTAATCTATAAAAACTCATACCATAAATGTTAGATATAATTTTAATACTTCTGCAGATCTCAGTGATACTCTTTTTTATTTTTTATTTATTTATTTATTTTTTTGGTTTTTCTCCAGTACCGGGAACCAAACTCACAACCTTGCGCTTGCCAGGCAGGCGCTTTTGCCGCTGAGCTAAATCCCCAGCCCCAGTGATATTCTTTTACAGTACAAAATAGACATGTTTGTGAAATTGAGACTGAATCTGAAGAAAGTGCCAAAAGATCTACAAATATAAAAAACAGAAAGGGAAAAAGAAAGGCTGAGTCTGCATTATGAAATGGAAAGACAAAAAAGAGATCTTCTTATTGACAGCTATTCATAATATAGAAATGATAGATCTTGAAAGATAACTCCAGTAGTGGTCAGTGATTATAATAATTCTGTGGGTAGTATTGACAGAGTTGACCAACATCCAATAAGATATCCTGTAATCAAAAAAGCAGGAAAAAACATTATTATAAAATATCTATGCACCTTTTAGACCAAACAGTATGGAACTTGTTTGTTATTTATTTAAAGTAAGGGGTTCAAAAATGCATTTACAATTCAGATTAGTTCTGTTAGGTTTAATAGGTCCAATTTAAATTAGGTCAAATAATTGAAAAATATAGGATAGTGAAACGCCAACCAGTATGTCCGTCATTGACGTCTTCACCATTACAGTTAGTGAGTAGGCATTTTAATGAAGTTATGCCACCCTCAGAAAAAAAGGAGAGGCCAACATGACAGTGTAAGGTGTGTTGTTCAAAGAAAGACAATAATGTAAAAAGAATTCAGAAAGAGACTAGGTACTGCTGTCCAGGTTGTAATGTTGCATTATATATTGAATGTTTTAAGATATAACATATGTAGAAAATTATTGAGTAAATTGATAAAACTATTGTTTTTATAGTTCCTGTTACATGGTTGTCAGGTATTTGTCACAGCAATAAGAAAGCTAACTAGTACAGATAGTTCAGGAAAAAATAACTCATGTACTATACAAGGTTCATATTAACCTTTCTTCCACAAATTTGGCTATATAAACAAAAATACTCTTTTTCCTACCTCTGGCAGTATTACTTCTAGAAAATATGCAGGTATTACTATTTATACTGGAAAGAAATTTGAAAGTATAGTATATAAGGTAGTCATTTGAATAATGACATTAAAAGGTTTTTTTTAATGTCTCTGTTTTCTGTACTGGATATGTATAAGAAAAAACTGAAATTTGTGCACATACATTTTTAATCTTAAAATCATTCTCAGGATAGTAGAATGCTGGTATGCTGAATATAAATCATTACATCATTTCTAGAAGACAGTTTTAACATATAGGCTGTATATTTATTAAACATATATGTAACATATATACATATATGAGACAGACTATATGGTTCTCTCAATTTAAGTTTTTCTTTTTGATAAGGAAATAAACAGATCCAAAGGGCCTAGACATGAATCCTAGCTCCACTGCCTAACAACTTTTTGATCTTGTATAAGTTAACTGCACTGCACCTTAGTTCCCTCATCCATAAAATGATGACAGATGCATACCACTTAGATCATTACAAGGGCTAAGTGAATTAAGATACAAAAAATGCTTAAAATAAGGCCTATCAATCACCTATTACATGTCACTAGTAATTGTCATCAGTATTACTATTACTACAGGTATACATGTAGATGTATTTGAAGTTTATGTCATAAATTTTTACATTAAGGAAACATTGGAAACAATGTTCATCTATATTATATATTTATAATATATGTATATATACACAAACCATATGTATATCTATAAATACAAGCATATATATACACTCATACAAAACAAACATGCTTTATATGAAGTTTGTGTTTGTATAAGTATATATAAAGTTGCATACTATCTCAAAAGTAATTATTCCTGAGTTATGTAGAAATGACTACTGGTTTCTCTTAGGTTTTATCTGCATTTTTATGTACATCTAGCTTGCATTACATTGCAGTTATAAAAAAGTATAAAAATTATACACAAGGAAAATATTTATTCCAGTATTTTATAGAATACTAAAATATTGGAAAGAATCTAAATAGTCAATGATAAGGGTTAGCATAAACATTACAGCATCTGTAAAGAGGAATTTATATAGTCATAAAAGTTGATATTATTGTGATAGATGATACTATTAGTTTTGAAGAATCTATTATTAAGCATAAAATACAATAAGACCCTAATTTTATTTTCCTCATATTTTTAAAGGAATATACTAAGTACTGGAGAGTTTCTCTGGGTACTTGTTATGATTTGTGTCTGCATGTTCCCCCAAATCCTCATGCAGTCATGGGGTGGACTTCTAGATTGTTGATGGATCCATACATAGTCCAATGCTGGGATTATGGGTGTGAGTGCTACACCCCACCCTGGAGCAGATAGTTTGCATATGTAAGGGAGAGAAAGAGGCTGCTTGCCACCACTCCTTCTCCCTTTTGCTCTTGTTGCTTTTGCTGTCTTCCACCACCATGAACGGTTGCCCTCTGCCATGTGCCCCGCTGCCTTGGAGCTAACCAAGTATGCACTGAAACCTCCACAGACTGTAAGCTAAATAACCTTTCCTTCCGTAATTTCAGGCATCAGGTATTTTGTCTCAACAACGATAGAAAAGTAACCAAGACAGTACTTATTAACATTATGCAGCTTTTTACTTTCCTATAGTAGACACAATTTATAATGTTGCTTTTTAAAAATAAAATGTTGTAGGAAACAGGGGTATTGTCTCAAGTGTGCCTGTAGCTGTCTTACTTTACTTTCCTTCTCCCACTGTATGTGTTTCTTCATCTATAAAACCATTAATTAATTTATAAATTTCTTTCCCAAGTCTCTAACCCCTCTGCAATTATATCACTGAAACATTTGACTATACTTTTTTTAATCATTTTAGTTCTAAAAATATAACATTTTGGACTCATTTTTCTGTATTTCTTATTTATTAATGCCATATTCTGTAGAAATAATTTTCGGCTTATTTCTTCAGTTCATGTTCTTTGGTGGCATGAGAGCGCTGACAGTCGTGCAGCTGGCAGACATGAATCTCACGAGGATCCTAGAGTTGTGGCGGCTGGTAAGCAGTGTCACTAAGCATAGATTATTTTTAGAACAAATTTGATTCAGTCAATTACTTTATGTACTTTATGAAATCTTGTTCCAGTTCGGGAAAGTGTCAACTACCTGGAATCTCAGCAGAATATACTTCTGATTCCTACATCATTTTCACCGTTGAAATAGTTTGGTACTGAAAATACCAAGTATTTCATTATCTGGTATTATAAAATGTGTCCTCCAATGGTGCTTAAATTCTCCCAAGAAAATTATTCTTTTTTCTTTGAAGAAGGTGGTAAGTTAATTCACTGTGTTCTTTACATGTTTTAAAGCCATGTCTATCATTTGTTACCCCTGTTGCAGGAAATAAGAGTTTGTTTGCCCCTTAGTGTTTCAGAATCTGTCATATGAAAATATCTATCAATTAGAAAATAATTTTATTAGGTCTTAATAGGAGAAATCTGACCCTTTGATTTTCATGTTGAAGTGTCTTTATAATTATTCATTTTGCATCTTATTTTACAAAGATACTTGTCACTGTATTAAGGTCTTGATTTTTCATTTGTTTCAGACTATTCTGTATTTTAATAAACTTTTGTTCAAATAATGAGGTCACATTTTCATCCCTGTGACCATATATTTATTTAAATTATTAATATACATTATCCATCTTTGCATCATGTCTGCTTTCCTAAGGTTCTTTTCTTCAGTTTTTTTGCCCTGTAAAGTATATTTTATAGTATCAAATGTGATTCATGAAAACAGTAGACATATCTCTTTGCTATGTAAAAACATACTACCATTTATGCCCTCTTGTGTGGTTTTCTCATTAATTAGTTGGAAAATGTTAGGTCCCAGTACTTAAAATCTTTGAAGACTTTGGTTTATATGCTGAAGTATCTTCATTTATAATTAATTGCAAATTAATTATTCATTTGGATCCTTGGTTTAATGATATCTTTATGGATATGGAAATCTTTGCCCTAATAAAAGCCTACCTGCATATTCTAATTCTTTTTCCTGAGTTTTATATTTTTATCATCTTCTCTGGAACTATTACTATAGTGTAATAAGACAATAGTAACTTAACCATCTTTATTATAAATATTTTTACATTAAGAAAACAGCATACTTATTAACCCAGAATTAGAGTTTCTTTAGTACTGCCTTAAAGGTTTTTCTACAAACAGCTTTTCTTCCACTTTGAAAGAGATTTTGTGCTTCCAATATCTCTTAATAGACTGTGTGTGCAGCTATGTTATTTTACATTTTAATGTATATTGCAAATATAACATAATTAACAATGAGTTAACTGAGAAAAAACTGAAAAACAGAAAGGACAACCACCTCTCATTTATTTGACCTTCCAGGTTCAAAGGACAGGTAAGATTTCTAATAAGACAAAGAATAAGTAGGACATGAAAATATGTCTTGGGTTAAACCAGTTTAAAATCCACTTACAGATCAAGATTAGACAAGTCTAAAATCTTTGTCAAAAGTAGTATTTGTATTATATATGACATGCAAAGAAGTTACCTCTCCTAATCTCCTGGATGTTATTCAAGCACATTCTCATCATTTAAAGTCATTGAGAACTATTAACCCAGAGACCCAGCTGATTCCAGTGATGAGAAGGAAACCACAACAAACAGCGCAGAGCACCGACTTAATATTTGACACTGTACTATACTGGCCAGAAACCACATCTCTTCGAAGACGCCACAGTCAAAACAGGCTGCTGTCTTCCCAGAACTGTTCATCATACCACGTGGTACCATAGAATCCATCCATGAGAGAGGATCCAAGAGACTTTGCATATATCATTGTATTTAATCCTAACAACAAAGCTTTAGGAGCAATATTAATAGCATAGTTTATACAGGCCAAAGTTTTAAATAAAAAATAGGTTCCATATTGTCAAGCACCTAGTAAATGGCAGAATTTAAATTTGTATTCACATTGATTTTTATTCTTGACCAAGCTGCCTCATACTTTAAACTAACAGCTGGATGTTCACAATACCTCTCATCATTTTTTTCTAGTTTGGGATGTCCTAAACTTCCAGTGGAACCATCAGGCCATAATCTGGAGTCTCTCCGCCACTCCAGTCTACTATTTGTAGGCCTTTAATTCCTCTATTCAGCATGATGAAGCATGGGCCAAGCTTAATATTAGTTACATTTTGACTGTGATCTACACATACATCTTCTACAGACAGTCTGAAATGTCTTCCTGTAACACTCTGAAGGATGTCTGGTGTTCTGTTTTTTTCTGTGACATCACATACCTGTGTTTACAGACAAGAACCATGTGTTAGCTGTGACAGAATACCTGAGAATAATAACTTAAAAGAAGAAAGATTTCTTCAGATTTACAGAGGTTTCAGTCCATGGTTGGTTGGCTGCATTGTCTCTGGGCCTATATGAGGCAGAGCATCATGGCAGAGAGAATATAGGCATAGCTGCTCACCTCTAACCATCAGCAAGTAGAAAGAATGAGAAAGCCAGAGTACAAGGAAATGGGGACAAAATACAATCTTCAAATCAAAGCCCCTAGCTGCACAGTTAAGCTTCATCTCCTAAGAGTCCATCATTTTCCAATAATGCAATAAAATTATGAATCAAATGAGTTAAGCCACTGGTAAAATTACAGCCCTAGGATATAACCAATTTCTAAAAGTCTATCAACTGGCACCCAAGTCTTCCAGGGGACATTCTAGATCCCAGTCACCAGAAATTGGGGCAGAAAACATCAAGGACTACAGTGATACATGTTCTTCAGACATGTACCACAATGTGATTGGAACCCTGACCATAGGACCCAGGGTCTGTGCTGACCCAATCACCATAAGATCGGGTTCTTTCTGCTCGTGGCACCAGTTACTCACTTGGATACCAAGTCAAGGTCATCTCCAGGAGATTATTCCGAATATCTAAACAATATGTCAGTGAGATGTGATCTCTCATAGCATAAGAAATTTTAGGGAGCATCATCATAAGCTGTGCTTAGTGTCTTCTGGTGTTCATTGGCATTATAAAGCATATTAGCTGTTGTTTTATAATAGCCAAGACCTTCTGACACACCCATTTAAAATTGCTTGTTCTCACCCTATGAGCATGATGCTGAGAAGGCAGCAGAAAACTGTTAAAAGGAACCCACTTCCTGAAATGGTCAGGAAAAAAAAAAAACTGAGTGTCAGAATGTCAGTTGTTAAGACCAACAGAGGTGTTCTGGCCCTTCATTGCTCATTCATAATTGAAAGGCCTAGATAAAGTGGACTGCAGAAAGCCACCAGCTCATCTGTAGTAGAGCCAGGGATGGAAATTGGACCTATGACAGTCTATCACATGCCTCTGCCACACAGTGGCCTATCCCATATCTTCCAAATCCTGTGTATCCAGATTCTTTTGCTCTGACTTTGAAACCTAGGCTGACCTCTAATAGAAATAGGCTGAGCTCATTTAGATGTAGGTACAATGTATTCCAAGATCTTTCCCTTCTCTTATAACAAGAAGATGAAGGTGGAAATAAATGCTTCTGACTTAATGCTTTATTTATTCCTGCTCCTAAGCAGATGCTGTGGGCCCACACTGTACATCCATTAGTTCTTTTCTACCCTGTAAGTGACTGCTTGTGAGGCAGCAATCATGCTGTCCCTGGGGTGCACACAGGCAGCATCTTGATTTTACTGCTATCATACTGGTCTGTCAAAAATTGTATCATCCAATTCCCATTTTAAAGAGGGAAGAGGACTAGTGCCCTAATAAAGGAGAATCCAGAGAACTGCCTTGTCCATTCCAACATGTGAGGCCACAGAAAGAAGGCAAATGTATCAAGAACAGATCCTCCCCTAACACCGAATCTGCTGGCATCTTGATCTTGCATTTCACAGCCTTCAGAAGTATAAAAAATAAATATTTATTGTTTGTAAGCTGCCTTGTTTGTAGTATTTTGTTAATATGGCAACCTGAATGAACTAAAGTGGACTCCTTGGTATATGACAAGCTAGATTTGCAAGCACTACAGGACATGGTCTCACATTGGAGCTCTGAATTACTGCCCTCCCCCCAGGGCTTCTTTTCTCCACCAGTAAAATATAAGTATGACATACCTCAACAGTGTCCCTTCCAGTTCCAAAGTTCTCCAATTTAGAGTCACAGTATATTATTATTCTGTGTACTGACTAATCAAATGAACAGTTGTGATGCTGAATCTCTCAGATTTCCTAACTTAAATGGAAAAGTCAAACTAAGACAGTGGGCCCTCCTATAGTTCAAACCTTTAAAAGGCAGTTGGCTGAGCCAAAGTCAGAAACCCTTAGCCATGTCCCAGTCAGATTTCTGTCAATGCTACCACTGATTGAAATTCTGAACATCTAAATTTCATTATGAGTTGCCAGAGTGGAGTCTGTTTTTTAGTTCTGCTTGCAACGTACATCAGTGGTAGCCTTCATCAGTGCTGAACAGTGCAATGCCTCATTTTTCTTTGTAGCCTAGAAAGATGAACATATTTGTAGCAGTGGTAGACTCTCTTACAAGTACCTCATGGTCTTTAATTGTGATTTGACAAAGCCACCCCCTCAAAAGAAACCACTTGAAATCATAGGTTTTCACTGAATGGGATGAAATCGTATAGGTGTTCATTGAATTTATATGGTGGCTTTAAGGATTTTGAAGGATGACAGCAGTATAAAGAGAGGGGCTGAAATCCCCAACAGAGCGCCATGCTATTATTTCAAGGTTAGTTCACTGCTGTTCTTTGCATGCAGTAATAGTTTGTTTAAGGCCTTGAGCCACACCTGATAAAATGGATGCATTCCATTCCACTGTTAATTCTATGTCGATTCTCTTGGCTTTCAGCATAGTGAACAGCTGAGGTCAGATCCAATCCTCCATTCCTCGGGGGCATAGAAGGCAAGCAAATATATTGCTCATTGTACATCCAGGGCTAAAGTTGCAGGATAGAGTAGTTGCAAAAGGGTGGCACAATATGCAACACAGAGTGATGCAGATACACAGCTGGCAAGACAGTCTATAACTAGGCAGTTAGGGGAGTGCAGTGGCAAGAAAAGGAGAATGTCAGAATGAAGGCCAAAGGAAAAGACCCAGCAACACCAGTCAGCACATGAAGGAAGGGTATAGGGCCTTTTCATGAGTCCCACTGTGATATTCTTGGCAGCTAGGAGTCAGTAGAGCCTGAAAAGTTAAGTCTTCCCTGCAGGCACTTCTGGAAGCTGGCAGCATGAAGCCAGAGACTGTGGTCACCTAGCAGAGGCAGTAAGCTAGGAACTTACAAGAGTAAAGA
The DNA here is from genome assembly GCF_000276665.1 of Chinchilla lanigera. NCBI lineage: Eukaryota > Metazoa > Chordata > Mammalia > Rodentia > Chinchillidae > Chinchilla > Chinchilla lanigera. Next base: position 21,709,691 of record NW_004955419.1, on the reverse strand, counting down.
ATAATCTTCTGGTGACTCAAGGATCTAGAAACACTTGAGTCCTGGTTCTGTGTCTAGCACAAATGGACACCACAATTGTGATATCACTTCCCTGTCTGGCTTCAGTTTTCGCATCCATAATCTGAGAACTGAGAACTGATGACCTATACAATCTCACATTCATGCAATAAACCTGTACAATGGCTGCTACCTTCAGAGGCAACAGCAGCCATTGTTTCCCATGATCAACCCAAAAAGCATAATTACCTAAATCCTTCTTCAAATTCCTGTATAAGTACACCAAAAATTGTTTCCATTTAGAACCTTTAAAACCTTAGTTTCAAAAAAAAGTTCTTGGTTCTATCATTCTAAAATTTCAGAGTAGAAAATTACCACTCAGTGGGTACAGTCATATGGCACATAATGATGTCTTGGTCAACAATGGACTGCATATTCAACAGTGGTCTCATAAGCTTGTATTACATAGTGATATTATAATGTCTTAGCTTATGTAAGTACATTCTATAATGTTCACACAAATTGCTTAACAATGCATTTCTCAGAATGGATCATCATCTTTAAACAACACATGGCTGTAACTCTATGGGAAAATACCACCTAAGTAGTAGTAGTGTTTTTGCCAATCAACAAGTAAGGTAGCTAAGAATTAGAAATAGTAAGTTGCTGCATACCAGTATGGAATTCTTGGAGTTCCTAGGTGGAGGGGACAGTTAGAGGATGGGAAAAATAAAGAGACAAAAGCTGAGGTCAGGTGGGAGGAAAGGAAACTGCTCAACCACCAAAGGAGCATTTATTTATACATTTGACAAAGTTAGTGTCATGTGATATAGGCTTGCCTAGCAACTAATGACTGGGATAGTCTCGGGCTTGGTGTTTCTCTGGACTGAAGCAGATTGATTGCCTCAGGTGATCTTTGCTTTCCCACTGGCCTTGCCTCACCCCTGACAAGTGTGATCAGTTTCCAGCCTGAGCTATCCACTGCAGAAAGTAACATGTCCAAGGTCACATAGTTAATAATTAGCAGAATCAGAATTCATATCCAGGTTTGCATGCTCCAAAATCATGCTCTTTCCATTACCTACATAATCTGCAGGGAGTACTCTGTAGACCCTTTGTCTACATTTCTTAATTTTATAGTGTGCAATAAGTTTCCCTTCTAATCAGTTGAGTTAGTATTTAAATACTGACTTGCAGGGAACAGTGCAGTAAGTCTTCTCTGTTGGCCAATTATTTTCTAATCTACCTATCAGTGTGAGTTAAACATCAACTTACAAAAAGGTCAATTTCCCAATAAGTTTATATATAAAGTACATCTGGCATAGCATCTTTCATATTATGAAAGTTTAAAGAAAAGCTATATATTATGGTGTAGTATCAGTCCCCATTCCAAGTATTTACTCATTTTTATCCTCATAAACAACATTGTATCATCAGCACTACTGCTGCCCTCATTTCATAGATGAGAAGACTAACATACAAAGAAGTAATTTACTAGCATGGTACAAATGGCAAGAAGCAGAACTGGAATTGAAATACAGAAAACTCTGGCTCCAGGATCTATACTGTGACCACCACCATACTATTTTGAGTACACTTGTTTGAGAGCCTGCAACACAATCATGAAGCCAGAGTCCCTGTCCTGAAACAACATATCTCTCATGAGCAAAAAGTCCTTTCCTACTCCATCTACCAATCCTCAGCCTCTTCCACAAAAGGCTCACAAACTTGTATGAGTTCCTAGCCCTTTACCAGATAGCCTTTGCCATCCATCCTACTGATGTGTCTGTGGCTTTTGTAAGAAAACAACACTGAAGGTCACGTGTTATCTTAGTTATTTCTGATATTGCTGTGTTCCTCCCTCTAGCATCTTCAGCCTATAATAAGAAAAAAAAAAAGAAAAACTAAAAATTGAGCAAAAGTGTAATGTGCAGCAGCGGGCTGTTTGTCATCATTGAAAGCTCTACAAGGTTCACCATCACTGAGCTAGGACCCTAAAAAGTGAAAATTACCTGCCTTGTAAAATTATAAAAGATTCTCAATTCACAAAACATCAGAGAAATATACTTTAAGATATTTCATTTTAAATGGAAGCAAATAATACAGTTTTATAATAAAATTTTGCAAGAATGTGGAGAAAGAAAATTGCATTCACTGCCTGTAGGACTGTGTTGGTACTTGAAGCAGGATCTAGTGAAGTGAGCTGAAGTGAAGTGAATTTAGTTATTCCACTTACAGGTGTGCAGAGTTATTCACTGAAATATTATTTATAAAATAAACATATGGAAACACTTAACTATCAATAGCAAAGGGATAACAAAAGTTTTGGTATATTCATATCCCAGAATAGTGTAGAGTAGTGAGTGAATCAGATCTAAACAACTTACTTTGTTACCTTTGGTGAATGTTAACCTCTGTGAATATCTTGTTCTCTGTTTTTGTTTTACCCTGCAAAATGGAAATAGCAACTTCACAAAGTGAAATGAGAGTAACTAAAAAGAAGATAAAGTAAAAAGTATGATATACATGTAACACCTGCCTAATCCCAAGCGTGTTGCAATGTGATGATCTGTCTGTGAAACAGCTACCACTGACACTCCTTTAAAGAGTGATGTAGGAATGGGAGATGTGATTTGAGTATCCATTAAGCTCTCAAAAATAAGAAGCACAGCTAAACAAGAACAAAGAAAAGATTGATCAATCAGATAATAATTTCAAACTCCTTTAAGAGCTTATCATAAAAAGACAATGTGGATCCATTCAAAAAAAATACAGGCACAAAATGAGAAGCTTCAGAAAACTCCCAGGTCATAAATAAGAAAGTTACAAAATATATTTTTAATAATTGTCCTGAGATATGAAGATAATAATTTTGAATATGAAGCCTGCTTCTTTTTTTTTGGTTTTTCTCCGGTACCGGGAACCGAATTCAGGACCTTGCGCTTGCCAGGCAGGCGCTTTTTGCCGCTGAGCTAAATCCCCAACCCCCTGAAACTTCCTTCTAAAAGCACTATTAACTTACCTTGAACAGAAAAACCTGGAATATTTTTCAGAGGAAGTTTTAATCTGATGAGTTCTGATTTTCTGTAAGCTCAACTTTCATAAGAAACAGATGGGCATTTGAGCTATCATAAAGAAGGGTGGGAAAATCTTAGGCAGTATCCTGAAGCACCTAGGAAGGGGAAAAGACATAATAAACTCCTCTTTTCTGAACACAGCTTACAACCTTTATATAAATGCTCAAACCCTTGTAACAAATTATAAAAATGCTGTAAAAACAATCAGTGAGAGCTAAATAAAACTAAAACAAGTTAAAAAGTGAATTACTCAGGTGGTAAGTAACTGAGACACTATGGAAATAAAGAGAAATAAATACCTTCAAGAACAATGGATAATGGATGTGCATTTGGGTGGCTGAGAAAATTAGGTCACAATATGTATGAGTGCATAGAATTAGATAGTGTCTCAACTTATACCTAGGAAAGAAATTTAGAAATAAAACCTATAACAAAAAGCCCCATGAAATTTCTTTCCTACTCCACTTATAAGACAGAGATTGTTCAAAAAAAATGAGAGGTGACTGGTCTAAATTAAAATTAATAAACTCTGTTTGTTCTGAATAGAGTCGGTCTCTTATGGAATACAGCCCGATTTCTGCTGTTACAGTCAGGCTTATGCAGCTGCACAGAAGGAAACCGAAGTGGCTCCAACGCTGGCCCAGCTGAGTAGGAGGACAACAGCTACACATAAACTACATGCTTATGTTGTGTTGCTCTGGCACTGGGTAAGTGCTTTCTTTTCTTAGTTCCATCTTCTATAGCCACTACATAATGGCATAGATTCACCTTTCTTTCATTAGGTGTTAAACTGTGTCCATATATATATTTTTGAGTTTTTATAATTTAAACTATCAGTATTTAGATTGGAGTTAACTTACTGTTTTGTGATACTTGATTGTGTCAGAGAAGAACATTTCAGTAAAGACGTTACTATCACATTTATAGAGGACTTTATTATTTATAAAATAAATTTATAATAAAAGTAAAAATAAGTTTTCATTAGTGTTCCTTGTTGTGTCCTAATATCAGTGAATATCTGTTAAGTTTGTAACTTCCAGTACCTTGCTTCAAAGAGGTCTATTGATAGAACTCAGAAGGTCTGGTAACTTGGATAAATAAAAATTATATGTTTATGACACCAACTTCTAACTAAAATAAAGCATTCCTTTTGCTTATATAAAAGGGGGGCAGTAAACTACAGTATTTTATCAGGACCTGTGATTTTTTTAAAGGCAGTAAAAATCAAAGGTATCTCATATTCCATTTACAATGATTGCAAATACATCAAAGTTTCTTTTATCTTCATCACTACAAAATTATCTTATATCCACCATTAGATTTTTCATTTAATGTCTTACACAGTATATCTATGTCTTTTTCAATAATTTATTCATATTTTAATAATTCTCTTTTGGGGGCTGGGGATTTAGCTTAGCAGCCCAGCGCCTGCCTGGCAAGCTCAAGGTCATGAGTTCGGTTCCCGGTACCAGAAAAAAAATAAAATAAAATAAAAAATAAAATAAAAATAATTCTCTTTTATGGGGTTAATAATATCCCTTAGTTATTGCGGGATGATCAGGTCCACAATCTCCTGAATAAGTATACGGCGAAGGCTAAATAAAAAGAGGCAAATGGAATGATTTCAGGGCCACAAGAGGATCAAAGCCCTCTCACATAATTCAAGATTCTCTCTGGGCTAAGACCACCTTTCTGGGTCGCCCATATTTATTTGGTTATCAGAAGAAGGGAAGGGAATACTCAAGAAGGGCAAAACCACTCAAGGACTTCTTTAAGTAAGGTATAAAGTTAATCCACTGAAGAATGAGATGCCTGACACAAGCTTTCTGGCTTCAGCCACCACTACAGGTTCTAGTAGAGATTAGTGACTCACAGAGGTTCACTTACTATGAGTCCGCCATTTCCAGGTAAGGAGCCTAGGCCTTGGACAGATTCACAAGTGAACACAGAAAGCCAATTGATTAATATTAAGTCCTGCTCAGAGCCACTTTGTAGTGGTCTCCAACACTCTTTAAACACAATTTGGTTTCTTTATAACCATATATATTTGCTAAGCATATAAAAACATTAGGATTTCATAGGTTCACAAGATTTCCAAAAGTTTATAACATATCTATTCCCTCTGTGGTGAGCAAACCTGTCCCTAGTGTGGCATTCATCCCTGGCAACCTGTGCCCTTGTATTCTGCCCCCTGGTTATGGCCACCCACAAACTCCAAGCTCTTTATGTGTTTTGCTTCTCTTCAATAGCAAGCAGCAAAAGCACTGACCAACCAACCATTCTGACCATCTGGGAGCCCAACACCCCCAGAGAGAAGGTGTTGTATTCAGTGGTTGCATGGGGAACCAATACAGGACACATAATTTATAACATTATAATAGTCACCCAAAAAGTCATATACAAAGAGAATGCAGGAAATCTGTCCACACACTAAAGACCAAAACAATCGAGCTGACGGCCTGGATCCCACGGCAACGTCCTGCATGAGTCCAGCTGAAGACCTAGAGCCCATAACAATGCCCTCCACAAGTCCATCTGGAGGCCAGCAGTCCATGACAATGTCTGATGCAGGCTTGTTTCAAGGATCTGCGCTGGGAAGGCCCAAAGGTTAGTGGTGAAAGCTAGTAAGCCTATGCTAGAGGGGATGAAGGATCTGGTGCCAGCAGGCTGAGGGATCAGCACTGGAGCTGGAATGCGACACTCAAAGTAAGGTCAGAGCTCCCCCAAAGTGAACGGTAGCAACTCTCAGCGACAAAGTTCCCAACTCCTTCTGCAATGAGAACAGCCACGTTCATACCAGTAAAGCCAGCATAACAAGGTCCTCCAGGAGAACCAACAGCAGCCCCAGCAGCTCCCTAACAGCTTACTTCTTCCTTTCCAGTTCTCATTTTTATGTTGTTGGCAATAATCCTCAGGTGGGCCTTCCATACCCAGCACCACGCTGGGTCAGTTCAGCAGGATGTTACAAGTTGACCACCAGTTGTCAGTACACCACAGAAGGTAAGCCGAGGACAGTCCACAGCTCCAGGGAAAAATAATCAACCTGGCCCAGAGCACTAGCCCAAGAAAAGCCCACAGAAAAAATTATGACTTGATGGATTGTAGACTATAGATCCTAGAAAGAAGCCACTTATTCACAAACAGGAAGTTTTGGGTTTTTTTGCAAATTGACTCAATTTTTTTTTCCCTTGCTTTTTCCTCCATGCTTTTCTGGGAGATTGGAGTATAGTCTCTTTTACTTCTCCTTTCAGCTTCTTTCCTTCACTTTTTTTTTTTTGTGTTTTTTTTCCTTTTCTTGGGTTTTCCTTTGTATTTAAAACTATTGTTACTCAATAGCATCCCCTACCTGATTTTTTCATCTCATTTTCCATTATTACTTCAAATTTTATTTTTCTCATTCTCCAGTTCCCTCTGTATCATTACTAGTACAACCACTCAACTTTATGAATTTTTATATAGTTCATTACTAGTTGAATATTATTCTATTGTTAGTGGAGTTAAAATTGTTCTTTTCAGTAGATATTTACTGTAGGTCAATATTTGGTTTGTCCTAGCATCTATAATTATGGATCTCACTTTCTATGGTTAAGGTTGGTACATTATTGTTTCTTAGTGTATGTCAATATCGTTTATCTTTGACCGCTATTATTGTTGATTTTACTACTGTAGCCAAGGTGATAGAGTTGTTACTGTTAATTGGTCTTCTCTGCTAATATCTGGACTGTGTTTGGAACGGGGTACTGGGCCAAATACTGCAGCCCCTCCACCAAAATAAACAGAGGTTGTTGGATCCCGGGACAAAGGCAAAGGCTTATAATTCGGTACAGATGGAGGGTATCACTGAACAGTGGACATTAATTTAAAAGGCCCCAGACTAGCAGCAACGTGAGCAAACCTGAAATTCTACAAACTGGGTGGGTTAGATTCCTTATCACAGCTTTTAACAAGGTACTCAAACCAGCGATACAGTGTGAAATCTAAATCTTCATCCTGTAAGTCAACAGATGCTATCCAAGGCTTGGAATACTATTAAATACCAGAAAATCCCTGAAAAAGATAAAAATATGTATTAGAAGAAACAGCTTAAAAATGTTAAATGAAGTTATTCTGGGATAGGGAGGCCTATATCAGCGGTGTGATGTTTTATTTTTAATTCTGATAGAACTAGTAAATTTTTTTAGACTCGGTTGAAATCTGAATTTCTCATATGAGGCCCATTCCTCTGCGCTCATGAAAACTTTACATCTTTATTAGGAGCTTTCCAAGGTCATACTGGGATGGCAACAGGATGAAAAGGAAAGAAGGCCTCTGCTCCAGGCTGTCACACAAGGTCAAACCCCCAAGGTGTCAGACGCAGAGCCCCGCCGCGGCCCGCCC
>NW_004955419.1:21540572-21701840 GCF_000276665.1 Chinchilla lanigera | reverse complement strand
GGTTACCGCAGGGGCTGAGGCTGCCGTGCGGGGAGCGCAGAGTCCCACGCATGCGCACTGCCCCTCCTCGGGCCGCGCCGCCGCTCAGTTTCTAGAGCGAGCCCGGAGCTCTAGGGCGGGGACCAGCGCGAGGTGGAGGCCGGGGGTGGAGGCGTGGATCGGAAGCCCTTAACCAGGGTCTTGCCGTGCTGGGTGCCAGCTGGTCCCCAAGATGCTCGCCCCTGCAGCGCCTCCCGGAGCGCTTGTCACGTGGTGGCAGGTGCCGCCCGCCTCCTATTTCCGTTACAAGTCTTGACAGGTCCGCGCTGAAGGTAGCTGGAGTCTGGTCCGTCAGCCCCTTGCTACCGAACCGACCTCACGTCTGCCAGGCAGGCGCTGTGCCACTGCGCGAAATCGCCGGCCCCTGCAGTCCTGTTTTTGACCGATGATTTATTTCACTGAGTAGGAAATACTTTGACATAATAATTGAGATTTTTTACGAGCTTAAAAAATATTCTGCAAGTGAGTATATTTTCATCGTACCTGCCAGGACATGCGTGCAGAATTAGTAAAATTCTAGATGCCTCACTTAAGCACCTACATTATTGGCTAATGATAAAATTTTTGTTAGTAAGTTTGTGTGTGTAAACTCAGGAAAATTCTAATTGCAGTTCTCAAGTTAAGGAATATTAAAATTCCAGTGCCTTTGTGTGACAAATTCTCATCAAAAGTGGCTGTTTGGAAATAGCTACGCATATGCATTCAATAAATTTAAGAGTAGCTTTCTTTATTGATATTTCTACATGAACACAATGGAGAGTTGACAGGAGAATAACAAACAAGACGAGTTACGAGCCAATTGTTGCCACACTCAGATTTGGTTATAACATAAGACACCCTGTCTTCCCCCTAAGATTTAAATTTGCCTTGTCTCTCTTCAGGTGTGTTCATCTTTTGCTACAGGCCCCAGACAAGATGATAGAACGCTCTATGAATTTCGTACCTATTATCTGAAGCCCTCAAAAATGAATGAGTTCATGGAAAATATTAAGAAAAATGTTCATCTTCGGACAGCTCACTCCGAATTGGTTGGATACTGGAGTGTAGAATTTGGAGGCAGAATGAACAAAATGTTTCATATTTGGAAATATGGTATGAGTTATCCCAATTAAGTATCCAGTATAGTGTTGGTTCTGATGCATGTCACGTGAGACTTTCTGGATCTACATTACATACAGTTGTCATCTCCAAGGATACTTTGCTCAAACTCTTAAAGTTATCGTGAATGGGAACATGTAGTCTCACATCTGAAATCATAATAAATTAGATTTTTATTCTTAGAAAAATTTTTGAATCATTTAATGGAAAGATGGTTTATGAAAACTTTAACATACTATTTATAAGACCCCAATTAGATTAAGATCACAAAACAAAAAAGCACTTTTTTTTTTTCTGCTTTGTGATAGGGTCTTACTACCACAAGTTAAACCTTAAACTTGCTATATAAGGGGCTAGGGATTTAGCTCAGCAGCATAGCTCCTGCCTGGCAAGTGCAAGGTTGTGAGTTCAATTCCTGGTACCGGGGGGAAAAAAAAAAAAAAAACCCAAAAACTTGCTAGATAGGCCTGAAACTTATGATCATGCTCATGCCTCAGCTTCCTGAGTGTTAGAATTACAGGCATGGGCCTCCATGACCAAAATTCATATTAACAAAGCTTTGTTTCTTACTAACAAAACTAGGGCTGGATATCAGTAGCTCAGACATAATTCAAATGTTTGGGGCCTTTAAGTAATGAAGGTTCAGAGTGGCTGACAGTTTTTAGCCTCACTCAGTTGTGAGACTTACTAATACTGTTACTTAGAGACCACCTTTGTTTCTTTTCAGGAATTAGTACTATTCCAGGGTAATAAAAGAATAGCAATCAGAGAAAGTTCTTCCCATACTGAAGCTCACATATCTTTGAGGATGGAGAACAAGTTCCAGAGATCCACAGAATCTATTCCAGTATCCAGATTTAATAGTATCAGAGCTTGAGGATATCCAAAGAACTCTTAATAATATCCTTTAATTTTTGCCCATCAGTGTCCAAATTAATATTTGTAAAATACTTTATTATGAAAAGTAATCATTCTATATGCCTAATACTGTATACAGTGTAAGGTATTTCCCTACTGTAATACAATAAACCCCACTAAAACCCAACTTACGCTTTAAATGTGGAACAAATTAAATCATAATGCATTAAGAAAACATGAAGTTCTGATGTACCACACTTAAGATGTAAGGTAGGTGATATTCCTAAAGTCCATCATAAGCTTTATAAAATTACCAATAATCTCAGGAGGTCCAACTTGTAAATATAGTACTAGACCTCTATATATACCTGTTTGGATAATATACAAGGGAAAAAAACGCTGGGTAAAAAAATGTGTAACAATATGTAAGAAAATTAGCACTATTTGCCAAAGAAGAGACTTACACAGTATGTTTCAGTTTCATTTACATTAAAATATATTCAAGGTGTACCTTGCCTTGACTACGTATCGTCATTACCACCAAGACACGTAGTCTTTCTGTAAACTGGCACTATTAGATGCCCCAGTTGAACAATAAGAATAGTTCACTTATATTGCATATTAACTAGGTGCTCAGTAATGTTCTAAGCTCTTTTCGTGTATTTTGATCGTTGCGGCAAACCTGGAGGTCTGTGTAATGTTATTATCTCCATTTCATAGAATAAGAAACTGAGGAAAGTGCAAAAACCTTCCATCTTGGTTACTTTTCTCTTGTTGCTGGGACAAAATACCCGATGCCCCAAATTAAGGAAGGAAAGATTTATTGAGTTCACAATTTGTGAAGGTTTCAGTCCATAATCAGATGACTCCAAGGCAGTGTAGCATGGTACAGGGGCAACACTTCAAGGCGGCAGAAGACAGCAAACACAACAAGAGCAAAAGCGCAGGAACAAGCTTCTTTTCCTCCCTTGTACTGTAAGCAAACCCCACCCCCTACCCCTGACCCAGGGCGGGTGTAGCCCTCACACCATCTCAGTGTGCTCCTCTTACACAAGTAAGGATGTTTACACAGTAAGGACTCTGGCCCCCTGCTGAGTAGCTTAGTTAAACTTCTAAACTCCTCAAGTCAACATGATGTATCAACCATTACACCTACCTAATTGACACAGCTACCTATGAAGTGGTAGAACCTATAAAGCCCATTCTAACACATTATAGTTGTCCTTTGCATTTCTGTTCCACTCGTAACCATGAGCAGTTTGAGAGCAAATGTCACATCTTTTCATGTTGGCCCTTCTAAAAGTATAACACAGTGTTCCTATGTGCTGTGGATGAATGTTTGCTGATTTGCATAGAATCTAGAAAAATATGGGTGATTTTCAATTAAAATTTTTCTTACTTCCTTTCTGCCATAGATAACTTTGCTCACCGAACTGCAGTCCGGAAAGCTTTGGCCAAAGATAAGGAATGGCAAGAACAGTTCCTTATTCCAAATTTGGCTCACATTGATAAACAGGAGATTGAGATCACATATCTGGTCCCTTGGTGCAAAATAGAGAGGCCTGCGAAAGAAGGTAGGTCTTCCTTTGTTTTGATGGGTATGGTGCTAAGGATCTGAAGCAATAAAAATCAAAGTACTGCTAGAAAAAACAAAAATCTTTGGCGTGTATAGCAACGTGCTATGATTGTTGACAGGAAAGTAAATGAAAGCTCTTAGTTTATCCTTAAAATATAAGAATGAGTTAATGGAGGATTTTCCCATATTGAGATTTTACAGATTGGTAAACTCAGCTATGTTACAGAAAAAGTCTTACTGGGTCAGGAAAGTTTGAGAAATTAGCTTTGATATCAGGTTCCATGTGTGGATAAGTGAGAGCAATGTATGAAATTCATAATTTTAAAATACTAGGAGCATTTAAATATAAAACATTTCTGAAAAATTATTAATCATCTTAAATCATTTAAGTGTATCTTTGCTTATGAAACTGTTTGGGAGGAATGAATTATCTGAAGTAGCTAAGCTATATTAATGTAACCCAGCTTTTGTATCTTTCACCATCTTATTTCTCAATTTGAAATTGCTGATTTAAACTATTACCTTAATTCACTTTTAAAGCAAAGGTGAGGTTAAAAAACCACAAACCAATTTAAATTTTTGCCTTTCTTGCCTGGTTCTCTATATTGTTCGTAATTCTTTAGTAAATTTGTGTGTTCCTCTCACCTTTCTTGTCTGATCTACTTATCCCTCAGTTTCTTTATCTCCATTCACCACATTCTAAACATTACAAGTAAAAAGCTTTACAAGGGTTAACTTCGATATTTAGAAATAAGAAAGCCCTCTTTTATTTTTTTATCTCAAGAACTCAGGACTTCAGGTCAGTTGTTCACTTGCTAGTCCTGTTAGAAGTGGAATTCTGTAGCAAGAAATTATATAAAGAATAAAATATCTTCTCTCAAATTTCAAAAGAAGGAAATGTAGATTAGAAGATACTTCTCTTATTAATTTCTTTTCCATAGACTTGAACAGTTCAAATATACCACTGCATTATAAATTCTTGGTTGCATCACCAAAGTTTACAGATTAAAAAAAATTTTAGATAGTACCTTACATATAAATTCTAGTCCTTTTTCCTTTTCTTCCCTGTAATTAACCTTCACAAGTGATTCTTAAGTGTGCACAGACTTTCTAAACATAAAAGCAAGAAAAATTAATGTGAACAGTTAATGAATGTGGCTGCGTAGATATATGGACAATCCTTCAAATATGTAGAGAAAAGTTAATCATGTATCCCTGGAACCTAAACTTGCTTAAAAATTACTTTATTATGTTTCATGAAATAATTATTCTTCTCCCTGTTCTAGGAATCTATGAACTGGCTATTTTTCAGATGAAACCTGGTGGCCCAGCTCTGTGGGGTGATGCATTTAAAAGAGCAATTAATGTCCATGTTGATCTAGGCTATACAAAATTAGTTGGTGTTTTCCACACAGAATATGGATTACTCAACAGAGGTACAATTGTCTGCTTCCTCTGATTTTACATATATTGGTAATCTTATGCTTCTTGGGTCAGTTTTCTTTTTTCATTATACTGTATAATTTTTATTGCCTTTTTTGTTGTTCTTTTGTAATTTTAAGATTTGAAAAACCTGGTTTAAATCTTAGTTTTTTAGAATGTTAATACCTTATGGAGCCTGTTTCAAATGCTGAACTACTTTCAGAATAATAAAATTTAAAAACTGGAAGATTCCCTAAAATATTTTTTTCATCTTTTTTCTTTTTTCCTCTATTATTTTCTAGATTTTTCTCAAAGTAACATTACTTGGAGTAGAAATATAGTTTGTGAGTGAAAAATGTAATGTAGGTTTTTACAAATGCTCAAAACATAAAGAAGCCCAAAGAAAAAAATTACCCATTTCCCATTACTACAAGGTAATATTGTTTTATGTATAAAAATGACATGGGAATATGAAGACTAAAATGTTATCAGGTATAAAAAACAAGGCTAGAAACAATGCCTGGGTGGCAATAACTTCATAACATTCTATCATGGATGCATAGACACATTAGGTAGATACATAGACTGACTTTAAGAAAATGTATTTGGATCATTAATTCTTAAAGTTGAAAACAATGGCAGTGAGAATTTCAGAGAGGCTTTCTGATAAACTCTAAAAAGTGTGTGTAAAACTCATCTAGAAAGATAAATGATTATAAATAGCTCATAAGATGTTTGAAAGATTCACTGTGTCTGATTGCCTCTTAAACATCCCTCATAGAGATCTTTGTTGAAAAATGGAATTTTATCCCTTTAATTTGCATCTTCTAGAGAGCTCTAGCCTAACCCATTCAAAGCCTAGCTCTTGATCTTTACCAAGAACTTTAACCTCTGGTGATATATCCAAAGAAAATAATGAGAATATACAGAAAAAAACATGTTTTCACGTTGGAAAATATATGAAGAAGAGAAAATTTACAGAAATTGTTAGATGTCTATTTCATACCATATGTTAAATTAAAATGGATTATAAATTCAATGTAAAAAAGTCATAAATTATTAAGATAAAAATATCAATGAATTTATATAATATTATGGATGAACTACAAGTATATTCTAAGCCAGAAAGTAAATGAAGGTTCAAGCTTTCTACATGTCCCAGATCACTATAAATGCAATTCAAAACCAAAGAAAACAGGCAAAAGTAGATATACAGATAGCTACGAAGTTATTTTAAAGAAGATGCAAATTAAAATAATGATACCATTTTTTATCAAGTAAGGCCTATATATAGTTACAATGTTGGGTGGGTCAGGGAAAAACTAAATACTCATTTATTGTATATACTTCATATTGGCAGATTTTTGTTGTAAAAATTTGCCAATATAAATAAAAATATGTATTTTTTATTGTCTTTGTCAGTATGGATGTGTAAGTGTGTGGATTTACTTGTTTGTTCAGGAATAAAACTTGAAAGGATATATAGTGTGTTCTACCATAGTCACATTTGGATGGTAGGACTAAAGATTTTTTTTTTTAAGTCTCTTAGTTTCCTACACCAGACATGCAACTTTTATAAGAAGAAAAGATACTGAAAATGTGTGTGTGCAAATTTCTTAATTTAAATTCATTCTCAGTGAAATGGAAGAATGATAATACACAGAATATAAATTGATACATCATTACTGAATGGAAGTGTATAATATATATATATATATATATATATATATATATATCATGTAAAAATATGTATACTCTTCAGTTATCTCAATTTAAATTTTAGGAGTTTATATTAAGAAAATAGATTTAGATTGCCTGGATTTGAATCCCAGTTCCATAGTTTAACACTGTGACTTTAGGTGGGTTACATAGTCAACTCTGCTTTAGTTTCCTTACCCATAAAATTAGGGTAGAGTAATCTACCACCTGGATTATCAGGAGCACCAAATTAGGTAATACATGAAAAATGCTTAAAACCAATCCTAGAACATAATAGCTATCCAGTAAACATCAGTAGTCATAGTTATGGACATTATTATAGGTATCCAGTGAGTGCTACTCTAATGAGGTTTATGTCAGCTTTGATACAATAAGGAAATACTGGCATCAGCGTGATATGACCCTAATTATGTAATAAATATGCTCATAATGCGGAAGTAGAAGTGCATATGCATTCTATACATCCTATATCTTATTGAACATAAAGCATGCATACTGTGTGAATATAAATACATCAACATAAAGTATGTATGTCTCAATCTTGAGTTGATACACCAAAATAAAAAAGTGATCCTTTGGGGGTGGTAAGAATAGAAATGGTTCTTATTTTCTTCTAACTTTCCAAAGTCTTCACAGCTAACAGCAAATTCTAATTACAAAACTACGTGAATAATTATGTACAAGAATGTCTATTTCACTCTTTTAGAGAGTACTACAGTATTGATGGTAATCTAACAGTAAGGAGTTGAGAAAATAAGGAGTTATGCAGATAAGGGGAGTGTAATAGATAACGAGACTAATTTGATTTACTTTTCTTAAAATGGAAATATATCTTAATAGAGTTTACATTGGCAGTGAAGGTGATATTTTCATTTTCTACTTTGTGTCTAAATTTTCTATAGTAAGCACAAGTTTTTGTGATGTTTTTTTAAATAAAATATAATAGGAATGCATGAGATATGGGTCTAATCTTAACTGTAGTTTGTTTGTTGTTTGTTTGTTTGTTGAGACAGAGTCTCACTATGTAGTTCACGCTGTGCTTGAATTCACTATGTAGCCCAGGCCAGCCTGAAACTTGCAGCAATCCTCCTACCTCAGCCTCCCAAGCGCTGGGATTATAGGCGAGCACCAGCAAGCCCAGGTTTAACTGTGGTTTTCCTTTTTCTTTTTCTTTTTCTTTTAATATCTTTTTGAGACAGGGTCTCGCTAGGCAGTTCAGGCTGGCCTTGAGCTCACTTTGTAGCCCAGGCTGATCTCGAACTTGCAACAATCCTCCTGCCTCAGCCGCCCAAGTGCTGGGATTACAGGTGTGCACCACCATTCCCGGCTTGTGGTTTTTAACTGTTACTTTACTTCCCTTCTTCAGCCTCCTGTTTCCAATTTGATTAATTGATGTATAAATTTCTACCCCACATCTCGGACTCCTGTGAAATCTTATATATTTAAAAACTAACATTAAAATCTATTATTAAAAAGCTAATATAAAACTAACATACGGTTCATTTCTGCAGTTCATGTTCTTTGGTGGTATGAGACCGCTGACAGTCGTGCAGCTGGGAGACATCAGTCTCACGAGGATCCCAGAGTTGTAGCAGCTGGTAAGCCATTTCACTGGACATGGATTATTTTTAGAACAAAGTTGAATCAGCCATCAGTCACCTAATGTATCTCCTTATGAAATGTTTTTCCAGTTCGGGAAAGTGTGAACTATCTAGAGACGCAGCAGAATATGCTTCTGATTCCGACCTCATTTTCACCACTGAAGTAGTTGGTACTGAAAATACACAGCATTTCATTAAATGGTATACAATATATCTGCTGATGGTGCTTGAATTCTCCCAGAAAAATTATTCTCATTCTTATTTGAAGGGGTGGTAAGTTAATTCACGATGTTCCTTATGATTTTTAAAGCTACCTCTCTCATTTGTCACCACTTCAGAAAACAGTTCTGTTCATTTTTTCCTGGGCATTTAGTATCACTTGTACATGAGAAACAGTTGTCATTACTTAATGATCTTGATTTTTTCATTTGTTTCTCAATATCTTCTATATTTTGACAGCCCTTTGCCATATATTGTTTTCTTATATTCACATATTGATTTTCTATTTCCTTGCCTTACAGTATTTGAAAATGAGTTACATACACTATCTTTTCATTGTTTGTTTTTCTGAGATTTAAAGATAGTTTTCCTGGTAAAGTTTACTTTGTAACATCGGATGGAGTTCATAAAAATATTAAATCAAATATATTTCTTTACTTTGGAAAAGTACAGTATCATGTCTGTCATCTTTGTTAGTCATGGTTTTCAAATTATCACGTCATTCTGAGTTGCAAAATAATGTAATTATGTCACAGCATTAGAAATCTAGAGAAGAATTTTTGGCTTATATGCTGAAATATGTTCATTATTTATTAATTTTCACTTCACCTTGGGTCCCTCACAAAAATCCTGGGACATTTATTTGTTTTAAAGAGATCTTTATGATTATGAAAATGTTTGCCATAATAAAAGCCTGTATATCCATTCTTATTTTTTAAAATGTGTGTTTTATATTTATATCCTTCTCTCTGAAGGTCTTACTGTGTTGCTAGAGGGTGGAGTCATAATAATATCCTACCATTTTTATTATTACATCATGAAAATAGCATGCTAGTATTATACATAGCTAAGTTAAGTAGAAATATTCTAGGCAGGCGGGCAGGGTAGGCCCTCGAGAGAATCGGTGCAGAGGATGAGAATACATTACAGCTGTGGCTGGAGGTGCATCTGTTGGAGGCCCGGCCTGAGGATAAAGATGGAATGACCAGGCCTGCAGGTGTCCTCAAGAGATAAGCAATAAATTGAAGATTGTATTATAATTGATATCACCTGGTTCTATAAAGTCTACATAGACATCAGTCACACAGGTAGGTGCCAAGGTCCTCCTGATCCATCCCTTCCTTATGTTTTTCTAACCAGGGTGACGGGTCCCGAGAACAAGGTGCCCACAGATGATAAGAAGAAGTAAGAGAGACAAGAAAAACAAGAGAGGCAAAAGTCTGGGATCAGGGGGCTTACAGCTTCTCGGACTGTAGCCCCGATTACCAGTCTCAGTCACCTTTTATTGGGCTAGAACCAAGAGCATAGCTAGTACAAATGGGCAGATACCAAACGTTTCAGTAATTAAAGCGTTATCCTTCTCCAATTCTTCCTCTTACGCTGCTGGCAACAATCCCCAGGTGGGCCTCCCACACCCAGCACCACGCTCACTCAGTTCAGCTGGGGGTTATAAGTTGACCACTAGTTCTCAATCCACTACAGTCACAGTCCTTACTTCGTATTAATTTTTACAGTGCATGGCAAGACTAAACAATAAGGATCTCCTGCAATTCAAATACCCTCTTATCTTCAGGTGAAAGGTTTCAGTTCATTTTTACAATAAACAAATCATTGTGTGTCCTCAGTGCTCTCTAATCAAAGAATGTCCTTCTCCCCATCCTTAAAAGGTCTTTGTTCTTTCCGTGCACATGTGCTATGTGACCTGCTTCCCCTTTAGATCAAAAGTACTTAAGTGTCTATACTTATAATCTTATTGGTTGCTCATAGTCTTGATCCATATTGTACCCACCTCATGAGTGATTTTGCTCTATAAAACTTCTTCTGGGAAGTGGGGTTGTGGCAGCCTACTTCTAGTCCCCTCCTGTCTCTCAGGAGCTACTTCTCTCAATAAATTTTTCCTATTCTTAATGTCCATTGTTTCTTAGAATTCATTCTTCAATTTTGGGAAACATGAACTCTGACACCTAGGAGGTAGGGAATTACAATTATTCCCCCTGTATCACTGGTAACCCCAGAAGGAGAGTTTTCTAAGTACTACCACAGATGTTCCTAGGGTTCTCCTTTTCATTTTATCTGACTCCTCTACTTTTCTAAATGAGGTTTGCTACTCCAAGCTCTCATGATAGTCTATATTTATTCTATATTACTTTACATTTCTAAAATACATTGCTAGTATTATAGTGTAAAGTAATAATTATGAATTAGCTTTCAGTGGAAATTTGGAAAATAGAAATATGGTTTTCTCTCCTTTATCAGGCTACAGACACTCTGTAGTTTATCTAGATATTATTCGTTGTGAGATGTTATCCAGAAAAGGCAGGCAATGACAACTTATATAGACACATGCCCCCTCAGTATTCTCTGTGCATAGTTCAAAGAGTCCTAATACATCTCACGTTTGTGTAAAATCTGGTGACATGATATACACTTGATACTTAACATACACATAAATCATCAATTAAAGAATTGAAATTAAATTAAAATTTCAAAGTTAACTTGAAAATCAAACAGAAGATATTTGAACTTTTTGCTTCTAGAATACTGTCATGCTATAGGACTGTTAGCAGCAGTTGTCTTTGATCCATACTATAATAAAGCATTGGGCGAGAGGAAAGCTTCCACTTTGATCTTTGTAATGGATCTCCGCAGAGTTATTGTAAAGACTTCCCTGGGTTGAGCCAAAATAGGATCACTTGGTTTAAATTGTGTACATACATGTTCATCATACTCAGTGCAAAACTGGATTTTGACTTCTAAAACTTAACAGAGATTTGCTATTCTGAAGATGAAAGTAATTTATAGATACATCTTCCTATTGTAGTATTTTCTTTCATTTATTCTTCCAGTCTCCTAGATGACTCAACACCTGCTCCCCATTTTCATTCTTATTTGATAGGATAAATATAATCAGAAGACTTTCCACAAGTTCCCACCTGTTATGGTTTGTGTCTGTGTGTCCCCCCAAAGCCTCATGCGGCCATGGGGCAGGCTTTTAGAGTTTGATTGATTATGGGTGTGAGAGCTACACCCACCCTGGGGTGGATAGTTTGCATATGTAAGGGAGAAAAGAGGCTGCTTGCGGCCATTTCCTGGCTTTTGTGTTTGTTGCTTTGCTGTGTTCCGTCATCATGAGCTGTAGCCCTCTGCCGTGTGCCACTCTACCTTGTAATCTGCCAAGTATGGACTGAAACCTCCACAAACTGTAAGCAAAATAAACCTTTCCTTCCTTAATTTTGGGCGTCAGGTATTTTGTCCCAGCAATGAGAGAAAAGTAACCGAGACACCACCTAAGCCAAGTTCACGTGCTCTACTGTAACTGTATCCATGTAGCTCTCAGGTCCTTGTTTTGGAGCAAGGAACATTGAAGCCGACAAAACTGCAAGCAGCAAGCCAAACACCAAGTGCTGAGGAACGGCCAGATGCCCATTCATTAGAAAGAATAAAAGAGAGGCTCTCTGCTAATCAGAGAGGAGTGTTATGTAAGGCAGACTCTGTAGATGTTTAAGTCCACTGGCTTTGTGTACAGTTTTTGGGGCCTATGTGACAGAAAGCAGGCATGCTTGTGGTTGCAGGTAGGCCTTTGATGGCTCCAAAACTTTGCATTTCGCTTCCTCCAAAGTCTGTCCCATTTGGTTAAGGACCTATTCTTTGTCTCTCACTTTATTAGGCCCTGATGGTCAGTTTTGGTATGCTAATTTACTTAGGCCCTGACTCTTACTTATTTAGGACCTGTGCTCTGTCTAACTCCCCCTATCTCCCCCTGTTCTAAATGAATACTCCATGCTCTGAGCAAACGCAGACTCCTCCACTGTCCACACCCTTGCTGAGAGATGCGCCTGCAGCATTTTTCTGTATCCTGGAGCTAACTGCTTTCCCCTCAGCTGAATCCTCTTCAGCATACAGATATGCTATTATTTTCTCATATTTTAAAAAATAAAGACTGCCAACCTCATTTTTCCCCCTTTGTATGACTCAAGCAAGGTACCCATCATATGAGGTGTCCAGGCTTCCTACCTCTGTTTTATCCCTTCCCATTCTCTCTCAAACATCCTCTAAACTGCACAGCAGCCAAACTGCTCTTGTGGAACTCCCTTCCCAGTGCTCATTTTCCTTCTTAGCAATTAGAGATACAGTACTACTTTAGCCTTCTTTTCTCATGAGCATCTTCTGGTCTCCACCTGTCTCTTCCACCTCTGATGTGTAATATTCCTTGGTTCTTTCCTGTTCTATTTTCACTCATTCTCTGTATCATTTCCTGAATGCATGGCTGCAAATAGCATCTGTGTGTTGTCAGCCCCTCCAAGTCACACCTCCTCCCTGAATGTCAGCCTTATCCCAGTGCTGTCTCAGTACCTTCACCTGAACTTTATTAGAAACATCACATGTCTAAAACTGAGCTCCTGATCTTTACCCAGGAAACTCTATCTCAGTTAATGGCAACTCCATTTTTCCATTTGTTCAGGTCACAAACCTCAGAGTCATTCTTGTCCCCTTCTTTTTCTCACACCACATTGTGTCTGCCAGCAAATTCCAACTATCCAAGATCTGATTGTTTCTCATCTCTACAGCCACCATTCTAGCTGAAAGCAGTCATCATCTGGATTTTAGGAAAGGCTCTGGCCACCTCCCTTGGCTCCCATCTATAGCAGCCGGATAACAGAACTCATAAGTCAGCTCATGTGACTCTTGCTCACCACCTCCCACCTCAGTACCTCTTGTCTCATTTGGTGTAAGTATCCAAAGACCTTACAGTGACCTACTAGACATTACATCATCTTCCTTGTTATCTTTTGCCTTACCTATTTCTCTTTCTCAGCTTAAGAGGATTTTTCTTAGCCTAAGAGATTTTTTCTGACCAACTAATGTTACATTGTTTTGGGGTCTGTTCTCCCTGCATAGAATGTTCTCCCTTAGACATGGATCTACATAAATCACCTGACCCTCTCCTTGAGGTCTTTACCCCAAAGCACCATGAGGCTTTCCCTGACATCCTTATTTAAAATTGTAGTCCTCTCCCACAGCATCCTTATTTGCTACCAGTTGAATGCCCCTCCGTATGTTGAAGCATTCATTCCCAATATGAAGGTATTTGGAGGTGAGGCTTTTGGGAAATAATTAGGTGTAGATAAGGAAGAGGTGCTCCCATGATAGATTATTGTTTTCATAATTGGATGAAGAGTATTATAAGTTTTCTTTTTGTCTTTGCTATGTGAGCAAAATAGAGGA
Organism: Chinchilla lanigera; assembly: GCF_000276665.1. Lineage (NCBI taxonomy): Eukaryota > Metazoa > Chordata > Mammalia > Rodentia > Chinchillidae > Chinchilla > Chinchilla lanigera. The sequence goes on along the minus strand of NW_004955419.1, from coordinate 21,688,082 downwards.
CCCTCGCCAGAACCCATGCTGGCACCCTGATCTCAGAATTCCCAGCCTCTAGAACATCACATGTCTAAAACAGCTCTAGAACTCTAGAACTATAAGAAGTAAATGTTTGCTCTTTAAATCAGTCTATGATATCCCTATGCTAACAGCCTAAACTAAGACACTGTCCCTATCCCCTGTGTTGTTTTTCTCAGTGTCACTCACCACCGTATTATTTTACTTATATATGACCTACTATTGTGTGTTTCCTGCTACTAGAAACTAAACTTCATGGGTGCAGGGGTTTTCGTTTTAATCACTTGGTAGGCCCTGGCTAAGTTTTTGTTGATTGCATTAACATATGAAATGTGCTACTGTTTAGACATAGTTTGGATGCCCCACAAATTAATATACTGGCAGCTTGGTCCCCATTGGTCACATTGTGGTGGAACCTTTAAGATGTGGCACCTAAGGGAAGGTAGTTAGGTCATTAGTGGTACCATCCTCCTAAGCTTTACTACACTTTCCTTGGAAACCTTATAGGTTTCTTTGAGAAAGAATGTCAGGCCCCTAACTCTCTGACTTCCTATATTTATATTTGATTTCTTCCTTTCACACATACTCTCAGCATGATGCCATCTGTCATGAGGCTCTCACCAAAGGCTAAATCAATGGAGTCACCTGATCTTGCACTTTCTGCCTCTAAAGTATGCCTATATTAGTAATATTTTTATTACTGGGACAGAATGCCTGGCATCCACAATTTAAGAGAGGAATTTGGGGGGTTTTTAATTTTATTTCAATTGGGAGTTTCTGTTTTTGTTTTTGGGTTTTTTGGCTCACAGCTTCAGAGGTTTCAGTCCATGTCAAGTTGGCTCAGGGGCAGAGCCCTAAAGATAGAAAGCTGCTTAACTCATGACAGTAGGGAAAGAGCCTGAGAAGAAGGGGTCAGGGTGGAGATATGGTCCCCAAGGTCACACCCCCATGATCCACTTTCTCCAGCTAGGCCCCATGACCTAGTAGCCTATTCAGCTCTGAACTCATTAATGTGTTAACCCATCGATGAAGTTAGTTTTTTCACAATCCAATCACCTTTCCAGGAGTCTCTTAGTCCCTTCAAGTTGACAGTCAAGATTAACTTGCACAATACCTCCTATATAACCCAGCACCAGTATTTTGTTATAGTAACAGAAAGCAGACTAATATGTTTGAGTTTTTTTAAAACAATAGTCCATTATTTCTCACTGCCATGTAGCAATCTGCATCAATAGTACATTATATGAGTGTCACTGGAAGTATCTCATCATCCTCTTTGATTACATAGTGCATAATCAGTGAAAGTTACGGCTTTGAGTGCCATGAATAAATAAAAGTAATACTACTGCCAGTTGGTTATAAATTGCTATCCTAGACTATGAAGGTGGGGCTGGGGATTTAGCTCAGCAGCACAGAGCCTGGCAAGCACAAGGTCATGAGTTCGATCCCCGGTACCAGAAAAAAAACCCAAAAAACCAAACAAACAAAAAAATAGACTATGAAGGTATTTGTATTGTACTCCCAGGAAGAGAAACAGCTATGTGACCAGTCCAGTCCAGTTGCAAATCTCACCTCATAACTCCCAGAGGACAGGCTAATAATGCTTGTAGAACTTGGGTTCTGAACTTCATTTCAGCATCAGCTCATAACCTACTCAGCAAGCCCTGTGCACATGACTAAAGTTATAGCACTTCATCATCAAAGGAGTGTGAACCTACACTATGTTGGAAAAAGTGATTTTCATAACTTCTGTAAGTTAGAATGCCTTCTCCTGTAAGTATCATTTGGAAAGAAGCACATTTCTCCAAGAGGAACACATGGTTTGGTTTCTCTAGTTTGAGCTAGTCAGTCCAAGAGCTTGAGGTAAATGGAGTCAGAGTATGTATAAGGTTCCTGATTAAAATAACTCCTAATGAATTAAAAACAAAGCAGACAAAAGAGTCTAAATAAAATTTTGTACTCCAGTTGTTAGTTTTTCTGCTTCCCTTCAAAGGAAGCTTTTCCTGTAGATGCACATATATCTCCCTCTTACACTGACTCCCTTTTTATAACTCTCTCTTTCACATTTTCCCTCTTTACCTAAAGCACCATCTCATTCTTACCTGAATCCACCCAAGTTATACCTGCAGATCATAAATCTGCTAAAATAAACTCTGAAGGTCACCAGGGACCTCTGACCTACCAGATACACTGGTTATTCTTTGCCTTCACTCATCTTCTCAGCAGTTTTGGGTATTACTGACAATTTCTTCCTTCCTGAAACACACAGTTCTCTGAATTTCAGTGTATGACATCATGCTCCTCCTCACAGGCCAGGGCCTCTCAGTTTCCCTTGGAAGCTTTTCTTCTAACCCTGAAATCAAGAACATTCTCCTTTTTTGGCCTTGTGTTAGATAAGGCTGTTCAATACCAAAATTTAAAGACTTAAAACCTGTGCGTGCATGTGTGTGTAATTCTGCATTTTTTCGACTTTTTTTTTTTTTGGTACCAGGAATTGAACTCAGGACCTTCTGCTTACCAGGCAGGCACTTATGCCACTGAGCTATACCCCTGGCCCAATTTCTACATTTTTATCTTGCATCATTATCTGTGAACTCCAGGACTGAAATGCCAACTGCCTTTTGAACACAAACATCTATCTAGTTCAGGCAACTAACCAGCAGCCAATGGGTATAGCTCTTTCCTTCCTCTTCTGCATGCAGGCTGACAGCAAACCATGCTGGCTCTGTCTCCAAAACTGATACTGAATGCTACCGTTCCTGTCTGTGTTGCTACCTCCATCAACCCTTAGCCTCTCTACTGTCCGTTCTTTCCATAGCAGCCCACACGGTTTCTGACACATGGAACAGGTCACACCTCCACCCTGTAGTGTTTTTCGGTGCACAAACATAAAAGCTAAGTACCTCGAGAAAGCTGACCAGATCCTGAGGTTTAGTCCTTGCCGTTCCTCATTCCCTGTCCTGCCGCTCTCTCCTTGATAACTGCACCAGGAATGTTGCAATTCTGTGTTCTCTCCTTTAACAGCAAGCATTTTTCTACTTGAGGTTCTCATGCTAAGCATTCTTTCAGCAATATTCTTGCTACTTATCTTCAGATGTTGTTCCTGTTTATTTTATAGAGCTGAACTTAAATGTCACTCTCAGGTATTTCTGACTTGCTACCATTATTCCGTTACTATGTTTTCTTTTCTTCTTAGCACTGCTTGCTGGCTAAATTCTCTGCCAGAATATAAATTCATTAAAACATGTACCTGTTGTTTTCCAAAAACACTGCATTCCCCAGAACCTAGAATAGTATCTAGCACACAAAGTTGTCACTATTTATTGTGTTAATAAATGATGCTAACTAGATCTTACAAGCACTATTTTAACTGACACCTGACTTGCAACAAGAAGACCCCTCCATCACTCGAGTACTCCTGTAACTTTGCACAAGTTCCTTATGCTCTGAGCTACAATTTACCCCCATGTAAAAAATGGTACTACTTACTTTATAGGGCAGATATCAACGGAGGGTTAAATGAAGTGTCTCACAACACAGGGAATACTTGAAAGCAGTTCCTAATTTTCTCTTGCACTGTTTTCAAAGTGGATGTATTAGAACTACAAAAGATCCAGTTTTTTGACTTTAGGAAAATTTCTGTAGGTTTTTTTTTTTTTTTAGGTAGGAGAATGTTTTGGTTAAGATTCATGCATAGGGCTGGGGCTATAGCTCAGCAGCATAGCGCCTGCCTGGCAAGTGTGAGGTCATGAGTTCGATTCCCAGTACCATTTCTTTCCTTGAATAGCAGAGACAGGGAAAGAATTATAAAAGATTCACGCATAACCTAAATTAACTACCCATTCATTTTTCAGTAGTGGCTCCTCTCTTGTGATTTTTCACACACATGGTTTTCTGTCATTTCATTAAAGTCACTTAGTGGGAACTTCAGTGGGAGGATGAAGTTCTGAGGGTGACACTGAGTGGGCCTCCACGCCCACTCAAAAGCTAGAATCTTCTCCATAAAGTTCAGTCCTATACCTCAGTAGGGCAGCTTGCTACATGTTGCTACCCCTCCAAAAAGATCACTACAGAACCGGGACTCTCGTACTGCCAAAAAAGAACTGCTTATCGGGGGAGCTTCAACCACTGAGATAAGCAGACATCTTTTTCTGAGACTGATTTTTAATGACCATGAAAAGTACAACACAATGTCTCATCAAAGCAGCACATGAGCCAGGTGTGGGGGCACACACCTGCAATCCCAGAACTCGGGTGGCTGAGGCAGGAGGATCACCATGAGTTTGAGAGCTGTCTGGGTTACATTATGAGTTGAAGCCCAGCCTGTCTCAAAAAGAAAAAGAAAAAAAAAAAAAACAACAACAACAGTGCATGTGTGTAGACCGCATCATACTTACTGCAGGAGAACAACAAGGCATCTCCATTTGTCCCGGTGTCACTTCTGTATCATTTCCCCACTTCCTTCCCCATGGTTTCTACTTTTCGCGCTTGTTTACCCTTGCCATTGTCCCAGCTGCTCGCTTGATATGTGCCACAGTCCCCTTGTATAAACAAAAGAGCACTGAGGGCTGACTTCGTACCCCACTCAAAACCAAAAAGGAAGATTTTATGAAATAAGCCTAGCTACAGAGCATTTTCAGAGATTTCTGCGGCTTAATCATTATGCAGACTAAATTAACCTAAAACCACTTGAACTTTTTAAAAAGCAGTTACGCAATAGCTCCACTGATGTGAAAGTGCACAGCATCCTCTTCTTTATGTTCAACTAGTCCCAAGTTATCTTTTTGGTTTAACAGGGCACTTGATCCTTTGCTAAAACTTTTACTCCAAATGGTTTCTCTCCTATTACACACATTTGTTACTTTTGTAACGGCTTTATAATACTTTAACAGTAGGTGGTGCTACAAGCATACAAAAGTAAATTCAGACCAACAGAAGTGTCACAGCTTTATTTTGTGACTCATTACAACATAGAAATATGCCTTTAATACATCATATAAAGTTATTAACAATACAAATATTTTTCTGGTTTTTTTCCTTTTAATGAAAATGATTTAACTTAGAAATCTATCGTGAAACTTTTGTCTAGTTTTGCAATTCTCAGATATTCCAGTGCAAAAATAGATCCATTACAGACAGCATAAAGTGCTTGGAATGAAGGTCCAATGATGAAGAAAAAAGCACAAAAACAGCTCCATCCTAGGGCCTAAGAAAGGATAATAGCATACATAATACTTAGGGAAATACAGACATTCTATAAAGAGGGATGCAACAATGAAAAGAATTAGAGCATTCTTACTGTAGTATTACATTATCACTAGTAAATAGTAACAAGAGTACAAATTAATATCTCAGTATCAAAGTGGTTCACTATTATATGACACACGGCTCTTAGGAAAAATTTTTACCTGATATATACAACCATGAGAAATCTTAGACAAATCCCGTTAGTCAATGATTACTATGCAATGAATGAATAATGCGCAGCATTTAATAGTTACAGCGCATATGCATTCGGTGCAGGTATCAAAATACAGTAGTTTGAGGTTTGCATGTTTGTTTTTTAATAATGAATTGTGCTGGGTATTTAAATAGTGAGGACTTGTTATTTTCTTTAGCATTTCTCATATTCACAGTTAACAAGTTTTTCAAGGTGTCCAAAAGATGCAAAAGCAGAACCCTTTTGAACACTTCTTTTGAGAAGTTCTGAAACTCACAGTTACATTTCCACAGGGAATATACAGAAATTTTGATGGAAGGTAGGGTTGGTACCATAATTAGGTTTACACAGGATGATTTTTAAAATTACTATCTGGACAGTCCTGAAAAGGTAACACAATACTAATGAGGCCAATGTGTAATTGTTTCTAGCTTCAGAAAAATCTTTTTTTTTTTTTTTTTAGAAAAATCTTTTTAAATATAGAAGTACATTTTTTCAAAATAGTCCACAACGCCTTTTGATTCTTTGAAATATGACCTTAACATCAGACTAATTAAAGAGCTGCTCATGGATTTAATGTAATGAAGAATTAGAACATGATTACAGTGAGATAAGAAAGCAAGAGAAGTTTGATTTGGAAAAATCAGGAATTATTCTTTGAAGTTTAGTGAGTGATCTCATGCCAATAGTTATTACAAATATACTTTATTGTTTTAAAAAACAATATTAACCTTAATTTGTAAAACAATCATTTTAGTCACATAACAAAATTCTGTAAATTCACAGACAGACACTTTTGGAATAGATTTGAAATATTAGGCATTTAGAGTTAATATTTAATTATTGGAAAATGGTCAGAACTAATAATGTTCTCTCCTGTTTTTGTTTTTTCAAGATAGATGGCATCAAGCATCAGTGAAATATTTTTACAAGTATTTACTGACTAAAAAAAATAACATGAGGTTTTTAAAAGCCTGAAAAATATTCACTGTGGAAGCATTTTATTTTTTTCATGATAAGTTAGTGACTGAAAAGATGAAAAATTTTAAATTGTCAGAGATTTAACTGGGTGTCTAACAGACAAGATTACTTAAAGATACTAAATGTCTTAAGTACAAGTTGTGTTCGAAAAGTTTCCAAGCTAGCTGTCTTCCCTTTGAATTATTGTTGAGCCTTGTGACCTTTCTTGGCTTTTGCATTGTTGCTACTTTAAAAATGTCTGGCCAATATTCTTTCGGAGAGTTCCCACAACCGCAACCAAACAACCTATATTTGTAAACAAGTTAGCTGAATAACATGGCACAGTTAATTTAGTGAGACTTAATTTCTCCCCAACCCATACATACAAACATACATACGTACATACATACTCTGCTATACAAAAATACTTGATTGATGAAATGAAGTGAGTATTCTATGTGATCTTAAAGAAATCCAAATATAATGTCACCAGATCTTTAACCACATTGTTTCCTAGCTCCAGGCACTAGTTACATGTTCTATCTGCAAACCTGTGTAGGAAGATAGAAGTTAGTGAAGCCACATGGCCATACTCCCGTATGCCATGGGGTGCTACGAAGATGCCATTCTAAGGTTTCAGAAGTCACTAGTAGAATTTAAAATCCCAAATGACATTAATAGTACAAAGATTTCTGTCAATGAACAACTCTATTTTTTCATTGTCTACATTAATTTTTCAGAACCAGAAATAATACATTTGTGTCAAACAACAAAGATTTTGAGATGCAGTGTACCATGTTAGCAGATAATCAGGATAAATGGGCGTCAGCCTCCCTAAATTTGAATGCACCATCTCTTTCATTCCATGCCTTGATCTCAGCAGCTTACGGCCCCAGCAGTATAGCTGCTGATCCTTTGCTTACTGAGATCGAAGTGTATTTAAACAGTCCCAGAAAAATGACAGCCATGATTGCAAACATGGAGCAACATAACGTTGGAACCACGATTCTTGCGTGTCTAGAGATACCCATACTTTGCATGTTACAGCCACCAGAACAGCTCATCAAAGAGGGAATCAATGCAGAACTATAGCCAAACAAGGCACCATTTTGTCACCTGATACTTAATGATGTTGATACAGTCCAAGCATAGCAGCTTTCACAAAAAGTGTTGTGACACACCATGGTGCTTCAGACTTTCTGAGCAACTTGGCACTAGTAATTCTGGCACACTCATTGCCAGCAATGGATGTGTCACTAGGAAACCAGTCTCCTGGCATGACATGTCTCAGTGGATGAGGATGTACATGCCTTCTGATTTTTATAATCACTGGCCATAATTACTTGATGAATTATTGTTGCAATCCCAGTGAGAATACACAGGAACAAAAAAGTATGACTTCAAACCCACATGTCCATTGGGTTCCATACTAGAGTTTCACATAGATATAAGGTAATAAACTAAATTCAAGTCTTTTTCACTAGAGAGCCATACAAGTCATAGGCTACAAAGGCACTGCCCCTGTAATGGAATTTTGTTTTCATTGCATTGAATTGCATTGCATTGAATAGTATCAGTACAGTATCCAGTTTACTTCTTCACACAAAATCTTCCAGCTCTTTCCTCTGGAACACTTCACACATGGTGCAAAGGGAGATCTGGTTCTCCTTACTTTCAGCCAGCCTGTGTAAACAGGATTCTTCATACATAGCTTTCTTTCACTTTCTCATCCTGTAGAAAAGATGTGAGAACTGCGACATCCACTACTGTCTGGTTTTTGTGTAACGACAGGTCCTTTAAGTGGTCATCATCACTTTGGTCCTTGGCAAAGTTTACAAATACCTGTCAACAGGAAGTTGGACCTTTATGAGTACCTCTTAGTTTGCTTTATTTATTTATTATTTAATAATTAATTTATTTTCAATTCTGTTCTTCCTCACTGTTCTACACTCCGTATCTCCCAGCCCCGCTTCCTTTTGAGGGTCTCCTAAATTGCTAAGTTGCCCAGGTTGGACTTGAACTTGATGATCCTCCTGCCTCAGCCTCCCAAAGTTCTGGAATTACTCTTTCTTTATTTCAGTTGCATTTTTCCCTATGGTGAAATTAGGTCAATGGAAGAATACAGAATTGCATAAATAAGCTAACTAGACAACTGTGTGAAAGAGGAAAGAGTACATTGAAAACATCAATAATCATTTAAAACCTGATCTTCTATATCAGCGCCCCTCATAACAGCCTAGCCATCAGTTTACATTGGAATATACAGGCTTGATAAAAGCAAAGAGGGAAAGAACATTTACAGAATACCTACTAGGTGGCAGGATATGTCTGGTACATTTTGCCAGGGGTAAGGCATATGGCAACATGCCTGCCTCATGGATGGTAATCAGTGGTCAGTATTATGACTGTTAATACAACAAGCTTTCACAATAACCCTAGAAAATGGAATGCATCATCTCCCTTTTAGGGTTTGTGGAGGTTTACTAAAAACCATAGCTAATAATAGTAAATCAGGAATTCAAGCACAACATGCCTGAAACGCGGTTAGGCTTACGGTGGGGGATAAATGGGTAGGAATGCTCACCCACAGAAGTAACTCTATTTTTGATACTCAAAGCTTACTTGGTCAAGTGTTGTCTGAGAAACAGAGTAGTCTTCTATGTGGAGTCGCTTTTTGCTCTGGGAGAGGATGCTGAATATTTTGGCCAGAGAAGATAAGGAAGATGGAAGCTGATACTGTAGCATGTTCCGGTGTTTCTCTTTTAGGACACTTCCTGGAAAGGCAAGTCCAAAGAACTCCTGGACAGGCTTCAGGTCCGGGTTGGATCCTGCTATTCTGACAACTATCGTATAACCATCTCCAAACCTGAAAGCAGGAAGAAATATCCCAATGGATTATCTCCAGGAAGCTTATCGAAGAATCCTTAACCCTAAGAACCCCACTTGTGCTGTGACAAAAGGGAGGTCCCCGACAGACCCGGAGATCACAGGCTGAGAAAAGAAACTGGTTGTTACGTACTGAATGCCTAACTCTGTGTGGTGCTATGTTCAATGCCTTGGATACACAATTTTATTTCATCCTCACTGGACCCGTGAATATCTGACAGATGTTTCAGAGAAACTGAAAGCCCAGGGAGTAAGTTACTTGCTCAAGACACAAAGTTCATAAGGGGCAGGGGTAGGCTATGAACCCATTTGCACCGACTCCAAAGATTATGCTCTTAATCACATTATCACATGCGATTTTTTTCATTTTGTACATATAACAAAGCGAGGAAGTAATATTCCTAGGAAACTGACTTTCAGAGTGGTTAGGTAATTTGCCTATGAGTCACACAGCCAGCACATGGTAAGGACAAAATTTGAACATGGTGAAAGCATTTTTCTGGTACCAGGAATCAAACTCATGACCTTGTGCTTGCCGGGCAGGTGCTTGTGCCACTGAGCTATATCCCCAGCCCTGAACATAGGAGTCTGTTTGACTTCCAAGCCCTCCTTCTTTTCACTGTACCATTCTATTCAGTTTAATTTCTCTTTAGTTCTAAGCCACCATTTACATACTCACAGAAGAATTAAATACCAAGCTTTCTTTCTAGGCTCTATCCCAAAGAAATTATTGTTTTTACCTATTTTTAAGATGTTGGACACTGCCAAGACACCTGAACCTCCCATTGACCATAATTGCCATCCTAGTGCAAAGAGCTTCACATTCTTCCATGCTGTGGGAAAACATAATAAGGTTTTAGGTTTAGAGAGATGTTCCTATTGCCATTCAGAACCTCACCATAACATCTGGCATTGCAGGGAAACAGATTTCCAGCTTCCTAGGGCATAACGACATCCCTTTGCAAAAGATGAAGATGTAGAATGATGCTGCTTATTGCAGTGCTGCTTATAAGTGTGTACAAGTTGGAAACAATCCCAATGTCTACACAAAGGGGAACAGTTAAATAAATTAGGGTCTATCCTAATACTACCCAGTAATATGAAATGATGACACATCCAAATTTACTGACTTGGAATAATGTTCACAATCTATTAAGTGAAAAAAAAAAACAGTACCTACACTATGCTTGCATTTTGGTAAAACTACATACCTACAAGTGTATGTCGACTTGCACAGGGAAACTGCAAACATACACAGGCCAGTGATAAGAATAGTTGTTTCCAAGCTGTATAATTTCAGGTAAAATTGTTTTAGTCTTTGCCTTTCTGTATCTTCTAGGTTTTATAAAATCATCATATTGGAGAATTTAGTAATGTAGTGTAGAAACCAAACCAGGAGTATGCTACAGACCTATGAGACGTAAGCACTACCGATCTCCCCTCCTTGACGATGCTGAGAGCACAATTCCACAAGAATCTCCGGGCTTTAGGATCCATGCCTGTGGTTGGTTCATCCTGTAATTAGAGTAAGTTTTATTATTCCCTGGAATAAAAACCATAAAAGGTATATTTGTCCTATTTCCTCTTTGCCCCCAAAATACTTACCAGCAGCCCTTGTAGCTGCAGCATTTACCCCTAGCTAATTTACAGATCACCTCCCAAGTTTCCCATGAAATATCTCACTTTCATTCTTGGTATCAAGCATGAAACCAAGGCTCAGTGAAGTTTGGTCACTGTCAAATCTGCTGCTTGCACAACAACAATGGCAAGGAAGATGTATTTTTGCACAGAACGCGATGTTCTGCTTTGTGTTGTTCTGTGGTTTGAAATTTATCACCCAGAAAAGAATACTGATCATCATGTGGCTTCCTGTTACATTAGGATTAGAAGCAAGTTCTGTTTAGAAATAACTCAAAGAACAATTTTCCTATTTTATTTTCATTTGAAAACCAGTCCGATTTGCCTCAGCCTCAGAGAGTGTCTTCAGGTAAAACTGAATGAATGCTGAGAGCAAACTGCACTTGTTCTAAACAGCAAATGGTTAAATGCTGAAACATTCTTCAAGTGGCCTAAAATTTGACTTATCCTATTTATTTCTTGACAGGCTGGAAAAAAAAAAATCCAGTAAGTTTCAAACTCACTTGTTACAAGGTCTTACTGATGTCTCATTAAAGCACAAAACTCAAATATCCTGAGTAATATATTATAGGTTTGAGCAAATTTGCCCAAATAAATAGGGAAAGAAAAAAAACCCATTAGTTTTAATCCTTTTTCACAACTGCCAAGTATATATTAAATATGCTTTTTGTTGGAAAATCCTACTGCAGTCAGTAAGATATTTGGATAAAATTTCTTTTCTTTTCTCTCTTTTTTTTAAATTTTAGCTTTCTTCAGTTTGCCCTGGTAGTCTGCTCTTGCTAGGCACTGAGAAACTCCCTGTTATTTAGCCTGGGGAATACTACAGCCTCAACCCAAAGCTGCTTCTGTAATACTATCAGTGCTCCTCTCCTCTACAGAAAAAAGAGGGGCAAGAGCTACTGTTCAGTCTACTCTGTCTTTCTTCTATCTGTGGATAAGGAAATGGGATCGGCTGCTAGCACGAGGATCCTGACGCTACGTCCTCACCGTACCCAAGGCACACGCACATAGACGGTCAGGAAGACTGACCCAGAGAAAGAGCAACTCGCACTCAGCCTTAGTCACACCTACAGGACAAAAAGAAGTGCTCAGAGTATCCCTATCTGGGAGCATCCAAAGGTATGCCTGAGCCACCCACATTTGCACTGAGGGAGAAGCTTCCCTCTGTTCCTTGAAGGCTGCTCTGCCGCTCCTGGAGGGCAACTTACCACCACTATGGCAACCACAAAACTCCCATATGCACAGGACTTTTGAAAAGTGCAATCATATATTCAGGCCAGAACGGCTCCACCCACAGGCACACTCACCAGAAACACCACAGGAGGCCCGCCGATCAGAGCCATGGCTGTTGAGAGCTTCCGCTTGTTGCCTCCACTGTAGTTACCGGCATACTTCTCTCCGTACTTCACCAGGCCCAGTTTCCGAATTGCCCATTCGCCAACCTGGAGAGAGAAAAAGCACCGTGACTTTCGTCTGGCTTGGTAATTTTATCGCGCTTTCTTATATATGAAAGTTCTTCCCCTGAGTAGGACTGGATTCTCTGACCACAACCTGGCCATGGCCGGTGAGCCAAGAGCAGCGGGGAGGAACTTATGCGATGGGAGCAGTCCTCTCTGTTCCCAGCTTGTGCTTTTCCACCCACTCCCAACCCAGCACCACGAGGGGTTCCCACCCTAACGGCGAGTGCGAGAATCAGTGGTTCACACTGCCGCATGCGTGAGGAAAAGCGGCCTACAGCCTGTGTCATGGTGACAAAGCCATATGGTGTAGTGTCAGGATGCCAAGGGGCAGGCTGGCTTTCCGGTGCCTGTGGTACCTTGCCAACTTCTTTCTCTGGGACTCCTCTCAAGAGGGCAAAGAACTCCACGTGCTCCCTCCCCGTCAGCAGCTCTGTGATGGCATCAAACTGAGGGCAGTAACCCATGTTCTGATGGACTTCATGGATGTCTGACAAGATGCTGCAAGGAAAACAAAACCAGTCAGGTTTGAAGCATTCAGAGATAGTCTCATCAGACTATCTGGCTTAATGTTCCTACAAAGTATGCTTATGAACAACAAAGATACCCATATGCCCACTGCTGTTTGAAGGAACAACCATTCTGCCCCTGGGATGGCAACTCTTCCTGTAGTCTGGGTCTTGCCTCTGCCCTGCCCAGCTCTCACACCGGGCTTTCCCAGCACTTCAGCCTCCAGGCTCAGTCCCATTTCAGAATTCCTGGGTCCACGCCAATTGCAGCATGGTCTTCACCAACAACCTCACACTGTTTTGGAGTCTAGCACTAAGTCTTCAGCCCAGACTTGATTGACCTTGTGACCGGTCATCCGTACCAAGCACCTTTTTGCTCCAAAGCACCTTTTTGTGACCATCTGGACCCAGAGAAGGCCCCAAAATTCTGGGTGTGAGCTCCCTCTGCCCTCTGCTGCCCATACACTGACTCAGCCACAGTGTGTGTATGTTCCAGACCTCATACCCAGCCCAGACGCCCTCCTAGCTTTTAAAGGTTTTTTGTTTGTTTTTAAAATCATAGACCCTCTGAGAATCTAGTAATGGAAAAATATACCATATATATATCTACACCTTCTGGGTAGCCAATCAGTTTAGGAATCTCTAACGGGTAAAAAAAAAAAAAAATCAGCATCCATGTTCCCCTCTGATGACTAATCTTCAGCCACCCCCAGGGAACCATGAACTTGGCCTTCAGTAATAGTCATTCCTCTGTGCAAATCTATTTAGCACTCCCAGGGTCAGCCTTTTCCAGATTATGACTGAGATACCCATGGGCATTGTATATGACCCTCACAGCTACACTGCCCAAGTCCGTCCTTATAACCAGTCAGTGTGACAAACCTTAGCGTGGGCCAGTTATTGCTGCTAATGCTACACGCTCCAGAGGCTTAACACTTGGAATACAGCTGGTACAGCAGCACTATTCTGAGAATTTCTATTCTCTTAAGGATCTTTTACACAGATACAGAAAAAAACTGGTAAAAGATGGGAGATCCATGACTACATTAAGTTCCTTGCCCTTCAATATTACTGGCTATCCCCCTTGTTCACTGTTTTCAAATTACAAGTCATCACCCACTAGTGGGTCATGAAATAAATTAAAATTTTATGTCACCAGCACTTTTTAAAAGATACACTATTGAATAGCCTAAGAAGTATAAGAATGCACTAAACATAGTAATATTGGTACAATTTTACGAAATTTTTCATTAGGTTTTATGAGGGGATGTTTATGTGTATTTCACTGGGTTGAAATACAACATGTACTTTCTAGGTAAGTTATGGCCAGAAGCTTGAAAGTCACTGTGTTGTACATTTATCCCTATAAAAGGTGATGCCCCACACATTCATAGTACTCAAGAGTAATATTCTCTAACAAGACTCTAATATGTAGCTGTACCCCCAAAGATCAGACTGCTTAACGATCGGTACAGTCTCAAAAAATGACCCAGTGATAATAACTTCAACGGTTTATACCCTTCAAAGAGGTCAATTTTGTAGGCATACGCCGTTTTACCTTGTAGACATTTTCCCCAAGGAAATGATAAAAATTGGATATAAGGACATATAGATATAGTGAATAATGAAAACTAGTAAATGTCCAACATTTATAAGGAATTAATTAAATAACAGGTAAATGTGTATGGGAATTTTATGTACCATGTAAATTCTATGTCTTTAACCTATTGGAAAATAGTAGTAACATATTCATTAATGACTAAAACCAGTTTTTAAATCTATATACAGTATGGTTTGACTTTATGATATGTTTATATGTATAGAAAGGTAGATTTGGGATGATGTAAAAGTTACAAAACTGGATTGTGGTAATACTTGCAGAATCTTGGAAATTTACTAAAAATCATTGAATTGTTCTCTTAAAACAAGTAAATTATAGGTATGTAAAGTATACCTGAATAAAGCTTTTAAAAAGAACAGTGGGAGATTGAAAGAATATGTAAATAGTGATTATCTTTAGGTGGTGAAATTGTGGATGATTTTAGGTTCTTCTTTATACACTTTACTATATTTCAACATTTTATGAGCTCTAAATAGTACTGTTGTAATCAGGAAAAAAAATTTATTTTTTAAAGTGAGAAAAAGGATTTGCAGCAAAATATAGGCAACTCCTTTTCTCACCTGTTTTTGTTAAGGAAAGCGTCCCCGCGCGTGACAGTGGTGTCTCCAGTCAACATCTTGAAGGTTGATGATTTGCCAGCACCGTTAACTCCCAGAAGGCCAAAGCACTGAAAGAGTGAAACTGAGTGAGCTGTACAAGCAAACTATTAAGTCTAAATATAAGCGTCCCATAAAATGGCAACTTGTGTTTAATTTTTATATAACAAGATCCTAAAACATTGTTCTTCATATCAGTGACAAATCAAATGTTTTCTTGGTTTGTAAGACATCATACAGATATTTAAATATATATTTTACAATGAAACAATTTTGTATGTGTGAGCCCTGAGTTGTTAGGTTTAGACCAAAGCCAGTGTGTGAAGAACAGTAATGACAGCCAGCTAAATGACACCATCTAATCTGGCTGAAGAGCATAAAAGAAAAAACAGAAACGAGAAAGGAAAACGTCTCTTTTTTCTAACCTATTTGAATTTCATCATCTCAAATAGATCATAAAAGCATTTTAGATCTGCACGCTTTTCTTAAACTGCCTGAGATTATTCCAAATTGTTTTTTGATAAAAGAGGTTCCCGTTCTCTGCTTGATGACTGATTGCTTTACTCAGGCATAAGTAGAAAAGCCACTTTACCCCTTATAGACATTGTGGCTTGATTGTGTAGATATGGTCTGAATTAATAGAGACAAACACAACGCCGACCAAGTGTGTTTACCTCACCAGGAGGAATGCCAACACAAATTCTGTCAACAGCAGGCTTTCTCTTCCTTCGGTATATCTGCAACACACAAATTGCAAAAATCCATGAGGCTCAGTGACTCACAGATCTCCCAAACAACTGAAGAAGGGATTATAACCCAAACACACCACAAAATAAGACTCATCAATAAAACTAAGTCGCCTGTTCTACGTGCTAAGAGTCTTACTCTGTCACTGTGACAACCAGCTTCTGACTAACTCTGAAGCTCAAAATAAAAATGAATTTCTTTCTGATGTTTTTAAACTTAATCTTTAAAAATCTATATTGGTCATTAATATCTACAGAGCTGTATCAGCTCTTTGGACTATGAACCTCAAAATCACTTACGCTCCCTTCCTCAGCTTTGACCAGATATACAATATTAGTATGTTTAAAAAACTAACACATAGCCGGGCGTGGTGGTGTACAGCTGTAATCCCAGCACTCAGGAGGCTGAGGCAGGAGGATCTTTGCAAGTTCAAGACCAGCCTGGGCTACAAAGTGAGCTCAAGGCCAGCCTGAGGTGCATATCGAGACCCTGTCTCAAAAAGGCAAAAAAAACCCCAATTAACACATAAATGTAACTATGCAAAGTAACTTCAAGCACAAGAATTCACATTACAGAAGTATTCTCAGTAGGATTTCTTTAAGAAATTTCTGTGATACCTTTTAAATAAAATTGACAAAAGCTTGGCATGGATGTACATTTTGGGAAGTATGCTTTTTTACTGAGAAAGTCAACAAAATACTAGTTTTCCAGCATATGAAACTGAAAAAAATTGAAGACAAGCTATTATACCCCATACTCACTGTCCTACCTTAGTCAACTCCTTGATTTCCAAGATATCGTTCAATCCTCCACCATCCAGAATCCTCTGCCTCTCTCGCCTTACATCTTCGTCCTCATCATTCAAAGGAGGAAGCTTTGCATTCACAGGCCTTAAAGAGAAAAAAAAATTTTTTTTAATTAACCTTTTGAGCCAGGCATGGTGGCGCGCCGGGCATGGTGGTGCCCGCCTGTAATCCCAGCACTCAGGAGGCTGAGGCAGGAGGATCTTTGCAAGTTCGAGACCAGCCTGAGCTACAAAGTGAGCTCAAAGCTAGCCTGAACTGCATAGTAAGACCCTGTCTCTTAAAAAAAAAAAAAAAAAATTAACCTTTTGAACTATTTTTCAAGACAAAAATCCAGCCTCTAATGTAACCATGTAAAACCCACTTGCCACAGTTTCCAGGATTGGCAAGGTTGGGGCTGCGAGATGCCACAACAGGAAAAGTCAGTTTGATTATCTGAATTCATTCAAGTCAACCACCTATTGAATGTTTCCCTGTGCTCGTCCTCTGTGACCTCCAACCAAGTGCTCCGTGAGTTCTGAGAAAAAGCTTACCTGGGCCTGAAGAAGAATCTGTACTGGATCAGAACAGTAATGAGGAAGAACACGACCCCTTCCACAGCCATGGCGAAAAGGTTTCGTCCCACCAGGTCCCAAGAGAGTGGTGACACAAAGCGATTCTCTCCTGGCAGACACAATGCAAAGATTCCATCAGAATGAAGGCACCAAAAACCATAACACTTTCTCAGATTTGGGGTTATGTTCACCTATTATTCTAGAAATGCCAGGGGCTATTAGCCACAAAAAAGAGAATGAAAAAAAGAGAATAACTATGTTTTAAGTCTAATTTAAGGAAACAGCACAAGCGGACATCAATCAGAGTTTCCATGAGCTTGAATTAGATCTGTAACACTTCTGTAAGATAGCTAATCTTTCCTTTTCAATGAGACATACCAAAAATGCTTTTAAGTCAGGCAAACAATACAGAATAATTTTGTGGGGTTAGTAATTATATGTTTTAAGAAGTATTAGAAAAAACATTAAAAAGATCCCTATTTCAATACCTTATAATACAATCCAGTGACTCAGTTAAGTTACCAGGTTTTACATAAATATTCTTTAAATGCTTTAGTATCTTAGCACATCTCCTTCATCGTGCAAAGCTGAAAACAAACCCTCTTCTATCACCATTAAATAACATGGCCCATCTAACTATATTAGCCAGAAGATGAATGATAGTCACATGAGAAGAGGGGAAATATTTTTAACCACTCTAAAGGCAGAAAAAGCTTCAGTAAGTCATCTTTTTATAGACTGTGCAAAACATAATATATGACCACATTTGCAGGCCCATGATTTTCCTAACAGAGTCTAAGTGTTCATGTTTCCTTAGGATCCTCTGGCCTATATCTTAATTCCCAAAGCTGTGGGTTGACTTTTCCAGTGATTCTCAAAAACAAAACAGCAGTATTAGGCACGGGGTCCAAGCAAATGTGAGAGTTTTAAAAATTTCCAATATTGCTCCTTCACTTATCTCAATGCTTTGGAGGCCTAGATAAATGTCCAGGTCACAAGACCCATGCCAGACCCATGCTAATGCACTGGCATTAGCCTTTAGGAAGGAAACAGAAGCCCAGGTATCTTTTGCCCAGGCACCAGCCTCTTCCCCAAACAAAATACCACAGTGCCAAGGCCCATTCAAACTAGCACCTGCACAAAAGCATCCTGCAGCCCCTACTTCACTCACCAAACCTTTCCAGGGCGTCAGCCATCGCCTGATTTTTCACCATATCAATGAGCCCTCGTCCCAGGCAAAAATGTGGGAAGATTAGGAACACAGACTTCAGGATATCATTGATGTTATTCAGCTTCTAAAGACAATGAGAGAGACAAAGTGTGGATATCATTCGTATTTTAGGCTAGAAGTTGTCAAAGACTGAAATACGGAAGAGAAGAAAAATTTGACTCTTTGAAGACAAACTGGGCCTTTGAATTCAGATATCAATAAGTAGCAGCAGGGATTTTCGGTTCTTTAGAAAATCTGGAGTAATGTTATGAGTATTGAGAAATGAACAAAGTTTAAAAATATGGCTACATTTAATCAGAAACAAATCCATAACACTGCTTAGCTTTTAAAAAGCAAATTGCTCATTTCTGGCTCAAAATTTGAGTTTCAGGATTTTGCTGGAATTTCAAAACACCTTCATGCATGCAACAGAACTTATGATGAGTGCACAGGGCAACTGTGATCAAATATACGGCAATTGAATAACTCACTGTGTGCCATATGCACTGTGGGTATGGGAGAGGCAAAAATAACGAGTAGTCTTTCTGATGAAGAGAAATATGCAAGTAGGAGATGACTACATAACCACTATGTGTTGTGCTGGAGGCAGAGCTGGGCCAGGGTCAAAACAAAACAAAACAACAACAACAAAAAAAACACATTCCACTGGACGGGTAAAGAAAGCTTCACCTTCAAGCTAAGTCTTAAAGGATAAAAGAGTTGCTACCCAGGCCTAAGACAGAAGAAGGGCATTTCAAGCCAGGCTGGAGGAATATAGGAGTTTAAGAAGCAATTCAGCTGAAGTTACAGGGCCTTGCAAAAAGGTGTAATAGAAACTGCCAGGAAGGGTTATGCACCTATGAATGGCCTTGTATACTAAAATAGGTGTCTAGACAAAGTCCATGACAACAGGAAATGAAGAACTCTTGCTTTTGAGATCCGTAACTAGAATAACTGATGACCTTACCAACTGGATGTGGAAAATGACCAACACCAAAGCACCGACGATGACTACAAGAGCACCAGCTCAGGCTAATGCCACTAAATGCAACAGGGATAATGAAAGAAATATTAGGTTCTGAGGGGAAAGATGATGAAGACAGGTCCAGTTTGGGGTATTTATAAATTATCTATGAAACCATCCATGCAGGATGTGAGAATGGATAACTATAATTCAATGGAACCATCAGTGCCTAGATTTGAGAAATAACAATAAGATACTGAGTGAGATGATAATAAAAGCCTTGGGAATAAAGTGAATTGGCCAGAGAAGGTGTCTAAAGTGGGAAGAAAAGATGGCAGAGGACTGAGTCTCAGGAAAAATGACATTGAAATATAAAGAAGTATAAAAGAACCTGTCTAAGGAAAATGAAAGACTTGCCCAGAGAAATATAAAGTGCAGTACGAGAGAAAGTCACTATACAGACTCAGGCAGAATCTAAAAAAGGACAAGGCAGGCAGCAGAACCAATGTCACAGACAAGTGGAATAAGATCATGATTAATCACCGTCCTCTGGCACCCCAGAGATGCTCAGGTCAGCAGGAGGTGCTGTGTCTGCGGAACTCACATTGTTCGTGAAGAGCTCCAGCACGAAAGTGGCCACACTGCCATTGATCCCGATGAAGAGGTTCACGCTGGTGAGCACCACGTAGGCTGTGCTGGGGATCTTGAATACGAAGGAGGCTGGGTACATGAGAGGTGTGATTGACCACCTGGTGAGGTACAGAGATAAAGGTTCACATAAGTCCCCTACCCACCCTTGGACACTGGGTGCCATATGCCTTTCCCACTGTGAGTCCGCTACCCAGAGGTGCCTTACCCATACAGCAGAAGTAGAAGGGCTAGGACAGGCAGGTTGGTGGAGGACACATAGGACTTCTGCTGGAAGCAGATGAAGATGATAATGACCAGCGTGGCGGGGACCACATAATTGCACTAAAAGACAAAGCAAAGAAATAAAATTGACCTCTAAGTCAAATATACAACACATCTCAAGTCTTCACCATCATCAGATAAGAAAGGACAGATATACATATTGAAGAATAACTTTGAATTAATGAAGCCATATAAACTATTAATCAAAATACTGAGCAATCCATTTTGACAAGCATTTTACCCTTGGCTGATTTTATAAACTGCATGCCCTTTCTGTCTTTCCCACAGCTAAGCCAAGGTGTCACGCTCAGTAAACTTACTGAGCGATGGATTCTCAGTCAGAGTAATTTCAATTTCACAGGAGGCAAATAAGCTTCCATTATTCTTCCCAGAGATGATTGTGTCTGTTTCATCATTAATGCTATATCATAGTCTGCCCAAGTTCAATCTCACATGTAATCTATTTATGAACTAAGTGCTCATAACACGAATGTCAGAATTGTTTCATCACACTGAGAATAATTTTAAAGTCTGTTCTGACAGTGCTTGAAGCATTAAAATGCAGAAATAAAGACTTGGCCATAGGACAATTATGAGAATTCATAGCTAGCAGAGCAAAGCCCAAGCAGGAAGAGACGGTGGGTTTTTCAGCCATTAGAAGAATTATAGCTTGAGACTGAAGGGCTCTGCCTCAGTCACATCCTACTCAATGTGTCTATCAATTTAGATGAAGAGACAGTTATAGCAAATGTCGGACTCTAGAAAAGGGACGCACAGAAGATACATGAAAATATAAGTGATATCCCTGAGGTCAGAGACTCAATTTTTCATCTCTGACTTTCCCATCTGGCATTGTCAGACACACAGTGAGCACTCAGTATTTGAAATAAATGAATTAATGGATGAAGATTAAAAAACAAACAAGGTATACCTTAACAGAGATAAATACTAAGCTTACTTAAGGAAAAACACAGTTACATTAGCATAGAATGAAAGAGACTGAATTTACCAAGCTGCCAAGAAGACAGTGTGAAGTGTAAAATGCAATGACCTTGTGTTGCAGTAACCACACAATGGGATAAAAGTCAGCTCTCTCCGGACTCCCAACCAATCCGACAACAGTCTAGGTTAATTCTAGACTCTGTGTTTCAGAAGAGATTTTAACAATATGGAGTACAGCTACAGAAAAGAATCGCACCAGAACTGTGGCGAGTCTAAAAGGCTTGGCATAATTAGCACAGTTCTCATCATCTTGACCATCACAGCTCACGTCTGTGCCGTGCTTTGGAGATTACAAGGTCTGTTTCTGTATCTGGCCTCATCTGTAGAAAACTTCAGTTGGATGACAGTTGTCTTTAAATATCTAAGTATTACATTTGCTCTGAGTGGCTTAAAATCAATGGGAAGTCATAGGGAGCTACAGTTCAACTTCCTTTTATAATAATTAGAACTTCAAAATTCTTTGAAGCCCTTCATCTGGGTCAAAACAGAAATAATATAGCTGGCATGCAAACACCTCTGAAATGGATGAGTAAGCTGCTGATAAAATGTAGGAAGTTTTCAAACGACAGGTGGCTTTCTTAGCTAGACAAAGACGACATTGACCCAGTAGGTTAAAATCTATCGGAGAAATTAGAGGTATTGACTCAGGGTTTTGACTAAGGTCTTTCCATTGCTATGTTTCTTGGGAAAGGTTTCAAAAGGAAATTAGGTGGTGGTGCTAATAACTGTAGTCAGATGTTCTCTCTGGTCTAAAATCAGCTCTGTACCCAATAGTGTCCTGAAAGTGTACAACTCCCTCTCCCTTTCCCTTTTTGATACATTTTTAGACCATCTAGAACATTTCCTGGTCATAGACAGGGGCTCTTGCTGTCTTATCATGCATGACCTGACGGAGATTCATACCACAGCAGACATATTCTTACCATATCCCAGACAAAATTGGAGAGCCAGTAGATGACAGGCTTCACGCCACTGATAAACTGTAAGTGCTTTGCTTTGCTGACCCGCTCCTGAATCAGGAACACCACGAAGCTGGCCGGAACAAAGGACATTGCGAAGATGACACATATGGACACAACGACGTCTACGGATGTGGTCATCCTAGAAAGAAAAGGGCCACAAGGTTCAGGGGAGTCTCTCATGCAGTTGAGGACATGCATGAGGATACACACACATCTAAAGCATAAACCAGGGGAAAACACCTGTTTACTAAATACATCTTATTTTGGATTAAACATTTTCAGGTTAAAAAAATAAACCTTCATAATTCTGGTTTCACTGAGGTTATAAAAATGGACTAAACCAGGTACAGTCTACCCCTAATACTGAGAGAGGCAGAGGCAAAAGGACTGCAAGATCCAAACTGCCCTGGGCAACTTAGTGAGACCCTATCCAAACACAGAGGGAAAAAGAAGCTGGAGATGGAGCTTAGTGTCAGAGCCTCCCTGGGTTCTACCCGCAGCACTGAAAAAAAATTTACCTCCACTGCCATAATGAAACTACGGAAGGACATCGGAAAGTAGTCTAAGGGTATTCAATTTTGTCCACTGTTCTTAGCCTTATACAAGTGCAGTATTTTTAAACTTTCACACAAAAAAGACCTATGTGGCTTGAAGATTAAATAAGGAATAAATACTAGTGGGAAACTACTATGAATAAATTTTTTTGGCTATAAATAAATTTAAAAATAATGGGATAGAGCATATCAACCTGACACATACAAAATTTCTACCAAATTTTTTCTATAAAAAGACATCATATAAGCCTATTAAGCAGGGTCTTGGTATAAAGACCCTAGTGTCCTACACTGATATTCTATAGGTGTTAAACCAAAATAATAACTGTACCATGCTCCATTTATAGAAAGGAGATCTAACGTGTTAAATAATCAACTTTGTACTGGGTGCTAGGGTTAGTAATTTACATGAATTGCCCCATTTAATATGACCCATCTAGAAAATTTAGAGACCAGATTTACACTCAGATCTGTAGGATTTCTAGGACTATACTGGCTTTAAACTTCACACACACACTTACTTCAGGAAATAAAACCTATTAAAAGCATATTTCACAGGTTTAAAAGAGTAGTTTCAAAACAAATGAAACTGATCGTGATTGCTTTTATAAATGGTGAGTTAATTATTTTTAGTATCTCATTAACAATTTTTAACTCCCTGTACATGAATTCAACATACTAATTTTTTACATATCTGTGTCATTTTCTTCTATAGTTCAAGAAGGCTGCTAATTTGTAAACGGGGCATTTCCACCCAGAGTTTGGATCAACCCAGGGTTACATAACATGATTCCCTCTGTAGCTGCTGCTCTACAACCTGCTTCCTATTTTCCTGCCCTGCTCCACAATTCCCAGCGCCCTCTCTTCTCATCACTCCACCCTTTCGGATACAGCTATACTTACAGAGCCACCTCCGAGAGCTGCTGCTTGGTGAGATTCAGGGGGTGATTGAAAGCAGTAATGCCGTACTGGCTAGGATTCTCTCCCTTCTGCAGATTGGCCCGGAGGATGGCATTGTTGATCACATTCAGAAAAGAGCTGATGGCATGCCAGCCCTTGTTGTTGAACCACACCTGAAATAAAACACACCAGGTACAAGGCAGTGTTCCCAAACCACGCGCCCAAAAGGACGTGTGCACACACGAAACATGCGTGTAAACTTCAGAAAGAAATTCTAGTCCCTTACTAAGAAAACATTTTAGTCAGAGAATGTGGCGAAGAAATGACAACACGCGTGATACACTGACCACTGACCAGGGGCTAGCACTGTGCTGAAGCCCTCCTGTCCTTAACTCCTTTACTTCTCACAGCTGTTCGGAGACAGCCATGATGCCGTCTCCATTTTATATTCTAAGGAAACTGAAGTTTAAGAAGTAACTTTAGCCAAGGTCACAGTGGTTCACCTTGTAAGTCTAGGGGCAATGCAAATTCTCTGGATCACACTGCCATACTGACACATTGGTAAAGATTGCTCTTTTTCACCATGATTTCTCCCATCAACTTTCCCATGAGATGAAAATACTTCAGGGAGCACAAGGATTATTATTGACCAAGAAACTAGTAGAATACACACAGTGATTTACCTTGACATTATTTTTGGTGTCCAATCCTGTCATGAACCTTCCCAAGCTGTTGAGAAATCGATCGGCAGAACTGTCCTACAAACGACAGAAACCCGCCTCAGTCATGACAGTTCCCACAGGCAAGTGGCAACAGTAAGCCTGGAATCTGCAGACCACAGAAAACCTATGAAGAGCAATACCACCACTACCTCGCTCTCTGAAATTAAATTTAATCTACAGTTTAGTGCACAAGCACTGAAGGAATCACTTAGAAATTAACGTGGCTCAGAGTCTCAAGGTTCTAATGTCTGTATGTAATGAGGATAATGAGGATTCTTCAAAGTCTTCCCCTGGCATCATTCCCAGAAGCGCACCACATTTTGTGCAGATGTACATGCACACAGACACAAAGGCCTGTATTTCGGAGACAGAGGTAGGGACTCTGGAACTAGCCCTGCTATCCAGTATCCTAGAGTCCCTGTCACCTGACCTCCTCAACTCTCACTTCAAAATAGGAAACCTGAGATACAGAGAAGCGGAGTGTGTGCTTACCAGATACTGAAGAACTGACTACCAGTTGAAAAACAAAAACAATTCATTTACTGTTTAGCAAGCGATCATTTCAGAGAAGTGTGTTTCAAGCCCAATTTATTTACGCACTGGTTAAATTTTTTTTTTTTTTTTTTTTTTTTTCTCTGGTACCAGGAATTTTTTTTTTTTTTTTTTTTGAGACTGGTTTTTCTCTGGTACCAGGAACCGAACTCACGACCTTGCGCTTGCCAGGCAAGCGCTTTTGCCACTGAGCTAAATCCCCAGCCCCGTCTTTCAGACTTTTAAATATGTATTGCACAGTTCAGTCAGGTCTAGCTGAAATTACTAAATGCCACTGATGGCTATGGACTCAAAATGTTCAGAACAATGAGCTATTTGGTGATCAGATCTCTCTGCCCGCCACATCCATGTCCTAGGAGCTCCAGGCCCACTTATCTGACAGATCTCAGAATGGATACTCTACCTTGGCCAGTTTCAAGTGTTTCTTCACTTGCTTGATGGCATCGTTAACTTCTTGACTCGGAGGAAATGCCTGAGAATTACTGACACCAAGGGAAAATCCACCATACCTAAAAGAACAGCTTGACGTTAAAACCCAGGCAGCCTATACCATGCTATCACTCAGCAGCAGACACCATGTTGGTATGGAAAAACTTTCTGGAGACCCACGTCTGATTCAAACCAAAGTCTGACTCGAGGAATTTACACTATGGCCTCCTGTCATGGATTCTAGCAATCTTAACTCTTATGGTTGTTTCCCAGCTGTGATGCCCTGAGTTCCAGGAACCACGGCCCCTGGGAAAAAGGCAGCAGGGAAAGTGGAATTCAGTAGTAACAGGGTGTCCTTGAGGTTCCTGAGACAGCCATGTTGGCTATCATTTTCCATGATGTACAAACTGGCTTCCTAGATGCTTTCTTCCCAGTTTCTCTTGTTCCTTCAAAACCCAGAGGAACCAGAGGGTTGAAATAGTGAAAATAAGTGGGTTTGATGCCTTTTGTTTCCTCTAAGAGCTTCCTGATCTCAAGACAAAGGCCCAAACCATCATCTTTAAGGTCCTAGGAGCTACTGGGAATATGATTTAGGGGAAAATGCAACTAGGATTGATAATCTCATCAGAACATGTACTTCAAGTCTCCAGAGACCCACAAGAGACTTCTGAATCCCCTCAAGGAAATCAGTATGACAAATACTTTAGAAGCCTGTGAAGTGGTGGCTAGGCACTGAGCAGACATGCCAAGGCAAAAACTCCAAGGCAAGTCTGATTTAAATCTCTCTGGGCCCCTCTGGGAGCTCCACAGGTTCCGGGTAACCCTCTGTCCTCCTTACAGAGAGGCAGCACCTAAGAGTAGGTAGGTGAGCATTGCACAATCCCAAACCAATAACCTCCCTCCATCGAAGACGCCTGTGTTATCATTCTCCTGGGGCCAGAAGTGCAGAGGAAACTGAAAGAAGAGACCAACTTACCGAAACTCATTCACCCAGATCTTATTCTTTAAGCTGCGGAAAGTTAAGACAAAGAAACAAAAAAATCAGTTCTAGAAAGCACTGATCCTATTTCTGATGATACAAAAGGAGTGGATATGCGAAAGGAGTAAATGTTATACCTGAGGATAAAAAAAAAGGGACAGAAATAATCCTATGAACAGGCTGTCCCTGTAGGGCCACGCCAGCAGAAAAGGAGCCCACTCTGCATGTCTTATCTCCTATCTTAAAAACCCTTGTTATTTAGATGAGAGAATCATACCTTGTGTTAAGCCAATTTAAAAACCACCTTACAAACCAAGACACAACTATATTAGAAGTTCTCTGATACAAATGGAATAAATGGAATACTTCAATTGAGGGTAACATACGGAAAAGGTTTGTCTTTTTCTTGGAAACTCACGAACAATATCCTTCCAGCACACCCTTGTCATTGAAAATCACTGAGAATTCCCAACAGAGAGACCCTATCTGACCAAGCTGATGGGAAATAAATGGAACACACATCTTCTGAGGATGAACTGAACATCCAGTATTCTACTGCTATATCACAGGAAGGTACAAAGCTCTTCCATAGCTCTATAGTCAAGACAAGCTACTTATTCTTCCCAGACATGTCTTCATGATCCCACACATTATCATGGAATCCATCCCTGAGGGAGTATCCAGGATGCTTTGTGCATACCACTTCATTTAGTCCGCACAACAATCTTATAAGAGCAATGTTGATATCATATTTTATACAAATTTTAAAAGCCTTTAAAAGAGTAACAGATTGCACATGGCCAAGCAACTGGTTAAGTGGCAGAAGTTAATTTAAATTGACATTTCTTTCCAATCTAGACCAGGCTGGCCCGACTGTATATTAACAATATATCTTATCATTTCTTTCTAGTAAAGGATAACATCCTAAGCTTGCAATAGAACCATCAGCTCATAATCATGCATATCTCTATCACTCCAGTCCAATATCTGTAGCCTTTTAATCCCTCTGCTCAGCAATGACAAAGCATGGACCAAGTTTAGTAAACAGTCACCTTTTGGCTATGATCTGCACGTATGTCTTCACCAGATAGTCTGAAATGTTTCTTCCTGTCAGGTCCTGAAGGATATCTGCAGTGTTCTGTTTTCTCTGTCATCACATAAAACACAAGCAAATATGTCTTTATGGACAGGAACTGAGTCAGAAAACAGATTAAGGACTACAATTACACATGTTCTCCAAACACGTACAACAGTGGGACTGGAAACCTGACCAGAGGGCCCAGGCACTACCCTTAACCAACCACCATCAAGACCTGGTTCATTTTGCCCTGGGCACTGAACTTATACCAAGCCAAGGTCTTCCTAGGAAATTATTCTGAATATCTAAACAATAAAGCAATGAGATATGATTCTTCATAATCACAGAAGATTTTAGGTAGCTGCATTATAAGCTAGGGTAGTATCTTGTGGAGGTCAACGGAGTTATTCTGATGACTAGACTAACTGCTATTTTAGAGGGGTAACCAAGACTCCTGTTAGGTTCCCACATCCATTTAAAATTGTTTGTCCTCACCCTACAATCAGGATACTGATAAGACAGCAGAGAACTATCAAAAGTAAGCCACTCCCTGATACTGCCAAGAAATAAATGACTCAGTTCTCCTCCCCAAACTGAGAATCCCAGAGAATGTCAAGGTTGGTAAGACCCAAACAAGTTTTCTGGCCCAGATTCATGAATTCAGAGGTCTAAGCCAAAAAACAATCCCGCTGAGTTAATGTGGCCTGTTGAAAGCTCAGCTGTGGTGAGCACAGAAGCTGGACCTGTCATAGTATGTACAGTGGCACAACCACTGTGTGACAGTCATCGCATCCATTTCCCCCAAACTCACTTGTTTTCCTTTGGACAAGAACTATCATCAAGGCTGAAATGCACCCTTCTGACATCACATCTCACTCAGTCCTGCTCTGAAGTAGATGCCACCAGCCCACCCTGCGCCAGCTCTTTAGCCAAACACTGACAGCAACTCACTTGTGGAGGTGGCAGCCCCCCTGCCCCTGCAGGACACACAGGCAGCATCTTCTTGATTTTGTCACTGCTACACTGGCAGGCAGGTGAAGGGTTCTCCATCGTCCAGTTCCCCTTTTGGAAGAGGTCCATGATGGTCTGGGGATTTGGGGCAGTGGTCCACTCTTTATCTCCTGCCAAGCAGGGTGTGTTTCTATGAAAGGAGGACATTAAAGGTAGGATCAGCAAAGTGGACCTGACCTTTCCTGCTGCCTTCTGAGCATAGGATCATACTCAGATGACCACAAGCACACACATATCTCTTACCATTTGGCAAAAAATGAGCATGACCTCATTTGATTGTTTGATCTCACAACAGTCTGAGAAATTATAATGGACTATAAATTGTAATGGATTACAAACAAGCCCTGAACTTGTTTGTATCCTGAACTCTGTCCAATCCAGTCACGCAACGTTTGCCAACCTAGCACACACTGACCATCTACTCTATGCCAGGTGCTGCTCTGCATGTTTGAGAGTCTGATGACAAATGCCCTGCCTTCATGGAGTCCGCATGTCCAAAAGGAATTAGAAAACAAGTAAACAAACGATCTATACATGGCCAAAAGGAAAGAGAATAGGATAACAGACCTCCTAGAGAGAGGGTAGTTCAACTAAAAGAATAAAGGATGAGACAGAAGCAGCCACCCAAAGATTGTAGTGGGGAAAGAATGAGCAGAAGCAATGAGAAGTTCAGGTACAACAAGCTTGAGAAGTGAGTTTCTGTATTTGTGGAGCAACAAGAAGGCAGTGTGGCGGGAATCCAGCGAGGCCAGAGGAAGAGTGATGAGAAATGAGAAAGAGGTCAGTGAGACGGCCAGTACCGTGGGCCTGGGGAGGGGTCTAGATGCTGCATTCAAGGTGCTGAAAATCCTGCGGAGAGCAGCAAGATCCAATTTATGTTCTAAAATAAATAGCGAATTTGGGTGTGAGTGGGGTGAGAATGCTTGGTGTAGGAAGAGCTAACTTTTCCACTGGTGTTCCTGGTGACTAAACACAAGGCCGCTGTCTCTGAGTTGAACTCTAAATTACTATGAGAACAACAGTAAGTCCCTCAACCTCTCAAGGCTTATTTTTCTACTGGTAAAATAAAAGTATCATTTCTCTTCTACCTTCAAGTCTTCTACTTTTAAGTAGAGCCACAGTTTTTATATTTTTCTTCTATATTTGGTTTTTAAAAATAAAATGAACAGTTTTTCAAATCTCACATCTATCTATCTATCTATCTATCTATCTATCTATCTATCTCTTAACAGAAAAGTGAAACTAATCAAGGTGCCCTCCTGATGCTCACACCTAAACCTGTCAAAAGACAACCAGGTGAGACAAAGACCAAGAAGTGACCCAGTCAGATGTCCTTTAGTTCTATCCCTTTTTGCAGACCTAATATTTGAATTTCAGTGAGGTTGCCAGAGTAGAGCCCTTTCCTTCAAACCACCTCCAGGAGAAGATCGGTGCTGCTTACTTACTACTGCGAACCCTCGGACATCATGGGCATGCTCCTTTTGTCTCCAGGAGCCAGCTCTCAGCACAGCTCTGGCTTCTACAGGTCCTTCCTAGGCTGGCATGGGCCAGTCCATGAATCCATACAGTTCATCTTCCAGCTTAACTCTATGATCATCTCACCTCATCCTTCTACCTTGCCTACTTCTTGTAGAATTTCAAAGGAGTTGTGAAGCCCAGGTAGGCTGTGTCCATGTCCTTCTTCACCCTCATCACTTTTTTTGAGCAATGAATATTGGGTCCTGGGATTTACCACCTATTCCATACTAACTACAAAGTACTAAGAAACACTTAGCAACTATTTGTTACAGTTTGGATCTTAAATGTCCCCCAAGGGCTCAAATGCTAAAGGTTTGGTTCTCAGTTCATGGTCCTATTAGGAGGGGGTGGAACCTTTAGGAGGCGAGGCCCAGTAGAAGGAATTTAGGTCACTGGGCATGTACTCTTGCAGGAATATTGGGACCCTGGCCTCTTCTCGTTTTTCCTTCCTGGCTACCACTAGGACAAACAGCTCTGTTCTACCACACATTCCTCACCAAGATGTTCTGCCTCGCCCCAGGCCTAAAAACAAGAGCCAGGTGACTCTGAAATAGAACCTGTAAAACAGTGAGTCACAAGAAATCTTTTCCTACATTTTAAGTATTTTGTCAGAGGCGCAGAGAGCTGACTAACACACTAACACTAAGAACAAGTACCTAGGATGTATCCATTTAGGAATCCGCTCTGCGCCTTGGTGCAGCTATGGCGCTCACTCACCTCACATTTGCAGAGCCATCTTCCCTTTAAAAGTGGGAATTCAGGTTTTCCCTTCTCTGTTCACGCACACCTTCCCAACTTTCCATAATCCTCCAGAAATCACTGTTGTGCTTTAACAACTTCAGGTACAAATTCTTCCTCTGGCTGGATACCTGAATCCTCTCCTATCCTCTTTCTTTCTCTCGTGTACCTCTCCTCTCCACTGTCTTTGGCACAGAAATCTCCTAACTTGCTCTCCCCTGCACACACCATCATTTGGGTATATGGCTGTATTTAATTAGCTGCTCTTTAAAAAACATCCTTGAACCAAAGTATGACAGAAATGTGCAGAAAGAAAGTGTCACTTATACAAATCAATGTACTCTTTTCAGGTTGTAAAGGTGAAGAAGCTAATAAGCAAAACTGCAAATTATATACGGTGGCAGCCTATTATTGTACTTAAACACAGGAGTTGGTGGGGGGAGAAGGGAAAAGCATTTGATTATGAAGTAAAAGGGCTATTTAAGTATTAATGTTCTAAAAGAGTGAACAAATACCTGTAATAATTTATTTGTAGGCTGTTAGAGTGCTCAATTTTTTCCCTAGATTATTTGACTAGGTTACTATATTGGATTTTTTAAAAATACGAAGTGATGCAAAGGGGGAACGATAGAAGTTCTAATGTGCCATGAAGTTAGTAATGCAGAGTATTTGCCGTCAAACTGAGTTACAAACACAGGAAGCCAGTTTATGGCTCAGGTGCACTCACGGGATTGGGTTTCCTTCCATACATCGGGTCCCAAAGCCAGGGTCTTTGGTGAGGGCATTCAAGAGTTTCTGGATGCCCATATCTTCGGGAGCATCATTGCTGTGGATACATAAGAGGTAGCCAGCTCAGCAATTCATTCAAATCAGGAAATCAGGAGGTAGAAATATTTTTCCACATAAAACACTCTATGAAGCACTTTCTGGGGGCCAGCCTCTTGAAACTAAATTGAATAAAACACAAAAACCACCTCTAAGGAGCTCAGACCCTGCTCATATAATAAGTATCAGGAAAGTATACCATTCCCCCAAATTCAGGTGTAAATAGGTAAGGTGTATGAAAGTATGTATGTGTATGCATCTATATACACACACATATATATATTTTTTTTTGTGTTACATATATTTATTAAGGATCAGCAGTTCAAAAATACTTTCATAATGATCCATTTGGCACAGACAACCAGGACATTCTAAGAAAGGTCAAGCAGTGGCTCAGTGTTTACATGGACAGTTAGAAAATATAAAAAATAATGGGCATAGGTCACAACAAATACATGCTGTGTTCTACAGCTATGGGCCACACAAGGTCAGCAGCTGGGAAAGGAAAGAATCAAAAAAACCTGAACTGTGTAAGAAGAAAGCATGAGTTAGAGAAAAAGAGACTAATTCACATGTTTATACATATATTGTTTATACATATATTGTATTTGTTTTCTTTTGTAAAGCATCGGTGGTGTATCAACTTTAGTGGATTAAGAAACACACAGCAGATTAATAGAGTCCACTCTTGGGTGTGTCTAGGAGGCATGGCCTTGGGCACTGTATATGGTCTCTCACCTGTTTCCCTCTGGTGCTATCCCCTGCTTTGCTCCCCATTGCCCTAAACTTCCTCCACGATGTTCCTGCCTTGAAGCCATCTGACTATGGACTGAATCCCCACAACCTGTAAGCTAAATTAAACTTTTCCTTTATGCCATGATTATCAAGTGTTGTGTCCCAGTGATGGAAAAGTGCCTAACAGAGCATCCCCCATCTACAGGCCTACGAATTTCCTACAAAGAAAATTCTTGCCAGATGAGATTCAGAAATTCCTTTGTCCTTTTGTTGCATGCATATGATTGCTGTGGAATGGGATGTATTCTTGCCTAAAGATGAACACTAGATAATATCCCAAGCTTAAAAAGAGCAGAGAAGGATTACATGAACAATACTGTGCAGAAAACAAGAACCTTGGGCTTCTATATTTTGATAGTACATGGAAGCCATGTGGCTTGATTGTAAAGTCAAAATCAAACATTTTATAACTTAGTCATAGATTTTAGTAAGGAAAGATTACTTTTCCTGAAACACATATAGTTGTTCCTGACCATAGCAGTATAAAGAGAGAGGCTAAAATGCCCACCCAAGAGCACCAGGCTATTATTTCAAGGTTAGTTCACTGCTGTTCTCTGCGTGCAGTACTGGCTTACATTAGGTGCCTGAGCAACAGCCAATAAAACCCATTCCATGGTGGAATCTTGCAGTTCATTCCATTCGCTCTCAGCTTAGCGAACACCCTCAGTTAGCTAAAATCTTCCTCTTTCCTTTAATACAGAGAGGCAAACTCATACCTGACAAACGTATACTGCTCGTCGTACATCCAGGGCTGCAGCTCCAGGCTGGGATACTTCCCAAAGGGCGGCACAATCAGGCTGAACACCAGGGCAATGCAGACAAACACAGCTGGCAGGACAATCTATAACCAGGCAGTGGGGAGAGGAAGGTGGCAGGAAAAGGTGAGTATTAGAAAGAAGGCCAAGGAGCACGCCCCTGCAACATGAGCCAGTATAGGAATGAGGGATCGCAGGCCCGTAGCTGAGTCCCACCAAAATATCCTTGGCAGCGGGAAGCAACAGATCCTGAAAACTAAACATCTTCCCTCCAGGGCATTTTTTGAAGCTGGCAGTATGAGGCCAGAGACTATAGTCACCTGGCAGAGGCATGAAGCCAGGAACATCAGAGAATAAAGATCTTATGTCAGTGATTCAGAATGCTAGATTCTGCCCTTGTTCCCCTTGAAGGCTGAGAATGACCAGCCTGGACCCCAAGCCCAGCCTGGCTCACGGGAAGGCTGAGAGAACAAGCCCTGCACCAGGAGACAGAAAACCCAAGTCCTGGTTCTGTGACCACGACAAGTGGTCCCTGTGATAGCACTTTCCCATCTTGCCTCAGTTTTCTCATCTATAATCTGAGGACTAAGGATTGATAACCGATACAGGTCCCACACTCATAAAATTAACTCCACACAATGGCTCCCATCAAAGTCAATGGCCGTCAGTGACTACCATGATCAAATAAAAAAGCATAATTATCTAAACCCTCAAACTTTCTACACACCTTCTCTGCAATGACTTGTAATACTTTACACTAAAACTAAAGGATTTTCCACTTTTTGCTGAGAAATCCATTACAAATTTGAAGACTCAACTGATACACTTGTCTCTAGTATTATTTGGTTTCAAAGCATAAAATTATCATTGAGTCAATAATGCTACTGGAAAGTACTGTAATGAGAATAATCTCATTTAATTATCACTACTATCTTATTATTTATTTCTGGTTGTACCATCACCATCCAAAAAAACTATGTAACTAAGGATCAGAGTGAATAAGTTACTTGTCTGTGGTCATATAGCCAGAAGGTAACAGAGCCAGACTTCAAACCCGGGTCTGGATATTTCAAACTCATGTTCCTAGCATTACCTAGAA
This sequence comes from Chinchilla lanigera, assembly GCF_000276665.1. Taxonomy (NCBI): domain Eukaryota; kingdom Metazoa; phylum Chordata; class Mammalia; order Rodentia; family Chinchillidae; genus Chinchilla; species Chinchilla lanigera. Next base: position 21,653,854 of record NW_004955419.1, on the reverse strand, counting down.
AGTCTGCAGGGAAGACTCTCTACAGCTAGTTCTCTGTATTTCTTGATTTTATAGAGTGAAGTCATTTTAACCCTCCTAGCTAAGCAAGTTAGCCTGCAGACTCTGACATGCAGGTGTTAGTGTCATGAGTCTTACTTGTTTGCTAGTTATATTTTGATCTGTCTGGATAACTTAACTATCAATATGAGTTAAAAATCAACCTAGGGAAAAATCATGTTTCTAATTAAGTTCGTATGTCAAGTGCATCTCAGCATAACATCTTGTACATTTTGAGCAATGGATTTGCCCAATTTGTTTTCCTAAACTTTGTCCCTCTAATGTCAGAATTCCAAGCACTTTCTTTGTTTGTATCCTCATAATATCCTTTTATCATAGGTGCTATCACTTTTCAGACAAGGAAAAGATGCTACTTTTTCAGATAAGGCAACTGCATGGAGAAGTTATTTGCCAGAACATACGTGATTGGTAAGAGGCAGAACTAGGATGGAAATACAGACAGTCCAGTTCCAGCCCTGTTATCTGGACTTCTGCGCTGCCCTGACTTCACTGATAGTCTGCAGCACTCACACCCCATGAAGCCAGAGACCAGCATATTTCACCTGAGCAAAGAATCCTTTTCTACTCCGTCTGGCAATCAGCAGCCTCTTCCACAAAAGGGCCACAAACTGCTGTTGGACGAGTTTCCAGCCCTTGACCTGGTAGGAGCCTTTGCCATCCATCCCGCTGAGCAGATCTGTCTCTCTAGATTCTGCAAGAAGACAGCATCAAAAATCTCTTATCTTAGGTATTTTGGGCTTGACAATGCTCCTTCCTCTTATACCTTCAGCAGCATCTTTGAACCTTAAGTTTGAAGCTAGAGGGATCTCTCAGAGGTGAAAGGTTATTCTAGGAAAATGTCCAACAGTAGCAGTTTCTGCCTTTTAGTCCTTTTCAGAAACATAAAATGAAGATGGCTTGAGAAAAGTGAAGAGCAGTGTTCATATGTCACTGGCCTGTAAGTCACTCCAATGAATCGAGTCAGCATTGATTTCTTACGGAATATTCTATGAAGCAGGCCATGTATGTAGGCTGACACATTTATGATTGTGCAATGGCAATTAATCTCCCATTTTGCATACTTTTGGTAAAGAGCAGAGACATTTCTCAAGTGATCTAAGTACTGACACTTTCTGAAATCAAGGGAAATATAAGAACCATACACCAAAGTGGCCAAGGACTGGAAGAGTTTTCTGTTCCTAAAAATTATACAGGAATCCTTGCCTTAGACTAATGATTTCTAACTGCGGGGCTATGACATCAAATTTGTTTGATTTCTTACCTCCCCTCTATGTCCTTCTTACACGCAAGGACATAGTCATAGTCATCCAAAATGTCTATGTTTAGGGTACAGTCAGCTCCGAAAGCAAATTCCCCTGTCTGACTCTTTAAAACTCATTCACCCATTCAAGCAACATCAATTCAAATAATTAAATACCTGATGTGTGTAAGAAACTGAGGCCATAGAGAAAAGACAATAAATGTGTTCAGAGGGTTGAGGTGCCATCCTTTCATGTGTATCTTAAGAAAAAGATATCAGTTAAATGAAAAAAGTAATAAGGATGGGCTCTCTCAGGTTGGATCATACATGCCATGCTAGAAAAGCAAAAGTGGTTTTCCTCATTTTTTATTTCCCTTTGGACCCTGCAGGGATCTATCACTGTGGCTAAAAGACCATCAAATGGAAAGAGCCGAGAAGAACATAAAAAGGAAGTTCACCTCTGAATAACAGAACACAGACGCTGCCCATACAAACCTGGGTCTAGGTCAGAATCATTTGGATCAATAGCGTCGTCTTCGGTGAATGGGCGAAGACAGCTCTGCTTGTCCCCAAAGGCTCGTCTGTTTCGCCTTGCTGGCAAGGTACCATCTGGAAGCAAAAGGAAGGAATCCCACATTTTATTTTATTTGTAGTAAAACAAATCTTCTCCAACTGCAACAAACTCACTAAAAATGATACTGCTTTGGAACAATTCAGAGGAAGGCACAACACTTGCGAACTGAAACAGCCTGCAGGAGGCATTCTCCACAGTATGCAGTCAGTCCCCCCAGAGGGTTACCTGAGGTCTCAGCATCCACCCCACTCTCTTCAGCCACTTTGAGGAATATCTGAAAAACAAGAGCAGGTAACAATACAAGCACCAATATTACGACAGAGGCCATCACTACGTAGATTACATTATTTATTTAGTTGCATGTTAGCCCCTTAAAACAAAGAAGTTGAAAGCCATACTTATTAATAACATTGTCTAAGACACTCAGGACAGGAGCTATTTTTGCCAGAAAATATTTCCTCAAGGGTGAGAGCTATCAGTCCAGACAACCACTGTAAAAATAAAGCTAAGACACTGGGATGCTGCAGCAGAAAAATTTGTTCTGAACCTACAGGGAGTGAGTTGGGTGTCTCCTTTCAGGCCTGTGCCCCCAAATCTTTGAGTAAGATAGCACTGTGATAAATAATCCAAGCTAGAATGGTTAGGAGGGCAACAGGTCCCTCAACACCAGAAATATTATGGCAGAGATTCCAACCTCAGAGGAGATTCTGAAGGAGACTAATGATTTTCAAATTAGTCTTTGGCCACTGTGTAGGAAGCATGCAATCAAAGTATAGACTTCAAGGCCTTACCTCAGAAATCCCGAGTCAAAGGCAGCAGAGCTGAGCCTTAGAGCTGCTATTGTCAGTAATATCCCCGTAAGACTGCACTGCACAATACAGCCTGAGGACCACCAGGCTAGACAACTTTCACATCCCTTTCAGCCCTCAAGATCTGTGATGCTATGTCTCTAAAGGGAGGTATTGCTACAAGGTAAAGAGAACATGGGCTTTGAAGCCCCTAACCCTTTGATTCTAAATCACAGCTCAACATCTCTGACTGTTCATTTGATCATCTTGTTAGGAGGATTAAACAAGATTACAATGATTACAACAAAACAAACCACTAAACACATCATGCTCATCACCTGGTCCTAGTGGACAATTTACAAATGTTGGTTATTTCATATGGATTAGAGTCCAGTTGATACCTGGCCATGATACAACCACACCGATCGTAATACTTCTTTCCTACTATCTCTCACTGTGACCTTAGAGGTTCACCAGGGGGCAACATTACCCAGATGTTGACGGCCTAAAAGCTCAGTGACCAACAGGATAATCCTGTTCTCATTGCAGCCTGTTCATCTGACTAGAGATTGTTGAGCCTGCTATATTTTGACAGTGTGTAACTTAGCTTACTTCTTCCAGGGTAGTCTCTGAAATGCCATAACTGGAGATGCCCAGATCTGAAAGCCGGTCATCAATCTCATGGAAGAGTTCCACAAAGGCTCCCTCCTTAGCAGCTTCATATGGCAGCACATAGGTCAGCTCATGTCCAATGTCTTCCACCAGCCGGGCTTCAGACACATGCTTCCTGATGAGGTTGGAGATAGCAGAGACATCTGCAGGGACCAGAATGCAAGGATGGCTCAGTCACCTCATAGGTACCACGTAAAGGCCAGCCATCTCCTGCCTTTCCTTTGCCTACTCCTCAGAAGCCCATTACTTATGTACCACACTATCTCAGATGTTTTAGCCATTCTACAAGTGCACTTCTGACCTGATAATTCTGGGGGAGGGACAGGAAGGAGACAGAGGACTTGATCTCATTCACCTTTACATCACCAACTCCAGGCACAGTGTGTGCTCAGTGCATGATGGATGGGTGAAGAGATGACCTGCTGAGGTTGAAAGCCTCATGTCCATTGTCTACGCCCTAAGATTCCTCAATGAAAACCTTGAGCAAAGAAACCATAAAAGATTCTTCACTCTTTCTTAAACTTTCAAAGACAGCTGCCTTCAAATTTATGTTAATAGGGGGTTAATCAAACAGTTCATAGGAACAGAAATCTTCCTAGAAAAAAACAACTGTTGGGACTGGGCAGAGATAGCCATGGTCAGCATCTCTGTTGCATGTGCTGCTAGTGACACTGCTATCCCATACAAAGTGCCTGAGGAAAACATGGAAGGCTCTTCCTTAATCCCTGGGCTCCTACCTTCCTTCTACACTGAGCTCAAGTCCCTGCCCACAGAGTTGGCCCTCAACTTGTTGACCCGTATCCAGCCAGATCCAAGCCCCTAAGGGATTCCTTCACTGCCCACCCATTTCAGCTCTCTGAAGCACAGGCCTGTCAGCTCCCAGACCAAGCCCCAGGCACCCCAGAAAGTGTCAGGCCATCCCACCACCAAGCTGCCTCCACTCCCAAGCCACCCAGCCCAGCCCAGCCCAGCAGCAAACCTTGAGTCAGCGCCACCAGCCTCTGCACCTCTCCTCCTCTGCCTCCACTCTGCCCAGCTGGCGGAAGCTCAGGCACCACCTGAATAAGAAACCCCAGAGTCCTTACCGATGGTCAGCGTGTCACTTTCATGGTCGCTGCCCAGGCCAGCATCAGAACTGCTCTGAGAAACACTGTCCTCCTGATGGCAAAGAAGGAGGTGAGAATGGGTCAGGGACCAGGCAAGGTAGAGCTGCCACCACCTTGGCAGGGGAGGGCTTCCAAGAAGCTCCATTGGATAAAAACTGAAGCAAAAGCTCGTCCTGGGACACATGCAGTTGGCAGCCAGGGCTTCCAAGGCCTCTGTACAAAGTGTGTGTGTCATGTGGATGGCCATGCTTCCTGGGCCGAGAGGTCAGAAAGGAGAGTTATTAGCACCATTGTGGCCAGCCAGCTGCAAGGGGGTCTTCACCAACCATTACAGACATGAAATTTATCTGGCTACTGGTCCCGCTCAATGCTTCCTAAGTTTTACTGGTCCTGCTCAATGCTTCCTAAGCTTCAGTGTATGTCCAATCAGTCAGGGACCTTATTAAAACACAGACTCTGGGTCAGTAGGTCTGAACTGGGCACCAGCTGCTGTGCTTCTAACTAGTCCCTTAGGGATCCTGGTGCTGCTGCTCCTTAGACCACACTGGAGTAAGGAAGTGCTAATTAAAAGGTTAAAAAGCAGATGAGGAGTTCAAGATTAGGATGGAAATGCATTAAGTACCACTGGTTTCAACATATAAATAAGTCTGTACAGAAGAAAGTATAGCTGCTCATTGGGCTCTGGTCCCACCTATTACTTACTTACTGGATGATCTTGAACAAGGTACCAAATTCCTACAAGCCTCATTTCCCTCATCTGGGACAACAGTTATGACACTGCCTTCCCAGGAGTGCTCTACACTTTGAGATGGTAGATGTAAAAATTGTAAAATGAAACCAAAAGTGAACTATTACTATTCTTTTCTTCCATGCCCACAGTCTGTGTGGCATTTAATATATATTAGATGTTTTGTAGTTTAAAAGTTATGGTCAATGAGATTTAAAGGTAATGAGCAGGGATGGAAGGGCATTCCATAGCAAAAGCTCTTACCTCTTGGCAAGTTTCTTTGCTTTGACATAATAAAGTCCTCAAAGGCCCTTCTCCATCACTCACTGTATTTCCATAGGAAAAAGGGACTAGGGTTCACCAGAACTAGTGCAATGCAACAGAGCGCTCCTGAGCTTTCCACGGAGGAGGCGAGATGTGACTCCACAGCGATCACAGATGGAAGCCACAACTCAGCAGAAGGAGGCAGAGGTGGACAAGCCATCCACAGCCAACAAGTCCTGACTGTCTGGCCCCTGCGCCAGCCCAGTACTAAGACCACAGCTCACCTTCTTCAGGTACGACACGGTGCTGCTGCTATTTCTGCAGGAACTGAGGGAGGATTCCACATCTTTCTTAACCAGGGTCAGATAGTAGCCTGTTCCCAGCTGGTTCTTCAGAAACAGGGAGGAACCCACACAGCATAGCTTTCCATGGGAAATGATGGCAATCCTGTCCCCCAGGATGTCCGCTTCATCCATGTGATGGGTGGACAGAATAATGGTGCGGCCTGCCGTGCACAGATACAAAGGTGTGGGACAGATGAGAGCTCATTAAGCATAGTGGCAGAGACTACAGAGATAATAATGGGAGAGTATGCGAGAAAGACCTGGGAGTCGCCTTCAACGTGTGTGGCTGTGACCCGTAGGAGGGAAAGCTTAGGGACAGCTACTGCATCCTCATAGAAAAGGAACAGCATTTATCTGGGAACTTGCTACATGCCAGGCAGGGACGAGGCAGTCTGTGCGCTGTCGGTTAACTCAAGCCTCTGCGAGGCAAGTACCACTATTGTTATAGGTCAGGAACGTGAGGCAAGTTCAAGCACTTTCCTGAGTCTCAGGTTCAGCTGGAGCTGGCTTCAAAGCCTGTGCCCCTCATTACACCACGTTTGTGAGCATTTCCCATTTCATTCATGTATTTACCCACACTTTCAACAAACATCAACTTAGTGCAACAAGTTAGGGACAGAAATGATGAATAAAGACACCACTTCTGCTCTCAGGAATCTCTTTTTTTTTGTTGGTTTTTTTTTTTTTTTTTTTTTTTTGGTACCGGGAATAGAACTCACGACTTTGCGCTTGCCAGGCAGGCGCTGTGCTGCTGAACTAAATCCCCAGCCCCGGGAATCTCAATCTTAAGGTAACAACATAATGATAACGCACACGTGAAAGTCTGTGCCATTTCTGTTCTTCTTGGAGACCCCTGGGTGATGAAGTGTAAGTGTCAATGTCTTATAAACCAGGTCGCCCACCTCCATATCATGGTAGGAACTGGGCTTTATGAGAAATTCTACGCCATTCCAGCGCCCTAGCAAGAATAGCCATGAGACACAGCCAGACTCTTCAAAAGCCCTCTCTCTCCCAGTTTACAACTCAGATGAAGCACACATCAGTTACCTTGTCGGTACTTCAGCAACAGCTCCCAGATTCCCCTCCGGGAATAAGGGTCCACGCCAGCTGTAGGCTCATCCAGAATGACAACCTTGGATCCCCCTACAAAGGCCAAGGCCACGGACAGCTTTCTCTGCATTCCACCTACAAGACAGAGAAACATGTCCAGAGGGTGAGTGACGGCAGAGATTGTGAGACACACGGAGGCATCCACCTGGGGACGTGGACAGGGACAAGTTTCTTTTACCCTCCAACCCAGCCTAGGATTTTGCTGAGCATGCGCAGTTGCACAAGGAGGGCAGGGAAGATGGGGAAAGTGCTCAGGGCCTCACCAGACAGCTGACTTGTTTTGCTTTTCAGCTTGCTGGGTGGCAAACCAACATCCAGGGCCATTTGGTCCACTTCTGCTTTCACGTGCTTCTCTGAGAGTCCCTTTAGGCGGGCATAGAACCAGATGTGCTCTTCGACAGTCAGCCTGGGGACAGGGGGTCGGGTCAGCTCTGGGCCCTGCAGGATGCATCAGAACATAGTGCCTCCTGGCCCTGAACAGAAGGGAATGGTACCTCTTTCCTCTCCGCCACCCCACGCCTGGCTTCCACAACAACAACAAACTTTATCGGCTTCTAAAAAATACTCAGAAGGATGGATTTAAGTAAAGCTACAATGAGCAACAACATGAGCTGCTCAGGAAATAAAAATGGAAAGGTAGCAAATCATTTTCAGCCTATTTACCCAGCAGGCCCGGCCACCAGGCAATAATGGGTAGTTGAAACTTTAAATTTCAAGGCCTCAAACAGCTCACCTGAAAGTCCTATCAGCTTTGCACTAACCCGGAGCAGCCTCCTTGAAGTTAAATGGCCCCCAGGCTCAGAGAAGGGAAACCCTGAGGGAGCCCAGGAGCCCAAGGTGCTTACTTTAGATAAGAGGAAATTGGGGCCCACAGGGAGAAAGGCTTTTCCCCAGGTCACAGAGCTCAGATCTTTCTCTGCTCCACCTTTCTCCCAGGGGCTCTCCTTGCTAATAAGACAATCTCAGTGGGAGGAAATGTCTTGAGCAGGCAACACAGGGCCATCATACCACATTCCCCAGGCACTACTGGGTCTCAGGGTAGCGCACCAGGTCTCAGGGCAGAGGACATCAGGGTCCTCTAAAACAACAGTGAACAACAGCACTGCTTCCCAACCCTCTCCCAGCCTACAGCTCACCTCTCCCAGCCTGCAGCTCACCTCCCACCCTCCCCTAAATCAAATAACAATTATGTCTTAAGGTGTCCAGGGACGTAAGACCCACCACCCTTAAAGACGGTAAAATGCATTAAGTGCTATTCCATCCACAGCTCCATGATTCCCACATCCAAGAAGGGGCTGCTCTTCTCCATGGGCTGCTGGTACTCACATGTCAAACAGTACATTATGCTGGGGACAGACCCCCAGGTTCTGCCGAATGGTGCTCAGCTCTGAGCGAATGTCCTTCCCCAGGATGTAGGCGGTGCCAGAGGTGGGAGGGAACAATCCAGTCAGGATTGACCTGAGGACAAAATTAACAAGTGCAGGAGTCAGGGCTGCAGAGCCAGGGAGCAGGGAGCAGGACGCCAGCCCCCACCCCAATTCCTTTATAGCAGAATCTGATAGAGCCCCACAAGACAAGTCTTTTGCTTTAGTGAATAAGTAGGATTGGGCCTAAGTATTGGGCATGGCAATTTCAGTATGAATATTTGAAAAATAAAGCTTCCAATATGCAGTGGAAAGCGTACTTTAAAGCATATATTTTGTATGCCTAACATTATGTCCCATGAAAATTGAACAAAGCAGAAGTTATTCAAATATAAAAATGTTTGTGCTAGATGATATGGGTTTTTAGTGTGTTTAAAAAATATCCAGCAATGTTCATAATATATTGATCTTATGTTTTAAAATAAATAAAAGAAAATAATATAACTCCCAAAGATCTACCCTCTATAACGGCTAAGGGACCACACTTTGAAAGCCACTAAGGCTAACTCTGGTGTTTTATGCTCCTTGCTCCCTTCTGAAGCTCCCAGGAAGGGGAACCGGAGCCAGCTTTTCAGGTGCTTCTCACATCTGCCTAGAGATGGGACAGAGTTCCTATAAATGGCCATCTCCCTGCAACGTAGCTAATCTTTCTTCTTCTTTTCCTCCCAGAGTCTTGCTTCACAGTTCTGATCAAACCAGTCCTAAAGAGTACACCTTCTCAGAGCTGTGATGGCCTCCGGTTTCAAGAATGCTGCAGAATTCTGAGAAGTACAAGGGAGAAATCAGCAGATGGCCCCAGTCTATTTCAGCAGAATACCCTGCAAAAACTAGCACTTGGAAAGCACTCCATGACCAGATAATATGTCTCTGCTCATCACCTCCTCATGTGCTCTGCTGTTATCCCACGGGCCAACTCTATTTTCTTAAGTATGAATTCCTAACTATACTGCAGCCTGTCTGTGGGGTGGATTCCATGAGCACCGCACCCTCTTCTTACATGGTGGTTGTCTTCCCTGCTCCGTTATGGCCCAGGAAGGAAGTGATCTGGCCCTCATAAAAATTCAGCGCCAGGCCATCGACAGCCACTTTCATGCCATCTCGGTAAACCTTCACCAGGTTCTGAATGGACACGCCCAGCTTCAGGTGGGTGGGTTCCTCTTCCATGCAGACTGTGAGAAAAGAGAGGAACACAGGTGAACTCACAGCAAAAACTGAGGAGCGAGTAGAAACACAGGAGGTGCGCTTAGACTTTCAGAGGACTTCTGGCCACACCACTCTGGTTTTGCAGGCAAGGAGGAAGCGTAAATATTTATTTAGGATCTATTTGAGCATAAGTGTTGGTGATAGGAATTAAATGACAAAGGAGCATTCGAGTCAACTGAAGGAGAAAGACTTGAAAAACAATTAAGAGACAGGATAGTAAAAGCTGCTTTTAAAACACATCTAAAAAATGCCCTGGCACTGTGGTACATCCATGCCATGGAATCGGCCCAGCAAGGACAAGGAAGAAACTGCTGATACCACAATTTGTATGGACCTCAGAGGAATTATGCTGAGTGAAGAAAAGCCAGAAACAAAAAGTTACCTACTAGTTTCCATTTTCACAACTCTCTCAGAAAAGTCAAACTACAGAACTGGGGAAGAGATGAGTAGCTCACCCGTGTCAGGGAGCAGGGAAGTAAGGAGGTGGGAGTAACTGTTAAACAGTAGCGTGAAGGAGCTTTGTGGTGGGGGAAAAGTTCTGCATCTCAGTCGACCCGGTGATTACATAAATCTGTACATATGATAAAACTGAACAGCTCTGAACATACATACACACACACGCACACACACACACACACACACACGAATGGACGCATGTAACATTGGAAGGAATATGCAGGTCAGTGAAGTGTACCAAGGTCAGTTTCACTGTTTTGCTACTACCCTGTAGTCACACACAGTCTTACCCCCGGGGAAACAAAATAAAGTTTGAAGGAACCCCTTCACACAACTGTTTTCGCTGCTTCTTAGAAGTCTACAATTATTTTTAAATGAAAAGGTTGGGGTCTTTCTGTTTTGTTTTATACACCACCGAATTCAGGTAAAGATAAATTTAGAGAGCTGCTTAGGAAGAAACACTGAACTAGATCTGAAGGATGAGGCGAGGTTAGAAGGCCGGCGAGCAGGAGAAAAGGTTTTTCCTGTGAAAGCAGACAGCACAGACACAGGTGCAGAGACGTGGCGGAACATGACAGCTGAGCAGTTCCGTGTGACTGAAACAGGAGCAGGAGGCAGAGAGCAGGAAGAGAAGAGCTGGAAGAGCAGGGAAGGAGGTAAAATGGTAGGCACAAGAGCCATGCCGTGGAGCATCGCTTTTACCACTGGCGATCAGGAAAAGGGCACAGAATAGAGCAGAGGGAGGATCTACTGACTACTTAGGAAGGAAGCCACACTGAGCACGAAGACCTGAATGAAGAACCCAGAAAGAAGAACCTGTGCTAACCCGAGGACATCTCTACCTGCAGTCAGGAGCCAGGAGAGGGCTAGCGCTCTGGGTCCGGTATGGCAGGTAAGAACATTAAGAAATAGAGGCTGAGCTCCAAGGCAGCTGATCGGCGCCAGCCTACTCGGGTCATATATAGAACACCATGACAAGGTAGCCAGAGGGCCTCGAGGTTATCTTTATTACTTCTTCATGGCAGATTGTTAGGTGAGCAGGTTAGCATGAGGGGGTGGAGGTAAAAGGATCATGATCAAAAGACACTTTCCAAGAAGCCAAGAAAACAAAGGAAAGGGTCCTCAGTGACCCAGAGGGGCTTCCCCCTCCAGGCAATAACAGTGGACACACAGGGCAAGGGAGAGTTTGGAAAGGGTATATGTTATAATTCCTCTACCTCTAGAATGCCTTTAAAATTCTTAAAGTGCAAGAGCTGTCATTTGCTCTGACAGTCAGCAGGGGCAGCAGCACTAAGTTAAGGGGAGGACAGATCAGCAGCACTCACTTTCTGATATTCCCTTCTGGCTGGAACCAAGGTGACTCTTCTCGTCACTTTCCTCGCCAAACCAGTAGGACTTGGTACAAGGAAAATACCAAGGCCTGGGAATTCCATACTGACCTGAAAGCAAAGCACAGGTTTGATCAAAGCCAGGAACCATCCCAGTATCGCTGGGGTTTCCCGGTCAGCCCTATCCCCTCCTGGACATACCCTTTGGAGAAGGAGCAGACTGGAATGGAGATGAGGGAAGAGGCAGCTTCCCTCGCTGAAGCGTAATGTGCACTGCACATTACGCACCTCCCCGAGGCCGCCCAACAACCCCATGAAACCATCCCCATTTGAGAGATGAGCAAACTTAGAGATCAGTAGCCTATCCAACATCATATAGTGGGTAAATTAAGTACTTGAAACTTGAATTCAGACTCAAAACAGCATATTCATTGCAAGGAAGAAATTGAGGGACATTCAGGTAGGAGTAATAAACATTTCCTATATGCCTCCTTAGAGGAGAACCACAAGGTGAACCAAATGGAGTAAAACCTTACTCTCTCGGAATTAGATCATATATGAAAATTTACCCCAGGACAGGTTCATCTTTGATTTGGTCAAGATTTCAAAATGAATTTTTATTGCATAATAATTTGATTTAAATCACAGGCAAGGTCTCAGAGCCAATATATTGTATTATTCACAACCTGTACTGAGGAAACAGAACCTCCCTTAGAGGTGCCCTCCCTGGGGACACAGAACTACAGAACTGAGTCAACACTGACAGAAAGCTCCTGGCTCACCAACCCAGTGTAACCCAACTGGGTTCACCAATCCAAGCGCCAACACTTCCCATTCCTGTGACCTCAGGCAAGTTACCTAACTTCTTTAAGTTACCGCTCTCATTTGAAAAATACAGGTTATAATAATGACCTCCATGTATCTTTTGAGACACTAAGTGAGCCAAAGTGTATAGAACACTGCCCAGTGCGTGGCAGACAGTGGTCAAGTAATGAGTGCCACGGTGGCAGGAACAGCTGCACTTTTAGCCTCAGTTCCCTTTTCCTGACTTATTTGTTTGCAATGGGTCTAAAGTCCAAGCCACTTGCAAGAGAGCTCTGTATCCTGCAGAAATTCTGAAACAAAGACAGGAAAGCGCTGCATCCAGAGGTCATCTTTCCCTAGCAGATGGCCAAAGCAGGGTGGAAACTCAGCATACCTGGAAAGACAGCTTCGATGTACCATGTCATCACCCCATAGAGGAAGGTGTCGAACAGCATCATGGAGATGGAAGTGGTGAGACTGAAGCCATCTTCCTCCAGGGGGCTCTCAAAGAGATTGTCCCACTGCACCCCAATGCCCTGCTCCTCAAAAAGGGCAAAGTACTCACAGCCAAACCCCAAAGCCACAGGAGACAGCAGGCTCTGGGAGAAAGAGGCAAAAATCACATATCTATTTCTCTGTCTCTCTCATTTTCCTATTACTTCTAATATAATTCCACCTGGAGAAATTTGAATTTGTAAAATAGATCAATTATAGGATATGGAAGTAGTCACCTACAGAGTCCCTTTAGGGGAGTGGGTTCCCTTGCAGCATATAATAATGATTCCATTTATAGCCACTCATTATGCACACACATTTCAGAAATGCACGCATGACAGCATATAAAACTTTGAGGATTTTATGCTGCCAGAGATCCTCCAAGACTCAGCGATCCTGTCTCCTCTCTGCTTCCCCCATGCAAGTGAACACTCAGCAAGGTCTCTGCAGGTTCCCACTCAACTAGTAAACATTTATGATCAGAAGAGTCTTCCTTGAGGGCTGATACCAATAGGGCAAGACTGAGGCACCTAGAGCACCCTATGAGTGATTATTAGCTTTCCTTACAAGTGATCCAAGAGAGGGCTGGGGAGTTGTTCTTACAGGACCTCTCACACCCTCAAAGGTCACTCCTACTCTGTACAAGGAAAGGAGCTGTCCATGTGAAGGATTTGGGGTACAGTGGGGCACCTGCTCCTCAGTTTGGCTCAATTCAGAAAATAGCACTCAAGTGAAACAGCATACTAAACACATGGAATACAGGAGTCAAGAACAGACCAGTTTGGACCTAAAAACCTTTCAGTTCTATCTGTGGTCATTATGTGGTAGTGAGCTTAATATGGCTAATAGAGATGGGAGATAAAGGATGGAGAGAATACCTATTGGCTAAATCTGTTCCCCAATGCCATTTATCCCCAACCAGGTTCAAGGTATAGTCTGATCTTTGAAAAAAATCCATTCAATTTAATCCAACCAGCGTTCACCAAGAGGGTTAAAGGTAAACAATTTAGTAAGACGGAATACCTCCCTTCAGGCAGGCACTGTGCCGCTGAGCTATCTCCCTGGCCCCCTTGTAATACCTCCCTTCAAAGAGCTTAGAACCTAGAATTGAGGTTCAAGTCCCACCAGAAAAAGACTATCTAATGTTCTCCAATTGCTGCGCCTATTCATGGGCCACACAGAGGAGGTCAAACACCCAAGGTGGTTGCGACAGCAATGCTGCAGAAGGACCAGAAATACTCACTGCAAAGATCTTGGCTGTGAAGCCCACGTAGTCCTGCCACGCCACACACAGGACATAGGGCAGGTACAGGGTGAAGTAGATGATTCCCCCACAGGCAGCAGCCAGGTTGGCCCGGGAGAAGAGTGTGCTAATCAGGAAGCACTGCAGGATGGTCACCGTGGCAAAAACACACAGGAAGATGAACACCACGCTGGGGTCGCTGTAGGGTAGCAGGTTTCCCAACTGGAAAGGAAGAGATCCATGAAATGTGTTGCCTCGGCAACCCAAGCACTCACTTACAGGATCTATAGAAGAAAGTCAGGGTTTACTCAACGCAGCAACAATGCAGAGGAGTAATACTGTTCAGTTTTCTAATGAGGAAACCAAGGCCAAGAAAATCACTTAAGATGACACAGAAAGATAATGGCAAGATTTGGAATAGAGGGCTGGGGATATAGCTCAGTGGCATAAGTGCCTGCCTGGCAAACACACAGTCCTGAGTTTGATTCCCAGTACCAAAAAAAAAAAAAAAAGATTTGGAATAGAACAGAGTCCAGGGCTTTCCATACTATCTCAATGGACAGTTCTGCTCTGTGTTTCTCAGATAGGTAAATCTGAGGGTACCATGAGGACAACGCCTGGTGCCACCAAAAAAGAACTGTATGAGATTACATACCACAAAAACTTTCTTTTCAGAAGCCAAGGACTATGGCCAGACAACCTTCATCTCCCCCTTGAAAACCATGAATTCCTCATTCATACAACGAACTCTTGTGAATATTCTGAACTTATCTTAGTTCAAGAACTCTCATACATTAGCTGTATGACAGTCACAGGGCTCATTTTCCTATAGTCAGACATCAGAGGATGAAGAACGGCACAAGTACTTTTTTTTTAAAACAAATCTTGGTCCTGCCGTGCTGCTGTGTGCTTTAGCAAAGCCTGCCTTCCTTAGCCTTCTTTTCTTGAACGTTAAATGGGTATTTTGGTGAGGATGATAAGGAAGCACGTAGGATGTGCTTTAAACAATGGTTGGCATCGGTAAGTGCTCGTTTACAACAGGTACACTGAATGCTCGCTCCTAACCCTTTGTGACCCCCCAGACATTTATTTTGATATGATGCACCTTTATAAAGAATAATTATAGGGGCTGGGGATTTAGCTCAGCGGCAAAGCGCCTGCCTGGCAAGCGCAAGGTCGTGAGTTCGGTTCCCGGTACCGGAGAAAAACAAACAAACAAAAAAAAGAATAATTATAGGAAAAAGACTACTAGAAAGTATATTATCATATGGAGCAATCACAGAACTTCACTGCTTCAAGTCCACTTCAAGAGAGGGCTTGTAACTGGCTGTCAGTCAAATGGTTCCGGGTGTCTGCATCTCTGGGTTTGTCATAGTTAGAGAGCTCCCTGCCCTAGGAATGAACCCCTCCCAGGTGGGCCCACATTCAATACTCCGGAGTAGGGAAGGTCAGGAAAGGAGGCCTAGGAGAACCGTAAGGAGCTGGACATTACAGTTCAATGAGCAACAGCTGCAACAAGCTCTATGTTCTCCAGGATGTCCCACAGGGCTGGCCATGCACCCACTTCTGCTTCTCTGCCTGCCTGATCCTGCATCTGCAACAGCACTTCCGCAAGTGTTGATCCCTAATAAACACCAACAGGTCAAACTCTTCCTCAGCCTCTGTTCTCGGGTGACGTCACCTGCCACGATGTGTGTCCTTCTGATTAGGGTTTTTAGAAGCTTAGGACAAATCACAGCCCAGTGCGTCTAAGAGAACTGTCATACAGAGCGTGTGACATGTCACGTGTATGCTTGTCTGGAAAGTACGAGCCCTGGGTTCTATTCCTCTTTACTATCTAATTAGCTGGGCTCATCCCGGATAAGTCACTCTCTGGCCCTCACTTTTCCCAGTTCTAAAATGAAATTTAAGGACATGACATGTAAGACCTTTCTTTCCCAGAGTCTTGGCTTTTTTCTTTTCCTCCCTTGGCTCCTGTTGGGCTCCTCAAGAGTTCCCTGGCACGGAAGAGCAAGTAGGGCGGCCTTACCTTCATGATAACCACCAGCAGGCCAGCGCTCACGAGCAGCGGGATGAGACTACTGATGAACCAGCTGAACCAGAGGATGCCGTTGTCCAGGCCCATGATCCTCATGGTCTCCTTCAGCCGTGCCTCCTTCTCATACACAATACCCTTGATGATCACAGCCACAGAGTAAATCCAGGCCAGCGTCATGAAGAGGGGCATTGACCGGCTCATTACCCTCAGGAAGCTGGAGGCCCCAAAGAAAGACAGGGGAAGAAAGAAAGACACTGTGAGCCAGGACCATGGACCAAGGCCTCTGAGCCTGCATGCCAGAGGAAGCTCCAGATTTGGGCCACTAACAGCAGGCCTTTTAGACTCCAAAATCCACAGGTTTCCAGGTGCTTCACAAACAGTCTGCACAGAGATAAAAGCCAGGCTAATAAAGTTTTGCCAAGCAGAATTTCTTTGAGGGATTGCTTTAGTAACTAGCTAACCAAGAGATGACATTAAGGTAAAGCTGAAGGTGGTTTACATTAAAGTACTAAAAACTGAAGTAAATAAAAATTGAACTCAATCTCCTATAAATATTCAGTATCTCCAAAGTCATCTCCTTGTTGATTTGCTTATCTTAACTCTTACCATATGCAGAAATACAGTTCAGGCCACGTTTGTCAATATTTCAGACTCTAAATTTGCATAGGAAATGCAGCTTTGCAAAGTAAGTGGGATTTGGAATCTGGACCTGGAAGTTGAGGCTCAAATCCCAGTTTTACCATTTCCTATAGATTTTTTCCTATAGATTTTACCACTTAATACATGACAACAGGCAACGGCTCTTAGTGCCTCTTAACTCCAGCAGCCACATCTCAAGGCACCCTTTCTGAAGTCAACCTTGGCTTAGCAGTCTTTGGAAGAAACTTCCTTTGGAAAAGTCTGGCTAGGGCTGGGAATATAGTTCAGTGGCATAAGTGCCTGCCTGGCAAGCACAAGGTCCTGAGTTCGATCCCCAGTACCGAAAAAAAGAAAAAAAGGAAAAGGAAAAGTCTGGCTAATAGTTTTGAGGATAAAAAACAGAATGTCTGGTGACTTGGAAAAGTTAGAGTTGGCCATACTAGGAAATAGTTGTTTAGTATAAAAGAGAAAATATAAGGAAAAATCACTGCTCTTCCCACGCATCTCTCTCTCTCTCTCTCTCTCTCTCTCTCTCTCTCTCTCTCTCTCTCTCACTCACACACACACACACACACACACACCCCATGTTGGAAGAGGACATGACATACTTGAAATGCTTGCAATAACTACACTTTTGACCATTTGTCCTAACAATGAACCATTAGATCCAAAAACAGTGTTCCCACAATTAGAACTCAGTAGCTTAGTGATTAAGCATTAAAGCGCTATCTGAAAAGTCTAAGATAAAGAAGTT
This sequence comes from Chinchilla lanigera, assembly GCF_000276665.1. Taxonomy (NCBI): domain Eukaryota; kingdom Metazoa; phylum Chordata; class Mammalia; order Rodentia; family Chinchillidae; genus Chinchilla; species Chinchilla lanigera. The sequence continues at coordinate 21,636,588 of NW_004955419.1, read as the reverse complement.
TTGTTCAGTTTCCTTTGGCTCAACAATCACTTAGAGGAAGTGGAAAAGTCTATAGGAAACATACTTTTACAAGTATAGGCTACTGTTTCTGAGTTTGGGGAGTTGAATATATACACATACACATATATATGCTATATATATATACACATATACATATATATACACATATACATATATATAGCATATATTATAGCATCTATCTATATAGATATAGATAGGTATATATATGCAATTGCATGTGTTTGTCATGACAGATTGTGAACTCACAGATAGGGCAAATTTTGACCCAAAAGGCAGAGTATAAAAAATAAAAGTAGTGATAGCCGTGGATGAGCAAAAAGGCAGATTAGTAGCATGTGTACATAAGTCTGTCTCCAGTGTGGATGAAACTGCTGACCACCTACACCTGGCATATGAGTCTCAGACCGTTCATTCACACCCATACACATTCCACCTAGAACAGTGTTAACTAGTTATTTAACTAAAGATGGTGGCTTGCTGGTAACTTACATGTCATCAACATAACAGGGGTAGGGCATCTGCTGCACATAGACCCCAGTTTTCTTCTCAGTGCCCGTCAGCACCCTGATGATTGCCTGCTCCACCACATCTTGCAAGTAGGTAAAGCCCCCCCACACGTAGCGCATATCCTCAAAGGGATCAGCCCGAGGACCAGGGTCCCAGTACCTAAAACCAAACCATAGGTGAGTAAACATTCCTTAGAACCATACAATAAAAATAAATATATACAACCACACAACCACACCATTCTTTATATCTGTATCTTTCTTTCTAGTCTCAGTTGACATTACACGTATCTTTAAGTAGAAATAATCAGATTGAACATATTACTTGTTGGTTTGGGGTTTTTCCCTCCACCTTCAGTGGCTACCTACCATTGCATCAAATGGATATATCAGAATTTACTTAACCATTCCCTTTTTAATTGGATGTTTGACCCTTTTCATAAAAATGGATAAAGCTGGCAAGGAGAAACTAAAGCCTTGTTTTTTCTTTTCTTTTCTGCTGACTAAATTCTTTGGGATTAATTTTCTTGAGTGAAAATGGCAAAAAGATACCAACATTTTATGAGCTTTGAAGTAATAGCCCCCAGCAATGAATATGCCAGTTGCATCAAAATACTGCCACCAATGATTTTTTGCTGAACTTGCTACAATTTATTAATTCAACTGAAGCATCACTAGTAACAGCTGCTCTTGACTTTCCTGAGACTAGGCTGGTGTGGTGGGATTCAACTTACCCGTCCTTGATTTTATTTGTCCTCTCCACATTGTCAATGTCCATTCTAATCTTGTATTTGACGTGGTGGGGCAGCTCAACACTGCCAGGCGTGATTCCTGTGAACACAATACCAGCCCAGAACTTCCTCTCATCCAGCAACTCCATGGACTTGTTGATGAGCCGGACTTCTGTGGGAATGGGCTCCAGCTTGTTGAGGTTGACACACTGATGGAAGAATGACTTTTGTGAGAACACTGGTGGGTGACCAGGAAGAATAAGGCAGCCAAGACAGACCCTGAGAGACAAGAACTGCACAACAAACTAATCCTCTCTCTATAAGGTCCATAAAGGTCATCCGTATAAGGGCTAATCCTTCCTAGAATTATTGCCCAGTCTTCAATCCAGAGTGAATGGATCATTTCAATTTTTAACTGAAATTAAAGAGAAATGCTGGCAGTATTTACAGATAAGTGATTTGTACTGATTTTTTGTGGAGAGAAAGAAGTAAAAACAATGATTATATCTTACTTTTCTCTCTTATATATATATATATTTTTGTCTTTCTGAGACAGAGTCTCACTATGCAGTTCAGGCTGGCCTTGAGCTCACTTTGTAGCCCAGGCTGGTCTCGAACTCACAATGATCCTCCTGCCTCCGCCTCCCAAGTGCTGGGATTACAGGTGTGCACCACCACATCCGGCCTTCTTATGTTCTTTCAAATGCTGACTCTCAGCAATTAACCAACTCAATAAATAGATGAAAAAAGACTTTTATTCATCTCTATTAAGTACCATAATTTTTAGGATTAAATTTTTAAAATTTAATCCACCCCAAATTAGGTTTCATAAATAATGCTTTTTAAGGGAATGCTTTGTTGTCATTTAGCATCAAGATATGAAAACATAGGAAAACCTAAAAGACAATGGATGTTTATTTACTCATTCAAGCAACATTTACTGGGCACCTTTTGTACACCAACCCCTGTGTCAGGTTTGAGGGATACTGCTGCAATGAAACTACACATTGCTTCCAAGATTTCCCTGTCTCTAATCATACTGCAACATCTCAAAGAAAAAAACTATGAGCCTTTTCTAAACAATGACACAACAGATCTTCACAACAGATGTTTACCTCCATGAAGTGAGATATGGTCTGGATTGCCCGGTTGGTCTCGTTGAAAACGTCTCTCCAGGTGTACACAGAGCCATTAACATGCTGAACGTCCTCTGGGTGCTTGGCCAGAAATGCCAGGATGTCTTGGGCTGTCCAGTTTAAGCCATCCAGCTGCTGTTCCCAAAAGTGTTCGTTGCCTTTGCTGTCCAGCAGCATCTGCGTGCCAGCAAGAACATACAAGTAGTGAATGAACGTCAACTACACCTTGACAAGTGCTGTGAGACGTGCTGATTCTTTCACACGTGGCCTCCTTCTGTTCATCTTCATCAAAAACAGTGAGGTACATGACAGTGCCCTCATTTAAACAGTGAGAAGACGGAAGTTGAAAATGTATGGTTTTAACCAACTCTGGTTCACAGTGCTAACTGGTATAGAGCTGGGACTCAAGAAGATCAGTCTGAATTCACAGTCCAAGTGTTTTTCCCTGTACCAAACAGCTCAAATGAACAGCACTAACTATGACAGCACTAATAACATTACTATGGAGAATGTTTTACATTTCTCTCAATTCTATGAGAATGTTACTGTTAATAGTCCCCATTTTATACAAGGCAAAACCAAGGTTCAGAAAGGTTAAGCCCTTAATAGAAGGTCACACAGCTAATAATTAGCAAAGTCAAAACACAAGCCCTAGATTCTAGTGCACTTCCCCACTGCACTGCATTCCTCTTTTGTAACCCAGCCTAATGATCGCAAGTAACTACGCCTCTCAGGTCTGAGCCCACTTTTCCTGTTTAGTTTAGGGAAATAATGCTGCTGGTTAGACCAAGTAAAATGTAGTCTTTCCCAACACTGACACACATAGGTCATGACATAAAGGAAGCCTATTCTCCATATCTTGTTCCCTCACCAGTTGGTTCCTCACATGGTTCTTAGACAGAGAAGAGTAAGTCAAGCTAGTGTTCAATCTGTAGCTCCAGAAGGGCTGGGGCAGAGGCCTGAACAGATGTACTGCCAGGAAAACAGGGCAGCTGCAAGCTCAGCAAAAAGGAAACATCTGCAACTCTAGTCACAACTTCCAGAGGAAAGAGGAAACCCTGGGTACTGAACTGGTTTTCTCCAAGGATTAGAAAACTGCATTTTTTTTCTGTCTTGTTTTCACCAGCATTATTAGCTTTTTTCCCTTTGTGAGTTCATATCTGTTATTTTAATGGGAACAGAATGCTTTTATAGGGTGTGTATCCACTACAATTTCATTAACTGTTCCTGCACTTCTGACCATTCAGTCTATTTCCAATTTCTCACAGTGACAATTATTACAGCAGTAAGATTCTGTCTCCTATGGTGACTTCTTTAAAATTATTTCTGTAGGGTACATCCCCGGAGGTATGTAGACTAGAGGTGCACAAGATGGCCCATTTTTTCCTGGGTCTTGAAATTTTCATTCCAAATTGCTTTCCAATAGGTAGTAACAATTTATACTGCCATAAGTAAGTTATGTATGTATTTTTATTAACAGATACAAAAGTGTACCTCACCAAAGCTCACAGAGGCATGGCTAGCAATTCAGAAAGTACCTTATTTGGAAGTGAACAAATAAGAGCACAGTGAAGAGACGTAGCATCTGAGGTGAGATCTGCCCTGCCCAGGCTGTGGCTTCTGAGCAGTATGTCCACGGCAGACAGCGAGAGAGATGTACCCAGTGAGATCACTGACCATGCAGCCACCCTATTGGTCTTAAGACCAGGAGACCTAAGATCCTCGGAGCAATAAAAAGGGAGAAAGCAGGTCCTGGAGAGGAGGGGCTGAGAGCAGCTCAGAAAAGAAAGTGCAAACTGGTGTCACAGAGAGAAGGCCTCTAACCTGGGGGTGAAGCACCGGGGACAGAGCCAGAGAAAGAGCAGAGAGGTAAGAGACATCCACAGAAGCAAAAGCCTTGGGCATGGCTGCATGTACCAGATGCCAGGCTTCAGGGGGTGCTCAGGACTGAGAAGCCCATGCTAGTGGAGTTAAATACTCCTGAGGTCAAAGAGAGCAGGAAGAAAGGCTCTTCTGACTTCTACCCACAGGCTAATGACTGCCGCGTCCCTGTCTGTACGACCCAACCGCCTTACTGTGTTGCAGACCCCAGTAGCCCTCAGCGTGTTGGGCATCCCCACCACCCGTGGGTTAGAAAGCAAGAGTCACCCTTGTGCTTCTCACTCCTGCCATTCATCACTGAGCAGTCACGAGGCCTCCCCTCTTGCACTATGTCTGGATCACTCATTGATACAGCCTCCATCTTGGTTCCTACCTTCACCCACCCATCTCCCTACTCAACCCATGTCATGTTAGAGCAATGCATCTGTATCTTCTCCTGCTTAAAGCCCTTTGATGGTGCCCCCAGAGCCTAAAGACTCTTAATTTAACACACAAGTCTTCCAAGGTATGCGATGCCTTTCCTTCTAGCATCCACATTTCCACTTCCTATCACACCCTGGGGGCCTCCCAGCTAAGTTCTTAATAAATCGCACTGCTGTGTTTGCAAGGGCCTTGCTCCTAAAGAACTGGGAGATCATGAGCAGAAGGAGCCACCGAGGAAAACTCTGAATTTAAGAGTAGGAAAGCATACATTTGCCCCCAATTTAAAACTCACTGAGTCCTTTCAATAGGGATCCTTACCACTCCCTGAGGCTCCAACTGGTAGAAATATGGATTCCAAGAAGACCGGGAGGAAGAGCTTGAGAGGACACATGCCTGTGACACTGCCTATGACTGGATCATGCCTTATGGGGGAGAGAACAGAGTCCAACGGACAGCTGGGCTTATAGGGCATGAGCTACTCCTATTTGTACTGGTACAGTCTATACACACCATTGTCTGTGCTTCTATTATTCAAGTAACCCTGCTTTTAAAGGCTCAAGCATACATCACTGGAGGCTTCTGCATCACTGGAGTTTCTTCCTCAGTAATTGGCCCCCTCCACCAGGAGACCAGGGGGACAGTTCTAAACTTCAGAAGAATTCCCTCCAGAGGGGTACAGCCCCTAAAATCCATTGCCCCACATATCGATGAGGTTCCAAACAAGACACCGGGCAAAATTCTCTCCTGCCTCTTAATGGCAGCAGAAACAAAAGGAAGTAGCCTCTCTCTCCATGGCATTAGGAAAGAGTGCAATGATTCTGAGTCAGAGCCCAAGGCAGGGATGATGCGATTAACCGGCTCCCAGACTCAAGCAAAGGAGACATTCTGTTCTTCTCAGACTGCTCTGCTTTTGAATCCAATTGTCTCTAGAGCACTTATTCCTTCCAAGTGGCTCAGAAGCATTAAGTGCAATTCCATTCCACGCAGCTCTGCACTCACACGATGCCTCGGAAACTGGTATCTCTGACGCGTCTGTGAGTCAAACCACTTTTCTGCTCCCACACTTCCTTTCCAGGCCTACTTAAACGTCGAAAGTCTAGAGAAGATGCTCAGCAGTTGGAGCCTAACACGAAAATTCTTAGGGTCCTGTAATCACCAAGTTCTACCTCTGAATACCGGCCGTTACTAAGTTTTGTACAAAACTGGTATTTGGCCATGAGCAGCATTGATGTCAAAGTACACAAGGTTAATGCTGCACCACGGTTTCTGCTTTAAAGAAGTGCAGTCCTGAGGCTTAAAGATGTGATTTGCGCTAGGCTCACTGCCTCTCAATTGGTTAAAGCTAAAAGAATTCTTACATCAATTATGGGAATGTGACTACAACTCACGCCAACATCAAGCGGGCACATAGTAGCCAGAAATATGCTCACCCGGACAAGGTCCATTTCTTGGCTGTTCTCCATGAAGGCCCAGAGCTTAGGGCTGAGCTCTCGCCACATGCCTTCCACATCGTGGAACACAGCCAGCTCCTGGAAGGTCTTGTTCACCTAGTCAGTTGGGAGCCAGGGACACAGGAAAAGTGCAGAGGTAAAGACAATGAATAACTCAATGGTCCCTAAAAGGATACCCCATCCCAGCATCCCCAGCCAGTCTTCTCCCCCAAAATACTAGCCTGTGGCTATGATTCAAATATACCTAGAAATGCCTGCCGGTGGCTGATTCAGATACTGAGCGCTCTGAACTTGATCAGATTTGAAGTTCTCACTCTTTAAAAATCCCCAAAGAGGTATGAGTATACTCAGCACGCTCCATCTGAAGCTGCCTTTACTCTCATGCTCCTAATTCTGGGAACATTCTGAGGACACAGTCTTGGTCCTGGGTAACTTACCTCAGCCATCACCTGCCTCGTGGCTGGAGTGTCCGGTGTATACAGGATCTTCCCGACAAGCAGGGGCTTGAGAGCTTTCCAAATAATGCGGGAAAGAGGACTAGACTCCAGATTCTTCAGCAGATCATTGCAGTAAGGAGCTAGGATGTTGGAAGACAAGCACGCATTCATATGCATGGCCTTATGCCAGCAGGAGCTTACAGGGTTTGGGGAGCCAGACACAAAGTCCCAGGTGCAAAACCCTGCTCTACCACCTAACAGTCATATAGCAAATAACTTTCTGCTGTGAGCCTCAGTTTGCTCTTCTGTAAAAAACAAAGTTCATAACATCTACTTGGCAGAGACATGGGGAATTCTATAAGACTTCTAGAAAGGTGCTTGATAAATAATCAGAGTACGTTATAACTGCAAACTGAATCAAACTAGAAAAATGCTTTTCCTATGCATAAAACTCATCCCCTCATGCCAGTTCTAGGACTGTTTTCACTGAAAACAAACAGGACACTTGAGGAGCAACCAGAAGGCTGAAATCACACTTTAGTTTTCAGGCAAAATTTTCTTTCATTAATTAATAGCTCTCATCCATCTACATGTAAGTCTAATAAAAACCCCAAACTGAAACATCCAAAGTTATAACTGTAAAATAAGTTTGGTTTTTAAAGAATTGCATTTTAAGTTTTCCAGCTAGTTTTATTTTTTGTTTTGTTTGCTTTGGTTTTTTGCAAGATACCATGTAACCTCTCTATGCTACAAGGTGACAGAATGGTGGGATGCTGGGGATGGGACCCAGGGCCTTGTGTGTGTTTGGCATGTGCTGAGCTGAGCTCCTGGCTCCCCAGTTTTTTTATAAAAAGGCTTTGCTCACAAGCATACCTATTGTGTAAATGAAGGCTCCCTGGAGTTGATTTGCATGCTGGGGCAGAAGAAGAAATGGCATTTCATAGAGCTGCCTCTAATGCCAGCCTTTTCAAGCTGTAAAGCAACTCAGCAAATGTCTAGAGTGCTTTACTCTAGAGAGAATAAAAGGTTTTTCTATTACAGTAATGCACAAAACGTTCCCCTGCTCAGTGTCTGAAAGACACACCTATAGCTAGAAATGGAGAAAGGCTTAGCTGTTTGGGTCTTCAAGGAAAAGGATACTATTGTCTAAAAGTGTGACACTGGATCCCTGGTGCCACCAGGCACAGGACACACATCCCCACAAAACTGCCCAAGTGTGGCAAGCAGGTTTGGAGTTACATGGTTCTTTATCACTGCCTTGTGGCTAAAGACACAAAACAAACAGGAGATCTAACATCCAAGCATGATAGTGCATTCATGGACATTTGAGAAGCACTGTTGTTTATCAAAAAAAGCCCAGAGTTAGGAGGATTTAGACTTGAATCCCAGCTCTTGTGAGCTTAGCTATGATGTGGCTTTGACCAAGTCACTCACACCTCTCTAAACCTGTGAAATGTAGAACCTTCCTTGCAGAATTTTCATCAGGGTAAAATAAGATCACTTAAATAGATTCCAAAGTACATAGGAAATTTTACCTAAATGCTAGATTTTGTTGTAGCTGTTATTATTACTTATTTTTAGATTTTCATTATAAAGTTTGCCTCAAAGGTAACAATAATAATTATTAAAGGACCAGTTTCTCATCCTTTTTATAATTCTTCCAGCTTTATTAAGGTACACTTGATAAATAATAATGTTATATATTTAAGGTATATACAAGCTGATGTCTCACTGTATACAGGGAAGTTAACATTTACATAATGAAGTTATATGTCCACTGCTCATAGGATGTGTGCATGGAGGGGTTGAGAATACTGAAGATCAACTCTTTCAGCAAATTTTAAGTGTACCATACAGTATTATTATCTAGAGTCACTAAGCTATACATTATAACTCCAGAACTTACTCTTCTTGTGAGACTTAATCTTTGTTCTCTTTGACCAACATCTCTCATTCCTTCACCCGCAAGCCCTGCTCACCTCCTTTCTACTCTTCTTATGAGTTCGATTTTTCTTAGTTTCCACATACAAGTGCTGTTATGTAGGATCTGTCTTTCTACTAACATCTCATCCTTAATTACACTGGAATGACCTTCCTACCTGCCCCAGGAAACTGAGAACAGTTTTCAGCCATTCATTCATTTTGATAAACGCCACTGTACACCTGAGATGTCCCAGTCCCCAAACAAAGAACTAGGGATAATTAGCTGATTAAGACCCTTGTCCCCCGGGAGCAAAGAAGCTCCTGGGAAAACAGACACATCAATGTCTAATGCTGCTACAGAGGATGAGAGTAAGCATGAGGAGGGAGGTGACTCGGGCTGAGCCCAGGGCTCAGACAGGGATGAGGACGGGGCTCTGATCTGCAGATACTCACTAGTGGAGTTGTCATAGAAGGTGTCAGCATCTTCCTCAGTGCCGTTGCCTCCGAAGAGGGCTTTGTAGTTGTTGTCCTCGTACCAGTTGAGAGATTTGATCTGCAGGCCCCCACCCTCGGGATGGCCACAAACGATGCGGGACACAGCTTGGTATATCTGGGTGGAGGAGCTGGAGCTATTCACATTGGTCAGAAACATCACCTCCTGCCGCATGTCACTCCAGCTCCTCATGCTGAACAGCTGAGGTGAGGGATGGGAAGAGAGGAGAGAGGAGGACCAGGGAAGCAAGGGGCAGAGCAAGCGTTGGGACAGAGAAGAGAAAGAAACACCTTATTTTCTCTAATTTTTTCAGGCTGGCTTTATTTTTTTAAAATTAATTTTATTGTTATAATTTAGATATACATAACGATCACATTCATCATAGGGAATTTGTACCTGCATCGGATATATTTTAGTTCCTCTTTTTTTCCCATTCTTGGCCTTTCAAAAGCCATGTTGCAGAATATATTTTGCTTGACATCATCTCAAAGCCTTGATATGGGTTTGCCAGAACCTTCCTTCCCTATCTGTGGTGCTGGGACCTGAAGCATATGCATTATCTGAGACATTGTTTGAAATACAGATTCCAAGATCCCTCTGCAGACCTGCAGAATTCACACTTGGTTTCTCACCAGATGCCCGGAGAATTCCTGTGCCCATGAAGGTGTAGGGAGCACATCCTGGAAGTCAGAGGAGTCCCTGTGATGGCCTTTATTTCACTGGATTCTAGCTTGCTGGAGAGAATGCCTTCTCTGCATGGCTGTATTTAACCCTCAGTCTACCAGGAACTGCTCATGATCCCTGACTCATTTTTAAAAACATCTTAAACTGAAAATTAAAAAGCCAGCCCTCTTTTCTTTGGAAGAAAGTAAATGCATGAAGTTCTCTACCCTGGACTTAGTGAAGTTTCAAGAAACTGAAAAACGTAAGGTGGGACATCTGATTTTGAGCCCTAGTGATGCCCCCTCTCATTGGTCTGCAGCCTTAGAAACACCATATACATCTCCAGGACCAACCTGTCATTAAGGTGATGAAGCTAGAGCAGAACACGGGCAGAGTAAATGACGCACTGCATGTGCGATGGCCCTCACAGAACAGTCCTGAAGATGAGGAGTCAAAGGCCTCAGGCAGCCAGGGGCCATGACTGTGACTCAAGTATCAACTGTACATAATTGGCAAGTATCAATTGATACATAAGTATCAATAAACACACAGTACCTTGCCTGACATACAAATGTCCTCCAGTACCTTGTGGGGTTCTTGGCCCAATTGCTGTTATTAATTATTTGTAGAGTACTTCGTACTTCCACACGTTTCATAATAAATCACTACTAAATCCCCACATTCCTTCAAATGTCACTGCATGGTCTCACTCCCTAGAAAGACTGAGCTGCGGAGAGCAGGGGGAGAGGTTGCTGGATCCTGCATGTAACCTGGAGAACCCATGTGCCCAATTTTCTACCTCCCTCATCTGCTGGCTTAGGTGAGTAAAGTGATCTTGGATACTGTAGGTCCTAACCTCTGCCTTCTGCCGCCAGTCTGGAACTAGGCTGGGGCGGGGAGGATGTCACACAGATTTGTCTCTCCAGAGAGGAAGTATCTAGCACACTTCACAGAAATACAATTAGGTGGACAGCTTTTCCTTGCTTTATCATTACATAAGCTGTCTTGGATATGGGGAATAGGGACAGAAAAGGGAAAGGCAGCCAGACTTTCTTTCCTTTTGCTGGTTGACGGAACAGCCCTGTGTATTTGTAAATGATAGTGAGACAAAGCCACTCACTTATCTTTCCACCGGCTGCCTTACCCCCACCTCCCAACCCAAGGAATAAATTTCCTCCCACATAAAGGCAGAAGAACATCTTTTAGACAAAGGTATCATCATTCCTGAGTCATTTCTGAAGGGTGGCTCTTCCCAGCACCTGCCTTCACAGTTGTTATGGCTTGTATCTATATGTACCCCCAAACCCTTATGTGCTCACCGGTGGGGCTTTTCAGAGGTGGTTGGATCTAGGGTGTGTGAATGAGGACTAAGGGTGTATAATACTGGGATTAAGGGTTTGTGGTACTGGACTAATCCATAACTGGTTTATCATAGTTCTGGGTGTGGATAATGTGAAGGCCCACTCTGGGTGGGTGGCACCATCCAAAAGACTTGTAGCCTGGATAAGACAAAAGAGAGAGGGATCTTGCTGCTCTGCTGCTTTGTTGCCTTCTGCTTGCCACACCATGAACTATTTCTCCTCTACCATGAACTATTTCTCCTCTGCCATGCCGCTTTGCCATGCCACCTCTCCTTGGAGCCAGCCAATTGGACTGAAACTAATATAGATTGAGCTGAAATAAACCTTTTCTCCTTTAAATTGTAGGTGTCGGGTATTTTGTCCCAGAAACAAGAGAAGTAACTAAGATAGAGATCAACTCCAGATCACCTTTCCACAGCTGTTTAAGCTTCATACTTCCTCTACAAAGAGCCATGACTCACAGAGAGGGTGGCCAAGGCGACTGGTGATGCTGTTTGATAATTGTGTTGAGTGAAGGAATGGGCCACTGATTTACTGCTTTCTTGATCCACTGCAATGGCCTTCATCCACCCCTCTTACTTCACAATCCAGGAGCGAGAGAATGAACACTGTAAACTCTAGATCTCACCACACCCCCTCTGCTCCAAGCCCTTCACTCCAATCTTCAGTCACCCTCTCACCCTTTCACTTTCTTCTGCCCCCACGGGCCTCTTCCCTGGTCCTTACACATGTCATTAAGCATGCCCTAGCATCAGTGTCTTGGCATCTTGGAGTGCGCTTCCCTCTACATGGACATACTACCATTTCCTTGAGGCTGACAAGTCACCTTATCAGCAAAGACTGAAGAGTCACCTTATCAGCAAAGATTGGCCAGCCGCCTTATCAGCGAGGACCTCCCTAGTTACTCCCTTTAAAATGATGCCTCGTCACTCTCTGACCCTCTTTACTCAGCTTTATTGTTCTGCACTGCACGCACCTCTGCTGTCACATTATACACTGACCTGTTTGTTTCTCTCTCCCACCCAAAGACGACAGAGAAGTTACTACGTGTATGTGTAACTGAGTCCTTAATATCTAGCAAGCTTACACCCCCAGGGTATCTGTGACTCTGCCTCCTGTCTTGGGTTCCCAATCTTGTCTGGCAAACATTCTCCACCATCCAGATGTGAAATTCATATCAGCTCTGATTTTTTCTCACTCCCAAGGTCCCCATTTCCACCCAGTTCCTAGGTCTGCTAATAGCTATCTTCTTCCTTTGGAGACTCTGCTCTATTCCAACCGTCGACTCTGTGACAAACTCTTGGAATAGAAAGGACCAAATAAAAGCACGGCCTTTGGAATCTGTTGGTCCTGGATTCAAATCCCATGAGATCAGTTAATTCCTAACTCCGGGCAAGTTGCTTGATTTTTCTGACCTCAGTGGCATCTGTAAAGTGGGCACAGTTAAGATCCACCTCACACGTGTCCTATGGATTATCTGGGGAAAGCAGGTGACTCTGCCTGAACCAAAGCAGTTCCTCAAAAAACGCTGGCTCCCCTTTTCTTTTCCTTTCAAAGAAATCAACCTTCCTTCTAACACACTGACCAAACAAGTACATTTACTTATCTTCTCCTATTTGCTATTTCATAGAAACAGCAAGTTAAACAATGCTTAACTAGTGATCAACGTGATTTCAAAGGGTTCTATTGGAGTAACAGGTGGCCTTTGCTTGTCCTAGACCGAGAGCAAGCAGGGCACAAAAAGCAGCTGCCATGAAAAAATGTGTATCCATTAGAGAGTTTCTACCACACCAGCAATGGGAGTATCACATGCTTTATTTTTTTTACACCAGACAACAGCACAGTCAGTGATGTAAGAGAAACAGCTGTGATAAACCTGAGTTTAGACATGGCCTCCCCTGTTACTACCTCTACTTTGCTTTCTCCAAGGCCAGACATGAAGACGGGCAGGGAGGATGAGAGAACCTGCTAGAGCATTGCTAGACACATCAAGGTCAGCTAATGGGCCCTGGTGAAATGGCTGTAGCCTTGCAGAGCAGTTTCTCTTTCTCTTTCTGGCTCCTGAAAGAATCCCAGTTGGCCCTTCGTCTCCACACAGCCAGAGGTCACCAGCCTTCATAACCAGAGCAACTATGACAGGCTGGAAGAGGGCTGCTCCTGAAAGAAGACCTGAAACTCAAGCCTCTTCCGTCAGAGACACATAAGCAGAATTAGAGAGAAAGAACAGATCAGAGCAGAACAGAGAGAAATACACTGAACGGCTGACAGTGTTTACTCGGGATTTTTCGTATTTTCCCAAATGTTTTATATTCTCCAGATGAACATGCAATACTGTTTTTTTTTTTTGCTTTTTCTCCGGTACCGGGAACTGAACTCACGACCTTGCACTTGCCAGGCAGGCGCTTTGCCGCTGAGCTAAATCCCCAGCCCCCATGCAATACTGTTATTGTCAGAAAAAAAGTAAATTTTTATATTTGAAAGTGATGCATGCATAAAATTGAGTTAGAGAAGCAGCTAAAAGATGGACCAAATCTGAGAAAAATTCTCCAATATTATTTTCTAATATCCAACACATGTAAGTCTCCCTTGTTAGTGACCACTGCTTCCTTTCCCAGTACAGTCGGCAATAAGAGGGTGGAACACTGACTGACTTAGGAGTCTGACTTAGGAGTCAGAGGAAAAGGTAACTGCTTTTGTAAGCACCTGCAGCGGCTCTGATTTTTGAGTTAAGATTACTCTGACACATTAGTCAACGTGTGAAGCGAAAAGGCCAACTGAATGTAATGTTCATTAACAGATCATATTCCAGAGTTGAACCCGAGGCCAGGTTTTACAAGGGAAGGGCTGTATTAGGTGTGCCGTGTTATTCTTGTTCATCAGCAAATTCATGTTTTAGTAAAATGACTGGATGATCTCGCTACTAAAAAGCTATATGCAGAAGTTGCTAGTCAGACAAAAACAGTGCTTGGAAGGTCAGACAGAGAATCCTCCTCTTTACAAATATGTGATTATCTAGGGACAGATAGAAACCAGGGGAGAAAGCTCTAGACCAGATATGGGTCTTCTAGCCACTAACTAATTTGCTCTGAGACATGGATAAGTCTTCAATTTTTCATCGCTGAAGTAAGAAGATCAAAACAGTTCATTCTTAAAATTGCTTTTGCTTCTAAAATTGTCATTCCATCTCATGTTATATTCAACTTAAAAGTACTCTCTTAGCCAAACCCTGAACTGAATGGTCTGTATGAATGGTCTGTTGCCTAGCAGTAGGAAGACACAACTTACCTCTTGGGCCAGATTCCCAAGACTGTCCAGTAACGTTCTCGTGGCTTCAGCCAGGTGCTCAGTTGGCAAGGGAGATGTAGAGTTCAGTCCTTTCTGGAATGAGAAAAAAATTGCTTCATTTCGGAGCTCGACTGAAATCCTCAAATCTCTATCAATAATAAACAAATAGATCTATCCCCAATCTGTAACTTAAAAGAGCAAGAAATTGACTCCTAACCAACATAAAGAACACAACAATTATTAAAACATATGTATATTGTATGTATATTTTTCTTTGGATAAGAATTTCTAATTCTTTCATGAATGGCTGTAAATGTTGTAGGAATGTACATATAAAGCCAGTTACTATGCAATAGATAAGAACATCTCATGGTGTACATGTTCAGTACCATTCTGACCACCAATTCTGTCCAGATTCTGCAAGACACATGTTATAAATTGACAGATCTCAATTCACCCATAGTGTAAATTGACACCTCTCAGTTCTGTCTAGATGCTGCAAGACACATATTGTGAGAATGGCCCTGAGAAACTTTGTGATGGCTCATGAACGAGGAAGGAAAGGTAACGTTTCCAGCTATCAAAAGTAGAGGAAAAGAAATTCTCTCCACTTTCTGCCCAGCACTGTTTCTAACCCTGGAAGTTTAATAGAGAACTACTTTATTTTTATGTCTAGTTTTAGTCAGGTCTTTATATTTACCAATTTAGATCTTTAGTTCTATTATGTGCCGCCTAACTGAGCAGTAAATATAAAAAATAATTAGGTCCAAGGGAAACATAAATTAGGATGGAAAGCCTGAAGAGTGAGCAATAATGCACAGGTAATGCTGCGGTCAGAATTTCAAGCGAAGCAGCCTCAAATTTAGTTCTGAGTTTTCAGGCTTCCAAAAGGGAAAAATGAACTATATATAAAATTTCATCATTCTTATTAGACAAATAATAAAATCGAGGGGGGGGAATCCAAGAAAAATGTATCTTTTCTAGGTACTTCTATTCCACAATGGAGGGAAAGTTGGACTATCTTGATAGCTGTCATTCAGAGATTGCCATGCAATTTTAATGTTAACTACACAGAATATATCTAGAAGTGGATGCAACTATCTCTGAGAAGTAGCAATCTGAGGTGGATTCTTTTAATAAGAACTCTAAGTGTAGATTAGGTTATTATCATCATAGTCACCACAATACCCAAGCATACTCCTGAATGTGCATGTTCAAGAAATCTGCCCAAAGGTTCTGTGAAAGAACTTGCCCAGCCTGATTCAAGGGCTCTTCCAGTATGGCTATGGGAGTATTCCCATGTGCACAGCCCCCACAGGGACCTATGGTCTCCCATGAACTCTACACTGAGGGAGGTCTCTATGACACAACTCAGACTGTGTCAATAATTATCCTTTTAGAGAGAGGAAGTCAGGCCTGGGGGTTTAGCTCAGTGGCACAGTTCCTGCTTGGCAAGCGCAAGGTCATGAGTTTGATTCCTGGTACCGGAAGAAAAACCAAACAAAAAAAATAGAGAGAGGAAGTCATAAACAAAAGCTCCGGGTGTTTTGTTTTTGCTTTCTATCTTTGGTCTCACCTTAAAAGACTAACACGCTAGAAATTGAGACTATCAAAAATTAAGGGGTCTAAAGTGAAAGCTACCAAAGGCAAAGTGCTGTTGTGTTTACTATAAGAACCATAGATTCAATGTGCAGGAATGTACAGCAAAAACACAACACTCACGTGTTATGGTTGATATATTGTGTCAACTTGGGGAGTCTAGAGGTTTGGCTAAGTGACTTAGCAGGAAGCTAGAGTGCTTACTTTGTATACATCCTGAGCCTGTGGAAGAGGAGGGCATGGAGATTATGTGAGAGCTACACGCCCCTTAGGTGGGGGTAGCCTGTTTACAATGTAAGGCAGGGAAAGAAGCTGCTTGCCGCCATTCCTCCCTTTTGCTCTGGCTGCATTGCTATTCGGCTGCCATTCCCCCTTGCTCTTGTTGCTTTGCTGGCTTCTGCCTTGGAGCCAACCAAGTATGGACTGAAACCTCTACAAACTGTGAGCCAAATAAACCTTTCCTTGCTTCATTTTGGGCGTTGGGTATTTTGTCTCAGCAATGAGAGAAAAGTAACTAAGACACCATGACAAAATAAGAAAAGTCCAATTCACTTAATGTAAATTTTCAAAGCTTAACATGTGCTTGGTGATCCCTTTCTTTTTACCAAGTCTGAACAGAAATAAGATTTTTACAATTTTCTCTTGTCATCCGGGCAAATGACTTGAGGTGTCCTACCTCCATATCCTCAAGAAACAGCACAGCTAATAATGTTGGGCATACGCCAGCGAGTTTTCATGAGCACTAAATTACAGTACATGTACGAAGTTCCTTGCAGGGTGCCTGGCACGTGGAAGTCCTCACGATGATAAACAGCTCCATCCTCTGCTCTTCAGCAAAACTGAAGATTTCCTTCCTCAACGGTCTGCAGTAAAACGGGAGAGCTCCCATCTGCAGTTTACAGTTCTTATAAAACAAATGTCCTTCTCCTGTTTCTTGCCATCTTTTGAACTTTTTTTCTTGTTAGGATGTTCTTCCTCCACTAGGCAGAGAGCTGGAGTAATCACCTCACGTCACATCAGCCATACGCCAACGTGCTCTTTACAAAGTTATGAATATTTCTCACTGCAAGGCCTTAGCAGTGAGGACTTCTTAAAGTCTTCACCCTAATTCCTACCAGCTTGGGGTAAACTTTCTTTCTGTCCCCCATAACCCTTTTGTTTTACTCAGTATTTGCCAAACTAGGAAACACAAGACAATGTGAAGTAGATAAAATATTTCTTCCACTTATTTTCAGTGTGTATATACATGTGTATATGTATAGTATACACACATATATGCATTTGTAGATATATATGTATTTCTTACACACACCTTGGCCCAAAGTTGACATTTAAATTGAAAAACCTGAAGGAACATGTATTACCTTTGACTGTGTGTTATGTGTGACTCACACACATACACACACACACACACACACACCCTTTTATTTCCAGTGTGAATTCATGTGAACTGCAGGCACTGAGCATTTCTATACCGTGCTTACAGAGTCTGTCTTTCCCAGTATTCTCTGCACAATTGTGGGGCTTGTGCATTACATATCTGGCCCCCACACTATCATCAGTTGGGAAGCATCAGAAGAGAACCTGATCTGCTCACTTGTCCCCAAGTAGACTCCAGATGATGCCAATCACTTGTGAGGCTAGTGTGTCACACCCATCAGGTGCATAAGGCTCCAAATGCAAAAGATGTTTCTGAGAACCTCAGACCCGACACTGGCCCACTGTCACCAGTGCCAGGCACCTGTTCTCTGCAGGGCAAAAATCAATGGGCAGTTCATGCCATTTTACAGTGTGTTTCCTCCATCTGAGTAGATTTACAACTCTGTAGGTAATGATTTTTTCCTTCAAGTTTGTCCATTTAAATTTCTGAACTTTTGGGCAAACTTATCCTTCTTGCTTTAAAAGTTTTACAATTTATCAAAACTTCATGGATGGAGTAAGACCTACTATATGACTGCTTATCACAGGAGTGTATTTCACCACGGATATAAACACCAACAGTCCATTAAATTTACCTGAGCATCAGACCTCTATATAAACCATGTCTTATTACACGACTTTGTTGTCAATAGTCCACGCTTTGGTCTGTTGGCTTGTTTGACTGACTAATTCTAGTTTTTATCTCTAACAAGAGCCCTAGCTGAATCTATTCCATCCACAATAATAGGTAGAGCAATCAGTGCCACTGTGAGGACTCTTTTAAACTAGCCATTTATTTAAGAATAATGTTCAATATTAATTAGCAGTAATGACAACTAGCTGTCTATTCAAACAAATGTCCGTGTAGAAGTGTTATAGATAGATTGATAGATACATACATAGATAGATAGACAGATAGAAAGACAGATAGAGATAGAGACACACACACACACACAGAGAGAGAGGCAGGCAGGCAGGCAGACATTATAGGATTAAAAAACTTTACACACAATTCAAATTCAACATTAAGTTTCAAACATGGATTACATTATACAGATATTCTGCCCAAAATTTCACTTTATTTTTCTGTGCTTGAACATTATAAAATACAGAGAAGATATTGAAGCAAATCAGCAAAATGAGCATTACAAACTGACAGGGAAAGGGTAAGCTATTCAGTAACCACACAGGTATAACTTGCTATTCTTATTAATAAGAGCATTTAAATATATCTTCCATTTTACACCACAATACAAAAATGAATTCTTGGTTGAATAAAGAGTTTAAAATAAAAGTTAAAGTCCAAAACATATAGGAGAAAATAATATAAAATACAAACTTGTAGTAGGGTAAACTTTCTTGATGAATATACAAAGTTCCCAGACCAAAAAGGGAAAACAAATGAATCTACATTTTAAAAGAAAAAAACTGTGCATCAAAAGGTAATATAAATCTTACAAAGCAAGCCAATGAATTTTTAAAATTTTAGCATAAATGGAATACTAGGCAGCATTTAAAATTAACCACATGCCACATATATCAACACTGATGAATCTCAAAGCATAATAGTGACTAAACAAGAAAAGTAGCAACTCAAATGCACATTTATATAATGTGAACACATTTAAGTCAATACTATCTATTGCAACTGACAGAATGTAAGTATATGTGGTACAGAGTATAAAGACATGCAACTCCACAATAGGGCTTATCTTTAAGGAAAGAGAGAGGGGTATACAATGGCAGCAGGTGAGCAGATGAATCTACAATGTTTTATTTCTTGAGCAGAATCTGATACGAGTTCAATAAACGATGGATGTTATTTCATGGATGTTCTTAACGTCACTCTCTACCTCTGTATGGTTGAAATACTTCCTAACTTTCTTTTATAATTCAATGAAAGATAAAGGAGGGAAGATGGCTGAGTAGAGATGAAGAAAGACTAAAGGCTATACCTCAGCCTGAGTACATATCAGATCTAAAGACATCCAAAGTCCTCAGATAAAATTAGCCTCAGGAAACAATTCATGCCTTGCAACTAGACCAGAAAATGATGCCCAAGAGCCATGTGTTTGTACCTACTATGTACTGTGTTCTCATCTACTATGTACTGTGTTCTCTTGCTCACACCTTCAGACAAAGACAGAACTTGCTAAATCATACTCCCGAAGTGCTCCTTCAATAATTTACAGCTTAGAACTTCTACTATTATTTTTCCTAACCAAAAATGTTATTTTGGCTATGAAGTCATATACATCCTCATGGTACCCAAGAGGCAAGTGATTTTTTTATATGAAGTGAAGAAATGGGAGATGGAAAATAAAACTTCATGTGTTGTTCAGTATATCTACATCACAACTAAATATCACATTATCAACAGAACTTGCCAAATCATAATCCCAAAGTGCTCCTTCAATAATTTACAGCTTAGAACGTCTACTACAATTTTTCCTAACCAAAAGTGTTATTTTGGCTATGAAGTCATATACATCCTCATGGTACACAAGAGGCAAGTGATTTTTTTATATGAAGGGAAGAAATGAGAGATGGAAAATAAAACTTCGTGTGTTGTTCAGTATATCTAGATCACAACTAAATATCACATTATCAAAGAAAGAATATACAAATGCTATTTGTATTACTCAAAATCTCACATCTAACATCTGCAAAATGTGCTAGTCATAACAAAGCAACATTTCTTAAAATCATGACAGTGCCCCAATTTCCTGGATCTAATAGATGACTTCATTATATTATTTCTATCCTCACTAGCTTAATAGTTAAGTAAAGACTAAAAACCCTAAAAGGCAACAATCTAGAAAAGTTAATTTGGCTTTGATTTTTTGAGCTGATCTTTTATTTGATCTCAGTGTCTAGCACTGTTCCTAGCATGTCACTACTACACACCCAGTAAATGTTTGCAGAAGAAGAGCTAAAAAGAAAAGAGAAGCAGCACATTAGTAGGCGCAGAGATGGAATCCCCTTAACATGTGAGCCAAGTTAAACCTCTCCTCCTTTAAATTGTGAGTGTCGGGTATTATGTCCAGCAAGGGGTAGGCTGATTGATACAATCCCCAAGTAGAGAGTAGTTGTTTTTCTGACCCTCTGAGACCCTGTAAGGCCCTGCCAGGGCCTGCACAAACATCTACCAGAGCATCTTGTTTCTATATGGCATCTGCTCCTATTCCAGTCTGTCCCATTCAGTTCCCACCAGAACAGAAATTCAGAGAGAGCAGTACCTTCTATATCACCGCTTTCCTGGTTGTGCACAGCAGTAACTAGGGCTCAAAAAAGGTTGGTCAAATTAATGAATTTGTTCATAGAATATCACTTCGTAAAATGAGGGCTGGAAAAGAATTACTCCTAATGCATTAGAAGTCACAGCCCAATAGAACTAGAGGACAAAATATCCATGAAATTAAAAATGCAATTGAAAACTATTTCAATTTGTAAGGAGGTGTAAGTGGTTGAATAGTGTTTCCAACACAATAGCCAATTTTGTTTTCCTCCAGCAGATGCATTTATAAATTTATTATTGAAATATTCCAAACTTCCTTTCAATACTTTCATAAAGTGGATACAAATCTCTACTCATTTTGCCCATGTGCAGAAAACCCAATTTAGGGGCCAGGTTAATACATTCTAGTTCAAAGTGAAGAGCAACAAGCCACACGCCGGGTGCAGAGGCCATCACTACCCAGAAGCAGTACCTACCTGTTTCCAAAGATTTACATGACAATGAATACTTCCTTTGAGGAACAGTTTAATTTTTTGAATTAAAGTAGAAAATTACAAAAGTCATGAATGGGGAAGTTACTAATCCTTTAAAAACAGTTTAATAATATTTCCTTCTAAATTTGATGTACTGTATGCATTAAAAACATCATTTTTGTGCTATTTATAAACTTGGATAAATACATGTATTAGCATAAGTTAGAATCTTAGAAATGGCATTTATCTTAGAAATGGCAACACTTTTAAGCAAAAAGAGTATAATTAAAGCAGAAATGTCTGTGGTGATGGAATTGAGTAGTCATACTAGCACAATGCTAAATTCACAAACGTATCCCTCAGTTCTGTGCTCCCCTTTTCTTATAGGAATTAGGTAAACATAGAGGTTGAAGAGGAGATCTGCACAGCATGATACTGCACTGAATATCAAAAGCTGAGGATGTAGAATGCTTAAGGGGAGAAAGCTTATTTGGTAAACAGGTGGCAGTAAAATCAAATAAAGCCAAACAAAACAGATAGTTCTGACAAATGTCTAAATTTCAGGCAAGAGGAGAGGAGCAATAAGTGTTCTCCTCTGCAGAAACCAACACAGATGCTTCAAGGACAAGCTGAAGTGCGTAGCCCTGAAAGGCTAGGAGGCAGCAAATAACACCAAGCCTCATTTGTATTCCAAATCCCAGTCTAAGAATCAAGAGGGAGTTCACCAAAGACCCTTCACCAAAGACCCTTCACCAAAGACAATGGTGACTTTGTTCACCTCTCACCCACCTGGGCAATCAGTCTATACACAGCCCAGCCAGAAGATCACGGCCTTCGAGGGAACTCAGGGCACATTCCACGCTGGTAGGAATGTGTTACATACATCAGAAGACATTCAAAGAAACTCTGTTCCCTAGAGCAGAACAAGATGATCTAACCACACAGTTGTGTGTGTGGCACCCAAGGCATTATGAAGAGGGAGAGAAAGCTGTACACCTGTCCTTATAACCTCAGAGATCAAACACCATTTTCACATCATTGAGACAACGATGAGTCGGGAAGTCCGAACCTACTTAACTCCAATCTCACATTCTCCCCAGTGACTCTCACAGTGTCCTGTGTTGGCAAGAACTGCTCTCGAGGAGCAGCTGGGAAATCATCAATGAAACCCAGATGAGAGGACAGCACTACCTCCCCAAGCCTCAGAACCTATGGAGAATTTCTCAAATGGCCAGGCTCAGCCTTAAAGCTGGTTTGGAGTGCCCACTGGAACGGCAGCTCCACACATGTGCATCTCATGCACATTGTCCATGGTTGAAACATTAGTGCCTACAACAGTGCCTGGTACAAAGCAGACATGCAGTAAAGATTCACTGATTTAGTTGGATCAGTTGTCATGCCTTGTTCAGAAATGCTGTCCTTCTCACCTCTCTTTGTACATTAAAAACGCTAACAGGTAAAGTTTATTTTGCACCAGAGTCAGTCATAGGATATGGGCAAGAAAAGGCAGAGAGCTGGAAAGAGATCAATAAAAGCCTAGGGTACTGAGGGGTCACCACAAAGTCATAAAGAAATCCACCCTCCAATCAAAAAACATTTATGGTGGGTGAACAGCTCCCCAACAATGTTGACACTCTGGTTTCTGAAAGCTATAATTTATATTACATTTATATTACATTACATGGCAAAATGGACTTTGTAAATATAATTAATGTTATGGACCTTAAAATAAGGAGACCATTCTGGATTATCTGGATGCATAGTCTCATTATATGAGCCCTTAACAGCACACAACTCTCTCTTTCTGAAGGCAGAGAAATGTGGCAGAGGAAGAGAAAGACTTACACTATAATGTCATATGCTGAACAGGGAACACATAGGAGAGATAAGGGGAAACACTGGTACCTCTAAGAGCAGAGACCTCCTCCCCCTTCACAGCTGACAGCAAGGAGACAGATTTCATACTATAACTGCAAGAAACGAAATTTGGCTGATACTTTAATTTTGAAAGTGATTCACTTTCAGGACTTCCAAAAGGAACACAACTGAGGTATGGTGCCACACACCTGTAATTCCAGCACTCCGGAAGCCTGAGGCAAGAGGATCATGAGTTTGAGCCCTAGCCTATGCAACTCAGTAACTTAGTGAGACCCTGTCTCAAAATGAAAAACAAAACAGGTGGGGAATGTATCTCAGTGCAAAGTCCCTGGTTCAATTCCCAGTACTACCACAAAAAGAAAGAAAAGGAAAAAGAAAGTAAAAGGAAAGAAAGGAAAAGGAAAAGAAAAATGAACACCTTAATTTCAGCCTTGTAAAACTCTTACAAACTTGCAAGGTTTTCCTCAAGTTATCCAAACACTATTATTCAGGTGTTGTCCAGAGACTGGAGGATCACAAGAGAAAGGCTCAGAATGTCCTTGGCTGAAAAACGGGGAAAACACACACACACACACACACACACACACACACACACTCATACAAATGATACGATGAGGAAAACTGTTTCAAAGTATGTCCTTCCTCGGGTACTGAAACTCATATCGACAAAACAGTTTTCCCTCAAGATATTGAGCTTGGCATCTGGCTGCTGCTTCCGTTGCAATTCTGGGCACAAGTAACTGCCCGTGTGCAATGATCTCACATGTCATATCCACCTAACATCGCAAATGTTAAAATTTCAACCAAGTGGCAGGAGAAAAAGCCTTCTCACTGTGAATCAAATACCAGTCCCAGCACTCCAATTAAGGCTGTGCTTAATTCAATAAATAACATTCCAACATGGTGGAAGAACAATAAATAACATTCCAACATTCCAACCGGTGCTGTCCTCCAAAATCACCTTTACCCAGAACATCCTGACCACTCACTATCACCTAATTTGAAAGCCCCATTTTCTGACTTTACAGAAAGACATTTCTCAGCAACAGCAGAGGGGCAGAAGCACAATGCAGATGCCTCATACACCCAAGAGATGTACAGGAAGCACCTGGAGCCACCATATTCAACACCTGCCAGTGAACCAACCGATCCACAAGGTACAACTAGGACACAAATGGGATGTAGCGGCTGACAGGTCCAAAGGTGCATTCCCAAGTACTCTGCCACATCACTAATCTCCCAAATGGAGAGAAAGTTTTCAGGTTGACATCTGAGCAGTTGTCAGGTAATGGGGGCTGTAATCACATTCTACTTTGCATGTAGTTCAGACATTCTGTGAGTTGAGAGAATTTTACAGGGTTGTGTACACAACAGGTGTTCAATGAGAAAACAGAAGTGAAACAGATTGAATGGGTACTAGAATAAACAACTGTGTCCTCTAAAAACACTCATCTTTCCAAAATTTGGACAGTAAATACATATTTCTGTCTTGTAATGAAGTAAAACAACCCAAAACATCCCAAGAAAATGGTTTTATACCACAACCTTTTGTACCATTTGTAATAACCTTGACCCTCTATGTCTCACATTGCAAAATCCCCACAAAAACGTGCCCAAAGGGAGCCAATGCTGGTACAAGTGCACTTACCTATTATGGGATAGTAAACATCCCCATAAACACCTTACTTCAAATTATAATATAGAAATATTAACCAACAGAATCACAGATCACAGAACAAAACACTCAGTAGTATTAAAAAAAAAAAAAAAAACAACAGAAATAGAATGCACTACTTCACAATTAAACAAAAGCAGGCCTTCAGAACTGGTCCCCATGACTGACTTGGGTGCCCACCACCGAGGTATCCAGAAGCTTGGTTTTACTCCCTTGTCTCAGGCAGCAGCTGCAGCATCAGAGTCAGCAGCATAAAAGCACTTCTTGGGTCAGACCAAAGTTACAACCTAAGATGTGTTCCTAAAGTCACATTCTAAGGTACGATCTAGGCAAAGGTCCAGAAACTGAACATTCTTAGGACCCCTGGGAGGATCTGATTCTCTATAAAGAAATCATGCTGCACAAAGCCCAAGGGTATTACAATTATGTTTTACTATAATGAGGATCATCTCTTTTCAGGCACAGTCTTCCTCCAGGGCTCTTTCCCTGGTTTTAAGAGAACCTACTGACACATCAGAGCCCTTCTGCTAAGCAGGAAACCAGAACAGGAGCTGTTAAATGATTCAGTTGAACGGGCTTTCACCAGAGCTCTCAGAAAACCTACAGACATGTTTATTATGGAATTACTCTATGCAATTCTCTGATGAACAACATGCTCACCTGCCCTATTTGGTTAAGAAAGAATGTGCATTCTCCTGAAGCACTTCTATAAATGATGGGTTCCTAGGCTACTAACACTTTTCCAGCATTCCTTTTCTTTGAATACAGCTTTGTCACTGATGAAGCTATTGTGTATGGTACTATCCCATTCCAGGGTTTTCCTCTCCTGTTAATTCACGATGTCTCCTTCTAACATGAATTAAACATGATTTAATAGCCATTTTCTCATCAACAGTTCTGAAACTTTTTTTTAATCTAGGAAACTCTTCCAATGAACTCTTACTCAGAATTATAATAAAACATGAAAAAGCAGGCAGGCCTTCTCCAATGAAAATGAGCACAAGGGACCTTGGGCTTGGATTCAGCCACACCCAGCACATTCTTCCTCTATTCAATCCTTGGGAGATCTCCCAGAAGTTTGAAAAAATACTTAAAATACCACTGAGTTAAATTGTATCACAAACTCCCTGGCAGCTCAGTGTTTCTACAAAAACAAAGTTATGCTGTCCAAGGAAAAATGTCACATTCTAAAAACACCAGTGCTTGAGGTTTCTCCCCAGAGCAAGTGTACTCACCACGATGGGTTTCAGGACGTCTATGTTGGAACGAAGCATCCACTCCGCCGCATCCAGTTTCTCCCTTGCTAGACCACAAAGCTCAGAAATTTCAGGGTCACCAAGTTTAATCACATCTAATTTTGATCCATTGCACGTACTGGCCAAATGTAATTGATAACCTTGCAAAAATACCTGGAAGCATTTCATGCAAAGACAGAAAAAGCAAAAGAGGATTACAATGATGGGAAGCTAGGTCCCTGAAGACCTTGGGGAACCTCACTCACATCGAGATAGTTTCGAAGATCTTAAAAAGGACACTACTGTAATAGTTCAGTGCATTGGGTCTCTTTATTGAACTTCAGGATGAACCAAGCAGGATCTGACAGTACACTTGAAACCTGCCTGATGTTTTGTACTCGTATCTCCCACATCTTGCAAAGGGAAATCCTGAGTCCAATTCTTTCCCCTATACTAGAACACATGATTCAGTGAAAAGGAATTCAGAGTCTAAATTTACAGAACCATTTCTAATAAAGGAAAAACATCTTCATTACTGGGGAGATTATATCTTAAATTATGACTGAACTAAATTATAGACAAAGCATATTATTTAAATCCAGTTATAGTTATTTCATCAATACATAGAACCATATTCAAATAATGTCAGAATTTGGAATTTTCCATTTTACTTATCCTAGAATACAGTGCTGGAAAGTCAGGCCTTTGGCCTTCTGTGCACTATAGCAAACCCACTAGGAAGCCCCTCCTTGGTCATATCTGGTTTATCTAATTTGCCTTTCTGGGCCTAAATAAACTGTGCTTCCTCATATATTATCCTTACTGTCCACTAGATAACAGCCTTTATAAGAAGAGGGGTCTTTGTTTATTGTGCTCACTTTGCAGCCACAGTGCTGAAAAAATACAAGCTATGTATCTTTGTTGAATGAATGGTGCGGACTCTTTACTATACCACCATTAACTCTTCTGTTAGTTTAAATTAGTGTAGCCTGTCCTGGTTGGAGAAGAATCTAATGTGGGTTATGGACAAAAGGCCTCTCAAACCCACATAGCTTCTGAAACACCGCAGAGCATTTGGCCTGCAGTGGTTCCCATTACATTTACACTACTCCCCCTCAAATGCACTTCAGTTTTGTTCCTTTAACTTGTCCTTGCTGTCAGACCATCAGCTTAGTGAGCGTGTCCAAGATCACTGACAACACAGAAACTCTAATTACCATACAAGGATTACTTCCATCCTTAGGATGCCCCTTATTTCAAGTTGATGGGATATGACAGGTATCAAATTGGCAGGGGGCAATGGAAATTGTGCTAAACGCAACTATTTTCAAAGCCTGCTGCCTCTGGCCCACCTCCCAACCACACAATTGGTAAACACGAGGCATATTTTCCTACTTTCACAACAGTAGGCAGTGCGCACATTTTTCTAATTTTAAAAATTCCTGATCATGTGAAGCAAAGAACTTATTTTCAAGCACAAACGTTTCCATAACTTCTGCTTATTATCAAGACAAGCTAACATACAGACACGAGACAGACTCAGAAAGCAGTTCCCCTTTATGCCAGAGAATCAGCTCAGGAAGCATCTTTGAGAAACTGATAACCATGCAATCTGCAAGAAGGTATATGAGGAAGTTCTCTAAGAATCTTACATTAAAATTGAATATAAATACCAATAATACTTCCAGACTTTTAAAATGTTTTATTAAAAGAAGTATTCAGTTTTGTTTTTTTTAATCTCCTGTCTACGATTATACAGACACATAGTGGTAATCCTCAACTTTTGATTCTTTTCCTAGAACCATGAAGAAATTTTTAAGTTTAATTCACCTAAATCTCAAATGTAACCACATTAGGAGGAAGTTATCACAAATGCCACCCGACAGCCAGGAAATAAGTTTTGTTTCTATCAGCTGGCCTTTGATGCCAGGTTGCACATTCAGCTCTATGCAAGGTTTACTGAGCCAGGCAGTAAAATTAAGTGATGCTGAATTCAAGAGAACTACTTCCTTTACCATATTACCAGTATAGGGGTTTATTCATTTCTCAGGGACTCAAACAATGTACTTGCCATGGGCCCCCACTAAGGAAGGTTAACAGTGGTAGCTTACCTTGCGGAGACGGACGTCAGCCCTTAGTATGTTGTCCACAGTAGGTCTTGAGAGAGACAGATTGTGATACAGGAATCCAGAGAAGGTTTCATTGTCCACCAGGAAATCCTGAAGCTTCAATTCTACCAAAAAAATGGTATTTTGTTTTCACTGAATAAGTGATCCCCCCACCAAAAAAAAAAAAAAAAAAAAAAAAACAGCACTGTAAGGCAGATGGAGAAAAATATCATAATACTGATTGCCTTGTTTTAAACCCATGGATGACCACAAGCTTCTGGCTTAAGCACGCAGAGAAATGAGTCAGGGGAGCTGTGAGTTATCAGGAGAGACATTAAAAAATTGCTTTCTGATACATACTATGTTGATCCACACTCAGCACGTGCTCCTAAACTCAAACAGTGGAACAATGCTGTTACACACAGCTTTTCCTTGCTTTCTAAACAAAGAGCCAAGTCTTTTAAATGGCCTCGTCCATCCCACCTGAGATTTGCAACACTGACTCCACTGCTCCTGTCTCCCCAGTGCCATCTCACACAATGAAAATCACCATTAAAAGGCTTATTCCCATAGGCTACAAGGGCTGGGCTCCTGCAAGAGCAAGCAACAGTTCTCCAGTTTTAACAAGCATCAGAATGACCTGCTGGACTTGTTAAAACAGACTGCCAGACCCCAGCCCCAGAGTTTCAGATTTCATGGGCCTAGGAGGAGGCTGAAGAATCTGCATTTCTAACAAAAGCACAGATGATGCTGATACTGCCGGCCTGGGGACTGCACTTTGAGAACCACTAGTACAGAGCAGTGTGCATATCAAAGTGCTTCCACAGACACAGACACATTTGATTTTGAAACAAAACATGGGTATGGAGCTTTAAGGCCTATGTCTGCCACACCTTAGGAAAATACATAAGCATGTATTTAAAAATCTACCCTACTCAATGATTTGATTGCTAAAGGGCTTCACACAGATTGCAATTGAACAATAAGTCCTTCCAGCACATTCAGAAGAGGTTTCAATCTAGTGGTGTAAAACAGATAAAAATCACTGGTTAGTCTCTAGAGTTGGGGGCTGTGTCTGGTGGTATCCTATGGGTATTTCACACCGTCTTCCTGGACCTCAATTTCTTCATCTGCAAAATAAGAGGTTTCTGAGGAGGTACTTGAGAAAGACATTCCGACGCTGATCTGATAGCCTTTTTTTGTCTTATTTCATTTCATTGCCCACCTCTTCCCCTTCCACAGCATCTTCCTATTAACCTAAATTCTTCCTTTTGTACATTAAGATAAAAACATCTTAGCAAACCTACACGGCCTGCCAGACAGTCATTTGCAGAATTATGACCTATACACACAGGCACTAAATGACCTCAAAGGGGCAAACTTTACACACCCAAATCATTTACCTGAAGAAAAATGCTGTAGAGCTTTAATCTGAAAATGGAGCTACCATGTGAGCTGTAATGAGGCCAGGACTTAATCATGGGAGCTAAAAGTGCCATGTGTAGAGATAAAGTAACAAGTGGACCGGTTCTCATGATCCACATATGTTGTACTTCAAGGGAAGTTCAGTAATATTGTAGAGAGTTCTATAAAGAATACACAAACACAATTCACAGCTCTAGAGAAATGATTCTCCTATGCACTGACGTGGCTAACACCTAGGGCTTCCTCATGCTACCCAGCAGCTGTTTCCTAGGCCTGCTAGTGTACCTCCTCGGAATCAGTGCTCCTGCGAACTGCCACCTTCTTGGTGCTCCCCATCACAGGTGACACTATCCTGTCACCATCGGGCTCCTTTCTGTGGTTGCCAAGGCTCAGCGCACCTAAGACTCACTTAGGGAGCATATGTTAGAATGCAGTTTCTTGGCCCTAATCCATGAAGATTCGAAATAGTGGTTCTAGAGTCAGTGGCCACAAGTCTACGCTTTAATAAGGAACATATATGTCTTTAATGCTCGGGATCTGGAAACCCTATTTTAAGAAACAATTTACTTATACGTTACAATTTACAATTTACTTCCACTAGACTGTGCTTATAAGGACACACAATCTGTGCTTTACCTTAGTGTCTCCAATACCCAAGTCAGGGCCGAGGCACAGAACTACTGCTCAGTGAATGACTGAGCAGCTGAGTAATAACGCTAATAGACTGGAGTCGGGCTGAGCAGATTCCAGCAGTATCTGAGAAGATTCCAGAAGTATCTAGCCTGTGGGTCCAGGAACAGCACAGGGATGTCAGGGCCATCCCCAAGCTATGCTTGAGAAGTAAACAGGACCCCTAGGCACTAGAACTGTCTTCCCAGGGGCAGAAAGCAATATCCAGAGCATCCTATTTCCTCTACGGTAGGGAGAAAAGTGAGGAAGCAGGCAGCTTCATTTGAGGCCTAATGTGAAAAGATAGATGTTGACTATTATGTAGCAATAGTAAAAGTACCACAATACAACGGGAGTCAGAAAACTCGGTTCTGTGTCCATGTATTTGCTACATCATTTCACCTAGCTGGTGTTTGCAGTGCCTTACCTGTAACATGAGGGGCCAAAAAAGACCTCAAAAACCTTCACAGAGCAGAATAAACACATAAGCTAACCCTTATCGACCACCTGGGCCACAAATTCCTCCTAGGCAGAGAGAGCAGTACAAAGCATGATGCTGAGGGAGTTCCAAAACAGCCCCCTCGCTCCCACGCAGGGCAATGAAAGTGTGGGAGGCTGACCCAGGCTGAACTTTCAAAAGACCCAGGTCACCCAGCAACACTCTTGAGACCAGCAAATGTGCTCAGCATGTTTATAAGAAGATTCAGCTATTTCAACAGACTCTAAAGATGAAAACAGCTGGATGTGATCAAATTCCAACTGCCTATCCCCTGCATGAGACACCAGAACCAAGAGACTGATGAAAGAGTCAACAACCCTTGGCAGTGCACGTGCATGGGGCAGTGTGACGGCTGGGTGGGGAAGCAGTAGAGAGGGCCAGCGATCCCTGACTACAAAGAACTTGCAGTGTGGCCACATGGATATTCGCACATGTCAGCTCAGGCCCTCACATCCACCAACAGCTGCGGCTCATGGATACAGGAAGGCAAACTGGTTCTGAGGCGGGTTCACAACCTTGGCTGCCTGGGAGACTTGCCTGGAAATTTACAAAAATCCCAAAGCCCAAACCATCCCCTGGAACAGCCAATCAGAACTGCTAGGGAGAAGAGTCAGACTTCAGAACTAAAGAGCAAAAAGCCGAAAAATCTTTCCAGGTGACACTAGCCAAGTTTGAAAAGCAATGATATAGAGAAATGATCAAGGTTCAGGACCATATAAAGCTAAATTTGATGCTACACTGTGCTGTGAATTACCTATACGACCGTGTACCTCACTGAGGGAAGATAAAATTTTACCTATGAATGAATGTGACGGTACTCAATTTTCAAGGATGTGAGGTCTAGGGCGATTCATATGGAAAGCATGAATAGTGGGCAACATTGGAAAATCATTCAGACTTTCCAGTGTACAACAATGCCATGTACAGAAAAGATGAAGACGCAGTTCCTGCCTTCCAGGAATTTTCTGGGCTGATAAAGAAGATAAAGAGATACACTGATTAAAGAAAGCAGCATTGTCGGAAGGCTTTGTCCAAGACCAGGCTTCTCTGCAGGTGCTTCATGGGAAGAAGTCTGGCTGGACTTCTGGAAAAATTCAAAGAACCAAAAACCGCTAGAAGCTGTGCCT
The DNA here is from genome assembly GCF_000276665.1 of Chinchilla lanigera. Taxonomy (NCBI): domain Eukaryota; kingdom Metazoa; phylum Chordata; class Mammalia; order Rodentia; family Chinchillidae; genus Chinchilla; species Chinchilla lanigera. Next base: position 21,604,932 of record NW_004955419.1, on the reverse strand, counting down.
GGTGAGGACAGGGTAAGACCTCCCTTGATGACAATAACCAGGACATACATCCTGCACTCACAGCGTCACGCACCTAGTAGGTTCACAAAAAATCACTGTGAATGAAGAATAAAAATTGAACAAGCAGATACAGAGAGAATAGACTCCTCAAAATCTAAGACTTGGGGAGCAGGAAGATAGAAGGAAAAGCAGGGGTGTGCTATGAAGACGCAGTAGGTGACTTTGTACAGGCTGGCCTCTGACTTTTCCACCATGCTGCTAACAAGAAAACAGTGAAGTGACGAATACTGAGAAAACCAGGTGTCAAAAACAGCCCTCATCCTTCTCATCCCTTCTTCATGACTGGATGTGTGAGTTATCTCCTCCAGGAAGCTTGCCCTGGCCTCCCACCTTCACAGGGGATTGGGTGGCCCTTTTCTATGGCTCAACAAGATCCTACATTTCCCTTGAGTGTGACACAGATGAAGCTGCAGCTGTCTCAGTATACATCTTTCTCCAGCACAGAAATGTGTGGAGAGCCCCAATTTGTAATTCCAAAGTCAGCAGTGCCCGGTGCAGAGGAGCACTCAACAAATGCTGGATATAAGAATGAGTGACTGAATGAATGAATACAGAGGCATGAATAAATTAATAAACTGATGTGACCTGGGAAACTGCCATTTATAGAGAGGTAAATTCACCTTGCCGTGGTTAAGGAACAGAGAGATCAGAACATGAATGTGAAATAAAGCGGGTCAAGATGACACTAAGTTTCTCTGAATCCACTCACTCACGTAGGTCCAGGTCAAAAGGGAAATCAGGTGAGCGGCAGCAGGGAGTACAGCAGGACACAGAACAGAGGGAGGCTGAGACAATTAAATGATAAAATGGAGATGACAACAGCATCTACCTCACTGAGCTGACATGAGAAAGATGTACTTTTAGGCCCAAGACAATCTCTGGCATTGAGTAAGACTCTCCATAATGAATGGCTAATACCATCATCATTTTCAAGAATGACTGCTCTCATTAGCTTTGCTGCTAATTTAACCATACAGCATATGCAGAACAGAGAAGTGACTTCGCCAGGCATGTTGAGACACTGAATTCAAGATCTATTATGTGTGTATGTGTGTGCATATGTATTTGCCTGACTGATTTCCTAAGCTGGATGTGATTAGCAAATTCTTACTGCTTGTGTACAAGGTGAAAGATCAAAGCGAGCTCCTCTGCCTATTCAGAACTGTATAAAAAAATAAGTCTTTTCCAGAGAATCAACAGGAATGATCACAGCTACTGTACAACATAAGGCTGGATTCAGAGAGATGGAAGATGGTCTGTCAGAAAGACCACCCATTCTAGGAAAGACAGGAAACACTTAGCAGAAAGGACAGTCAGTCATTTCACCTTGGCCAAATGAGGTGATGGGGACCTGGATTTTATCTTTTAAATGCATGGATGGGGAAGAGGATTTCTGACATAATCTTGCCCAGTAGCATTGAGAGGTGCACAGGGTCAGACAATATCAGCACTGGTTATAGCATCAGAAGGGTTGAATTCAGATGCCTCTCTGACACTTCCGAACTGTGTAACCATGAACTGCACTTGTCACCTTTTCTTAGTTTCTCTGGGCCTTGGTTTTCTTAGGTATAAAATGGGGCAATAACATTCACAGGCTGTGATGAAAATCAAAGACCAGGATGTGAAAGTATCAGCTGCGAAGCTATCTGCTTCAAGTATTTACATAGGAAACCAGGAAGATGACTGCTACCTCAGGCCCCAGGCATCAGTGACCTGAGTTACCACTAAATTAAATATGACGCCGGCTGCGCACAGCAAAGCTGAAAGTCACCACCCAGCAAAAAGCCAGAAGAGCTTTCCTACTACAGTCTCTTTAAAATGGGCCGAAGTCTGTGACCTGCTGAGCTTGGCCTCCTTGAAAACAGTGTCCTGCTGAGTTCTCAGGTGCTTTGCTGTGAGTATAGTGAGGCGAAGTAAAGGAGAAAGGGAAGACAGAAACAAAAGGAGCCCGGGCTCTAAAAAGAACAAAACAAGTAAAATGTGCATGTGTGGACGAAGGCAGAGGAAGGGAGAATACTCAATTTCTTCCACCCATCGAGGCCAGGCCTCTCGGACCAGCTACAAAAACTCTCACAGTCAGGCAGAGGGGTGTGGTGAGGCGCGGCCCTGTCCCTGCGGAGGCTTTCATGGTCACTTAGTGTTCCCTTCCTTCTCTCTCTCCAGCCAGCCTGCAAGAGCACAGGCTGCTGTCCCGGCTTGGGAGCAAAGGACAGGACTAGGCAGAGGGAGAAGCAAAGACAGTCGGGGAGAAAATGAGGAGGAGGGACGGGGGAAGAGGAGGATGGAGGGAGAGGAGGAGGGAGGGGTAAGGGAAGGGCAGGGGAGGAGGAGGAGGGAGGGCAGCAGCTGGAAGGCAAAGGGAAGCCCTGGCGTGAGCTGGCTGGGGTTACTCTCGGTCAGTGCCCTCCAGGCTCAGGTTTCAAGATCTCTGCAGTCTTGTGCTCAACATGAAAAGAAACCACAGCCATCAGCAGGTTGAGAGGTGGGTGGAGGAGACAAATTTGAAAAGGAGAAGTAGAGAAAGAGGCCCCTTTAACATCCTAGGCCTAGACACTCTTCTTACAAGGACCCGGACCAGAATGGCAGCATGGGGGCGGGGGAGGGGAATAAGGGTCTCCCAGCCCTGATCCTGTCAAAGGGGCAATGGCCCAGTGTCAGGGTGGAAGGTCAAGGCAGAGAAATCCTAACTCTCGGCTTTACTCAGCCTAAGCTTGCCCCGCCTTGTAAACAAGACCTTGACACATTGCTGTTATAAAGGAGTTTAAAACATAGACACTTTGTTGTTGCGGTCTTGGTTTGTTTTCCTAATGCTGGGCCTCTACACTCTTCAAGGGACCAGATGGATGGGTGCTCTCTGAGAGGAACTTGGTGTTCCGTGCTGGGGGAAAGGGGGAAAAGGGGCAAGGCAGCGTGACTGGCTGTTCCCTGGGGTTCCCTTAGGCCAGGTAAGAGCAGCAGTAGTGCAGGGTGCATATGGCCTTGGGATCTCCCTGCTGGTCATCCAGGCCTGGACTTCCTAACCCAGAAGTTTCTATACTCTGGTTTCTCTTCAGATCGTATAAATCTTTCGCCTTTTACCAACCCAGAAGTTTCTTTCTCTACAGTGAAGGCCTTAGAGACAGGAAGACATGGCTGAACAGGCTCCGACTTTAGAATTTGGATAGTTTGGTTCAAATCTCAATTCCAGGACTTTCCCATGGACTTGGGAAAGTGACCTCTCAGGCTCTTGGAACCTTTTGTAAATGAAGGACCACCTCCCTGACATGTGAGTTAAGCAAACACTAATGATGTTCAGTATGTTAAGCACCCTGAACGCTGACTCACACACAATGCAGAAGAAAATACAAGCCCAAACTTAAATATGTTCAAAGTAAATGTTCATAAAATCTTTACGACAATTATGTGAAGAGTTCCCAGGAGAAAAATCAGGCACCCTGAACACTCTGAGGCAGAATCTTTGCTTCAGAACAATAGGAGTAGAGTACCTGAAGAACCACGTACTCCGTAAAGAATTTTACACATGTGAATGTACATTAGTTCAATAAACTGCTAAAAGGTTAGTTATACCCGAAACATAGTGCTGTGGTTCAGAGTAATGACAGTTTTCCTCAGTGCTCCCAGAAGGCATGAGCCTGTGAGGAGATGATGTATGAAGATACGGTGCCTGCCCTTGCCTGCAGAGAAGACAGGAGAGGTACGGGGGACAGGTGAGCAGAGCAATGAGCCTCCAGCTCTTTCTACCCCCAGAATCAGTCAGCACTAAGTCAGGGGTAGAAGGAGACATCACTTATCCCTCCCAAATTCACCTATGAAGCCAGTAACACAACTGCAATGATTTGAATGTTTAAAAAGTTCTATGTTGAAATGACATCCCCAATGTGATAATATTAAGAGGTGGGGCTTTCAAGAAGTGATTAAGCCATGAGAGCAGAGCCTTTTGGGGTAAGATTAGGGGCCTTATGAAAGGACTGGAGGGGTGGGTTTGTTTCCCTCTGTCTCTTGTACCACATGCGAACACTTTATTCATCCAGAGGATGCAGCAGCAAGGCGCCATCTTGGAAGCAGCAGGCAGCTTTTGCGGACTCTAAATCTGTGGCACGTTGATCTTGGACTTCCCAGCATTGGCAGCAATAAATTTCTACTGGGTAAAATTGCCTAGTCTTAGGCATTTTGTTTTGAAAGCCTAAATGGACTAAGACAACATCTATGTCTTACTAATAAGAGAGAAGAAGTTATTGGAGGGTCCTAGAATAAGGACTGAGGCCAGCTGATAAGAATTTGCATGGTGACGACAAGGTTCCAGTGGGGTCTGCGGCCCCGGAGGGAAAAGGTGACCAGTTGTATTGACCAGAGAGTCGCAGGTACAGTCAGGCTAGGGTCAGGTTAGCTAGGGAAGCCCAGGAGATGATGAAAAGCAATGCTGAGGAGGTAACACCAGTCCAAATGAGTTATGAACGTAATGATAAAAAGAGGTTATGAATGTAATGATAAAAATTATGAATGATAGACGTTATGAATGGAATGATAAAAAGAAACAAGAAGCCAACATGAGAGAAAGCGAGAAAACAGCTGAGAAGAGAACTCTGTGTGGAGAACCTGTTACAAGCAGCAAGGGAGAAAGATGGGAGAGAACCCCCAAAAGATGAAAGGAGAGAAAAGAGAAGAGGTAAAAAGTAAAAAGAAACAAAGAGTGGCAACAGGAAAGACTGCACCAAAACTCAAGGGGCAAAGAGAAGAAGAGCCAGAGAGAAGGAAGACAGTTTAGGGCATTCAGTTCTCGCTAGTCAGCTGGCTAAACACGGGACCAGAGGTTCCCACACATCATAGCACGGGACGAGGATCAGTCTATGGGACCCCGAAAGGCTGGGAACAAAGGGATGGAAAGAAGATGAACTTCCAAGTTAGGAACTGAGGTGGCATTCTTTCCAGGGCTGGTCTAGAACTGTTAAGTACACATAATGTAGGGGACAGAAAAAGGAGCTGAGAGGCTGAGGCAGGAGGATCGTTGTGAGTTCGAGACCAGCCTGGGCTACAAAGTGAGCTCAAGGCCAGCCTGAACTGCATAGTGAGACCCTGTCTCAAAAAGACAAAAAAAAAAAAAAAAGGAACTGAGATGTGGTTTGTACCCACTCCGCACAAGGAATGTAAACATTAAGTACTGCAAACATGTACGAACAACAATAACAAAATAAACGAAGGGAGTCAAGAGGTGGGTCGATGAGGTAGGCAGGGAAGGGAGGGAAGATGAAAAACGGAATTAAGCTGTGTTATATACATGTACCAAACTCCCACAAGCTATATAAATATTATAGGCTACACATATGTACTAATAAAATAAAATTTTAAAATATATATATACATAATGTATAAATACCTTAATTTTTCTAACCCCTAAGATTAATAAAACATATTAATGGTATGGTGGTTCTTTGTGGGCATGGAAAGGCAATTTTTATTAACATAACCTCAGGTACATTATGTGTATTATTTTTCTAGAATCTCTAGAACAAGCTTATGAGAAAGCTATTATTATTATTCCCACTTTTTTTTTTAAATGAAGAGAAAAACCTTGAGAAGTTAGTATCTTGCTCAAGATCACAGAACAAGCAAGTGACAAACAGGAACCCAAACATCTGAACTACAAAGCTCTGGCTCTTTCCACATTATTAGCAATTAAATGAATTGTTTTACTCTCTAGAATAAAAGTCTTTACTGAAAGCTGCTGTTGCCGCCCATGATTCCTAATGTTGGAAAAAGGAAAGAGGGCAGCATGGTATGATGAAAAGTCGCTGAGCGTGGAGTCAGACAGACCTGGACTCAGTGTATAGCTTTACTCCATGAGCTTGACTAACAGGCGTCACAACTTAGAACCTCATTTCCTCACTAGTCAAATAGGGGTAATGCTACCGACCTGCTAGTGCTATATTAAGCCTTGAATACAACAATCTACTGAACATGAAAAACGGCGTCTTTACCTGGCGTAACTTTGTTAGACAAAGAATCACGCTACAACTGCCCTTTTTTAGTGCCTCAATATGACAGTGGGATGGCCAGACACGGGAAACTTTCAGGGAAAAACAAACTAGCCATCATTTCGCCACCCAAAGGGTAAATAAATCTCACACTACCAAAGCTGGAGCCATGTAACATTGTTTTTGATGTTAACAAATCAAAAAAATTTTAAATAGTCTCATATTTGTGGGGTACATTCTGATCTGTAATTGAATGCAATTGTTTTCTATTCTTGTCTGTGTAAGGCTGACCTTTGGTTTGATATAATACAGGCCATATGTCAACACTGCAGTGAAGTGTTGCATCCCCGCCCCCCGCTTACAGCTCAGCTGGAGCCAGCCCTCTGCCCTGGACAGAAATCAACAGCCTGGGCTCTGACCCAGCCTGGATTTGACAGGTCTGAGAAAACTTTCTCATAGTAGGTGGAAAGATTTCAAAATACAAAACTCGAGGCCCCAAATCAAAACCCTTGAGCATCATAACCACAACATTAATTACATCGATCCAAAGATTTCAAAGGATTTCCATTTTGATGACATAATGTGGGTGCCTATATCACCCGATGGCCCAGTCAGGGCACACCCAGGGGTGCAGCAAGAACAGAAAACAAAGTCCAGAGCTGTAATCTCCGCTTAAGTGGCTGCCCTAGTGGGATGAGGGGCTTCAGGCAGGACAGAAGTGACTCTGAGTTACAAAATATTCTTTGTAGATGGTCTTGGGAAATATTCCACGCATGCCTAGCACCCATAAAGCCTGGAAACAAAGGCAGTCTGTCATTTCTCTCAGAAACCCTCTCCCTCCTCTCATTCCAGCTGTTCGTGCCCAGTGCCCTGTGACCTCTACCTCAGGGAAGTTTCTGGTTACCCAGGGCCGGCTTCTTACGCCTGTGACGGCGGAGTATAAAAGACTGGAGCTCTGGGTGCCTCATTTCTTTGAGTACCCGCATTCTGCCTTGAGTGCATCCTATATCTACCTCTGATAAATCCTTCTCATGTGTCTTATAAAGAAAAAAAAAAAAAAAGGGCTGGGGATTTAGCTCAGCGGCAAAAGCGCTTGCCTGGCAAGCGCAAGGTCGTGAGTTCGGTTCCCGGTACCGGAGAAAAGCCAAAAAAAGAAAAAAAGAAAAAAAAAAGAAAAAAAAAAAGGCCAGGCATGGTGGCACATGCCTGTAATCCCAACACTCAGGAAACCGACGTGGGAGGATTGCCACAAAGTTCGAGGCCAGCTCTGGCTACATACACAGTGAGCACAAGGCAGCCTGAACTACACAGCAAGACCCTGTCTCAAAAAAAAAAAAAAAAAGACCGGAGTTCTGATCTTATTGCTGCCCTCAGCCAGCTGTGCTTTGTTAGGTGAGTTACTCAGCTTCCCCAAACTCTGGCTGCTTCATGTGCACGGGAAAAGTAAAATCTCCCACATTCCATAATAGTTGTGAAAATACACCAAAATAACATAGAAGCCTGGCACTCACTATGCTAGGCGCTTTAACTCTGCGGCCTCAATTCCTTGCTCTACCGTCCCTGAAGGAGGTGCTACTGTTATTCCATTTTGAGGAACCTGAGGCACAGAGATGTTATGGGATTATCCAAGAGCACACAGCTAGCGAGCAGCAGAGCCAGGATTTGAATCCAGACAATCTGGCTGCCAAGTCTGTTCACTTAACACTGAACTGTACTACCCAGGAGATATTTACAAAGCGTTAATTATACACTTCCCCCTCAAATCCCTGCCGGAGCCAACTACCTTGTCATGCCTTGTCATGTCACTACAACTACCCTGCCCCTTGGAGCTCACATTTCGACTTTCAAAGATCAAATCAGAAGCAAAAGTCCACACCATGAATTCTCGGTATTATCAGTAAATTATCTGACAGTAAATATGACCAGGAAAGGATGACCCTTTTCCTAAGTCCTGCAGGACCAAGCTCTCGAAAATCTTGGGTCCATTAGGAAGGGCAGAGATACCAGATTTGTGCCACAAATACACAGACAATGGCAACCACCCCATAGACTCAACTCAAAATGTAGCTGAAGGGAGAGAGAAACTTCAGACCCATGTCAGGCTGGGGGATGCAGGCAGCACCCCCTGGAGCTCTCCATCAGTCCTTTCCCTTCCCAACCCTTATTCTCAATGACGTGGGCTATGCACACAGCCCACAGGGTACCTGATTCCCAGAAATGTGTCACTTGCCAGTCCTAGGAATAGCTTGGATGCTACCCCTCGGTTGTCCCATCTATCCTTCCTGGTCAAAGCCTGCAGGTCCACAAAATGATCTTCTGCAGTCCCAGAAAGTGTGCACTTGACTTCAGTAGTAAAAGGTGTCGGTGTAGCTGTACGTTGGGACACAGCCAGACACCTGGAGAGCTAGACTAGGGCCTGGGCTGAGTCCCAGGCACGTGGCGGGAGAGTGGCTATCTGGCATCCAGCCACACCACGAAGCTCACAGCCTCCTCCCTATCACCTGGGTCATGCCATAGCTGCAAAAGATGAAGATGTTCCTCAGGACCCACACAAGCCCAGAAATTGTCCCCAGACCAGCATAAGCAATGAGACTTGGGGAGCTTCCACCAGGGCTGCAACACTAGCTAAGAGGTTAGCTCGAGGGGGCAGCAGAGCTAATAACTTCCCAGAGGGGCTATAAGGATGGTCTGCTCCAGAAAGGCAAGGAACACAGCTCCACTTTTCAACTTCCGGCCAAGTAGGACACCCCTCTGCGCAGCTACCTACTATACAGAGGGTAACTGCTGAAGAAGGACCTACAACTGTAGGTGCAAACACTGGGACAAAGTGGATGCCTGAGCAAATATGTTCAGCATGGAGAAGGATAATGAGCCCATCAGTTATCACGAAGGAACATGTTTTCAGTAGCAGTGAAAGAAATAAGCAGTAAAAAAAAGTAAAAACACACAAAGAACAAAAGAGCACCTCCTTCTCCAGCACGGTCCTGACTCCGGGCAGCACCAACCCACTAAGGGGCCATCGTTTCGGCTACTCCGCTGCTCACCCCCTGAAAAGGCGCCACCCAAGCAAGATTCAGGAAAGCAGGCGACCTGGAGAGGTGAGTGAGGCTGAAGAACAGGGCAGGGCCAGGGTGGAGGCTGGGAAAGGGACAGCTCCTCTTCCTTCCCAGAGCCCGGCGCCCTGGCAGAAGCAGATACAGGTATGTGAGGCCTGGAACTGACACTGTGTAGTGCACCGCCTTCACAGAAAAGAATAATTCTACTTGTGCAGATTTTCTGAAAAATATCACTCTGTGAACTTATTCTAGGACCCCTCAAAGGGGATCCCTTGCAAGAGGGGCATGAAAGTGAATTTCTTTAGTTTCCCAGTAAATCCTCTTTATGTCTTTGGCTTCAGGGAAGCCCTTCCAATGAAGTTCTGGAAGATGAAACTTTGCAGAGGGAAGAAAGCCCTATCTTTAAGAAAGCCTTATCTTTAGAAATTCTGCCATTAATACAAGTGTGTCATTAACACAATTACATGTGTTGGAATTTTTTACTTCTCAAAGCTCTTTCATTTGACCCTTACGATACTGTGTGAAGGAGAAAGAGCAAGCATTTTAACATCTCACCTTCATCCCGGAAAGATGCACCGATTGCCCCCCATATGCCTGCTGCTGTGCTCATGCATGGGAGAGAGCCATGAATAAGACCTGGTCCTGCTTCTGAGGGGCTATAGTCAGGCGGACAGTCCATACCGTTAGTCCCGGATGTCTCCCATCCAAGTTTCCAAAATGAAGCATCTTCAGACTTTCTCACCACGTCTCAATTTTGAGGGGAGGAAACTTGAGGCGCAGAGAAGGTGAACAAACTGGCAAAGGTCAAACACCCATGAACAGTAGGAGAAGCAAAGCAGCTCTGACTCATTTTATGTCAACTATGTCCTAGATGTTCCCCATCAGACATCCCCAGAAATCATTTCATTAATACTCACAGCACAGCTAATTTCCATATTTCACATAAAGAGATGACCAAGAAGGAGCAAACTCGTCCAAAATACATTCATAACAAGGGCTAGAGGCTGAATTTGCTGCCCAAACAATTTTAACACAGGGCTCAAAACTCTCACTTACAAAATACTAGCATGTTCCAACCTTCAGTCATTTACAAATTACTCTCACATAGCTTACCATACTCACACAAAAAGATGCATTTTTTACATTAACTTCAGTTATGTTTTTCTATGTATATCACTTTAACCTATAATAACCATGATATTGCAATTTGATGTGGGTTAAAATTAAATGTCGTGATCCATGTGCTGCCTAAAATCATCTCAGATGTCACGTAAAACTCACTCAAAGCAGCAATCACCTTCGTCAGTCTGCATCTCACAGGCTCAGCATTGACCAACGTCACTCTTTCTATCGTTTCTGAGAACTTGTGCAGTATTTGCTTCTTTGAGTTGCCGTCATAATAAAATTTATGAGGAACGAATGCTTCTCACACTGACTCCTGAACATCAGTTTAGCCACCCCTCAGTCTGTGTGCTTGTACTCTGGTTTAGTAACAAGACAACAAAACGTCCAGAAAGTTCCAGTAATTCAAAAAATGAATAGAACATCTCTGTAGCTTCCACCTTTGCTCCTAATTAGGATAGTTTCACAGATATTTAGAATTTTTTCTGTGGCTGCTCTCTCAAAACTGGAGGGAGAGCTTTCCAGCTGGAAGATTATTAAAACAGTACAATAGTACACTGCATGGGGCAGTGAGGGTTTGGCTGTATTCAACTCCCAGAATAGCCCCTTCCATGACTGTGCAAACTCCAGGAATTTACTTCTCTTTTCAGGATCAGGTTATTCGTTAGAACCGAAGTTTCAAATTGTTGTGTACACCCCTAGGGTCCTAGCATCTAAAACCATTACTGGGAACTCTCACGTCCCAGGGACTAGTGTCCAGTGAGGTTAACAGTCTCTGGGAGATGGATCCAAGACTCAAGCCTTGGTCCCCCAAATATCAAAGACTTGGACAAGAACAAAAAGTTATTCATCAATTTCCCAGATGACAGGAAACAACAAGAAGCAGCAGATGTAAAGTACGACAAAACTAGAGCCCAGGGGCTGGGGATTTAGCTCAGCGGCAAAAGCGCCTGCCTGGCAAGCGCAAGGTCGTGAGTTTGGTTCCTGGTACCGGAGAAAAACCAAAAAAAAAAAAAAACTAGAGCCCAAAATGGATTTGGCAGGGTAAGATGGCGCAGGGAACCTAAGAAGGTAAATTAGGAAAGTGGTATTTTCTCTCCAATTCAAAAAACTAATGGCCCAATTAAGAAAAGGAGAACAAGTAACTCGCAATCCTGTGTATTTTTTAAAAATCTGTAATTGTGGTTGATTGCACATGGAATATGAGTCAACAGTGCCGTGAATGCCAAAGAGCCTAATGCAATCCCAGATTGCGTGAACGGAAAGATGGTGCTCAGAGAGAAGGAGGCAAAAGTCCCTTTCTTGTCTGCTCTAGAATACTTTTCTACAAACTTCAAGAATGACATAAACACCCTGAGATACAACCAGAGGAGAGACAGAAATCTGGGAGGAAAAGTACTCTGGAAGAGAAATGGAGGACATTTAGCCTAGGAAAAATCAAAGACTCCGGGAAGAAAAGGCAAACTCCAGGAAGAGAGGGCTGTCTTCAAACTTCCAAGGGTAATGGAATTAGGCTTAATCCCTGGGAAGTATAACATGGAGGTAAATACTGTAGCAACTAGAGCCATCAACATCCAAACTGAGCTACCATGAGAGGAGCGGAGTGTGTACAGTATAGAAGGTGAACAAAGCCAGAGCACTGGGCCAGACCAGCTCCCAGAGGCTTCACACCCTGAGAGAGACAGTACCAAAGGGCACCTATCCTCCTGGGAGTAGGAGACCAAATACACACAGGTCTCCGAGGAGGGATCAACACTGACATACCCCAGCCTCAGCATCTCTCCGAAATGTAAAGTGCTATTCAAAGCCAGCCAGATGTTACTGACTTCCTCTAGAAAGATGGAGCATTTCTGTACATCTCCTTCTAGAATTGAGGCCTGGATTTGTGTTGTAAGCCAAGCAAGGAAAGATGATAAGAGTTTAAGAACTCATTGCAAGGCCAAAAGGAGGACATAGTGGGTAAATTAACACTGATACGCCACAATAAAATCAGGCAAGATCTCCTCTCTGCAAAGCCATGAAGAGAGGAATGACCTCTTTCTTTTTCCTTAACTCATGTCCCAAGTCACTCAAAAACCGCCCAGCTGAGAACTCCTCACACCAACACAGGAGCCCAAGCACAGCCACACCTCTCTGCTGTCAAGCGTCAACTTCTGTGTACAAACCCCAACGTGGCTTTGCTTCCCTTTGTCATAAAGCCCCACATTGTCCACTGCCTTCTTTCCGGCCCAAGGAAAGTGCAGTTCTGTCTGCCCAGGAAAAAGCTCCACTCGAAGCCTGGTTTAAACTCTAGCACTTTATACGATTGTTTTGCCAAATGAATCACAAACTGGGAGACCTTTCAGCAAAGGCCAGCTCACTGCATTCTTTCCTCAAACTGAGTAAGAGTACTTCCCTGGAGCAACAGCAGCAAGTGGCCTGTGATGGGGCAGAGTGATTCAGTACCGACACCGCTGAGAGCCACCAGCACATGGTGATAACAAAAAGCAGACGAACTCACACAGGCTTCGTGATTGCTTCTAAATTCTCTAGGCTATGCACGCCATCCTTGCCTGCACCTGGTAGACTGCTCCCTCCGGCCTCTGTCCCTTGGCAGGCCAGTGTCCAGGAGGTTATGCTGTGACTTCTGCAGACAGTGCCTCAGTCAGCAAACAGCCTGCTCCTCAGACATGCCCCCAGTGTCATGCAATGAGCTGCCTGGGCACTTATCAGATCAGAGGCAAACATTTTACTTTTTAAAGATCAGAGCTCCAATGTCCATCAGACTAAGTCAAATGAGATTTTCAAAATAAATGCCGAACTTTCACTTCCCTACACATTACAACTTTAAGTGTTCTTATATACGTGCAAGTATCCCCTTTCTATAAATCTGTCAACAGTATGATCGACTCAAAATACACAGCTGAGAGCAGCCTGTAGCCTCACTCCAAGCCTCACGCCAAACCTGTGCCATTCCTGTCTCCCCAGAGAAGGCCAATCCACTTACCTCCTATGGTACTGGGATTTTCTAGGGTATTTTTTCCCAATGCCTCCTTCAGGGAAGCCCTACTGCCCAGCAACTACTGGGCATCCCTTAGGGAAGAGCTAAAGAAAACAAGCCCCCGGCCACCTGGGCAGGTCACTGTCCAATTCCAAATGCATACCCAAAGGGCTTTCACTTACTTGGGTGGGAATTCTCGATCTGCTTTAACGTCCTCAGAACTTTGTATATGTCCTTCATGCTGGTGTCTTTCTGGCTGTATAAAAGAAGCCTCCGAGCATCTGAGAACAGGCGAGACACACTGTAAAGAATGCAAGGAAAGGAGAAAAACTCTGGTGAGGTCAGCTGCCTCTCACTTTGAGAGCGTGCCTGCCAAGTCCACCTGCCCAGCGCCTGGTTTCCTGGCCCCCCACACGCTGTCCCTGGCCACTGCTTCTGCTCCACTTGTCCAGCCTCACTGAGAACCAATATTCCCCCATCCGTGCATCACCTTTGCCTCAAATGCCCTTCCTGTGAGTCTATACACTATACACTTGAATTGCCTTGCAAGCTCAGTCTAACACGCGCGCGCGCGCGCGCGCACACACACACACACACACACACACACACACACCCCTTCACGGCAGACTTATCTGCTGAGGCACAGTATACCAGTGCCTAGAACCCAGGATATTTTAGAAGCCAATGAAAACATTTTCATCTTTTAAAAACTCAGAACTCAAAATAAATCTCCTAAGCGTACATACATAGTAATGAATCTGCCATGGGATATTTTCCTCTTTACACCAACACAGTCATAAAATGCAATTCTTAATATTTTTGGATGGAAGAAAAGGCCCACGAAGGCACCAAAGCTTATAGCCCACGAACTTTACAGGACAGCCCTGCCTGCCTCGGCTGCACACCCTCAGAACCGTCCTGAAGCGGATCCTACTGGGCATGATCCTGTGCACTTGAAGACTCCTCAGGGTCTCGTTTGGCAGAACTTGAAAAAGCCCCTACTCAGGTTCAGCATCAAAGCTAAGAGGTAGCAATGCAAAAGCAAAGAAAGCAGTCTCCTGCTCTCAAGGAGCTCCCAACCAGGGAAAAAAACCTTGCAGACGGGGTTGACGCTGACGTCTGCCAGGGTAAGGGCAGCGACCTGAGAGAAGAGGACGGACACTCTCAAGCTGGGCCATAAGCTCCCTGAGGGCTGGACCTCTGCCAGTGCCTGCCTTTGTGCTACCCAGACCCCAGTTCTGAGAACGTGCCTCCCCAGTTTCTGATGTGTTGTAAATGCCTGCTGAACGAGTAGACTGATTATTAGGCAGACCTAGTGTCCTGTGTCTCCCCTTCTTATTAAACAGTTTTTGGAGGAGCAGCCTCCAACTAAATAGCTTTTGGTTGCATGCCTTGGTTACTCCCACAATGCATCAGTGTAATATCCCACAGCCTTAAATCCCGCAGCAATTCTCTCTTCCTTTACCCTACAGACTCTCCGTACAAACCTGTCCAAGAAGGCATGGGTAAGTATTAACTGACAAGTCTGTGAACAAAAACCTGATCTGGTACTTACATGGACTTGTTAAAGTTTCCAACAACCCCAGGAGCCTCACCAGGAGTCGGGTAACGGAAACAGGGATTGTTGGCATTACAGATGATCCCCTGAACCCAAGGAAGCGTTCCTGCAGAGGGCAAGGCTTTGTTTGGAAAGTGGCCTGTTGAGATAGAGAAGAAGAAAAACACAGGGAGAAACATTAATTGTCTGAAACAGCTGAGACTCCACCAACATAATGTTTTCTCCAAACTGATCTTCTCATTCTCCAGATCCCAGAGATTTGCTCCTCTGGACTAATCTGATTCTGAGTTGGAAACCCGGCATCAGATAGTGGTTCTTAACCTGCCTTCGCACCATCTGTACAGTGGGATCCATGACACTAATCTCAGAGAAGTGACAAATGGGGTAGATTGGGCCATATACAGAAAGTTCTGGAATCTGGCAAGCACTTGGCCACCATTAGTTGACTTTCTACCACCAGCCTCACCCATCAGCAACACAGAGGGACCTTGGGGGCATCCTACTCCAATGCCTTCACATTCTAAGAAGGAAACTACACCAGGTTAAGGTGGCCAATGAAGAACACTGAGGGGGCCAGTGAGAAGGACTAGAGGAGAATTTACACCTCCACAACCCCAATCCAAGTCCCTTCCTTATATCTGCACCCTCCTTCGTAATCCAGTTCTCCTCTAGTACTTTCCTTAGTTTTCCAACTGTTTTAGTTTTGTCATCTCTGCCAACTCAAAAGCTTCTCAAGGGCACCTCAGAAACCTGCTCAGTTGGGTTCAGATGTCATCTGTCAAGCTACATCTGTTTTGTCACTCATCAGAAAAATGAGGCCCCATCCACTAAGTCACTGTCTTCACCCTCACCCTCTTCTCCACTACAGGAAGTTTCACAAACAGGATGATGGGACATGTCCAGGCTAGCGCCAATACTTCAAAAGCACAAGTTGGTTTGTGGCAGTCGTCCATGAGTGCTGCTTATGAGATCAAGATAAATGTACCCCACGGCTCTTAACCCAAGGGCCTGTTCAGGTTTGGACAGAAAGGTCACAGTTCCAGCTTTGATCATTTTCTCAGGGTTACTTGTGACTGATAAAAGCTGACAACCACTAAGAGCCACAACGCTGGGCAGTGAAGAACTTATAGCTTCACACACTTTTGAGGTCAGATCAACTGGGATTCACACGAAGTCACTCATCTTGCTAAGCAGCAATTTTGGCCACATAACTGACCAGTCGCCTAACCCTTAGTTTTCACATCTGTAAAAGGGTGATAAAAACGCACCATGTGAATATTACATGAGCTCTTACCGGCGAAATACTTTTGTAGAGTGCCTAGCACAGGGAATGGGCCTGTTCGTGAGGATTTTTGTTTTGTTTTTGTTCTTTGAGACGGGGTCTTGCTACGTAGTTCAGGCTGGCCTTGAACTCACTGCAATCCTCCTACCTCAGCTGCCCGAGTGCTGGGATTACAGGCATGAGCTACCATACCCAGTTATTTTTGAGGGATTACCGTGATGAGCCTACACTAGTACTTCTTCTGCTGTCCAACCAGAACTGCTGTCCACTCCTTTCTCACAGCTACTACCTTCCTTCAGAGCAGGAACCTTGTTTCTTTCATCCTTCTCTCCTTATGCAAATGTGCTAAAAGAGACTCCCCAGAAGTTAACACCAAGCCATGCACTTCACACATCCATATTGAGACCATTCTATCTTTTTTTTCTACCTACATTTCAGCCAGAGAGACAATATCCAAAGGAAGGATGGGACGAGATCTGATCCCTGTAGTCACTCTGCAGGGACTCTGGTCTGTTGAACATTTACTCAGTTAATCTTTTTATCTCTCTGTTAATAGTTCAAGGAAAACCAAACAAGGGCCCTTGCCTAAGTCAGCTGCTCCTCATTCAGATGAGATTTATGTAACCCAACCAAATACTCCAAGGACGAGGAGATTCTCTTCATTCACCTCCCTGAAATACTGACACCAAAGACAGGGAAGTAAAGGTCAAACCAGCGTAGGGCAGCAATGCTGAAGGTATTTCAGGTTGTCCATTGGTCAGAGAAGCACAGGCCTTTTACATAGGCCTGTACCTTGTATCCCCACCTATTCGCAAGCAGAAGCAGGTTGAAGATTAGGCACTGAGTGTAAGGCATGGCAATCAAATAGCTAAGAGATTCCCAGGGCCCACCCAGGGAGGTCATTTGGACCTTGAGAACTCCAGGTTGAACTGGGAAACATTTATGGAGAAGAATTTTACACTAGTGCTTTGTTCCCAGGAACAAGATACCTCTGCAAATTTCACCTTTGCTTTCAACTCTGCCCTTCCAACTAGGCCCCTAGAAGGAAGCAAGTGTGCAACAAACAGCACAGGCGGATGGGAAAAGTTTTACCTGCTTTCCATAGGTATAAGAATTTCACAACACTTCCGAAAATCTAAGATCAGGCGTCTGAAGGATATGGATATTCAACTACTTGCCCAAGGTCACAACCGCAGTGCATGGCAGAGCCAGCACCCAAACAGCCCAGTATTTGTCTGATGCTAACATCTGTGCTACCTCCATTACACCATCTTGTCCACTTGTGATCATTCCCAAAAAAATAATCATCTGGGGATGGGAAAGCTGAATGTGCTGTAAAACATACACTTCTGTGGGGCTCAGGGTAATGCTTAAGTACAATGGAATGTGCACTTGCTAATCAATCAACAAAATCTCTTTGAGATTCCAAAAGAGAAATCAGAACTAACTCACAGAACCATAAATTGAATATAGATCTAATTATGTGCTCCATCCTGTTTTGATGAAATCAGGAAATCATATCTGGAAGAATGGCCTTGAAGTTTTGTGTATACATTTAACTTGAATATGTATGATATGTATTAGCAAATTAGTATGGAAGTCATGCTGCTATGTGCTGCAAAAGATGGGACCAGCTCAAGATACATGATTAAAAAGTACTTTGGCCCCATGGCTTTCCTAGAATAAAATCCCGTAAGCCTACGGATCTGATGGGGCTACGGGTGGAGCTGACAAGTGGTAAGGAAAGTCCTTGGGACAGTGAAGCGGAGGTCGTATCTAAAACTGTCTCATAAGAGGTAATGCTTTAGATTTGAACATTCTCTATAGGGTCAATCCACCCATCAAGCCCATCCATAAAAGCTTATGATGATAGGGGCTGGGGATTTAGCTCAGCGGCAAAAGCGCCTGCCTGGCAAGCGCAAGGTCGTGAGTTCAGTTGCCGGTACCAGAAAAAAAACAAAAACAAAAAAAAGCTTATGATGATAGGATGATAACACTGGTGACAATAATACAAGGTATTGCCATTCCCTTTTTTAAAAGATGCTGAAGTCACTTGCCCAAGTGCTATGCCCAGTGACTGCTGAAATCCACATTCAAACCCAAATAAGCTTGTGTTCTTAGTCACTACTGTATTTCCCACCATCACTGTAAAAACCATGTTCAAAACACATTAACTGAGAGTCAAATAACCTGAGTTTTTATTCTGTCTTTGTTCCTACAAGATATGGGACCATTGATAAGTCCCTGAACCTACATTAGTTCCAATCTACTTAGCAAAAAATTAATGCAAATGATAATAATAATAGTCTACAAAGTTTTTATGAAAAGCAAATGACACGTTGGTCAAATTGAGATGCTCTATGCAAATGCAGCTTAATGTGTTTTCATGATTTCCTTTTTTTTTTTTTTTTTTTTTGTCTTTTTGAGTCAGGGTCTCACGATGCAGTTCAGGCTGGCCTTGAGCTCACTTTGTAGCCCAGGTTGGTCTTGAACTTGTAATGGTCCTCCTGCCTCAGCCTCCCAAATGCTGGGATTACAGACATGCACCACCATGCCCGGCTCATGATTTTCAACTGTGTGATTAAGACATATGCATATGGAAAAGACCAGCAGGGACCACATGATATTATGCTAAACCACCACTTTAAGAGTGTATCTGAACTCTCAGCAATCTTACTTTTATGATTTAAACTGTGTGAAACTGATATTAACTACTGGTATCATTATTATTATCACCTCTAGGCCTGAATATAGTCTGCTCATCAAAAACTTAGAAGCCTGGATTTTCTGTTCCAAGCCATATGTGGGTGTTCCCTAAAGAAAGCATCTCCAGCAAAGGTAAATGCAGCCCATGTTCACTGCCTGGATTTCATTTGCCAGCAGTGAGTCTCAGACATCGTCCACAGATACTCACATTCATGTTGTTCGTAGGGTGGGTAGCTCAGCCGCACAGAGATCAAGATCAGGAAGATAAACAGAGGCCAGGCCACTTCCAGCAGGAGCTGACACTGAGTAAGAAATAAGACAGAGTAGTGTGAATTTGAAACGTAACATAGTGCCCAATACTACTGGGCTCTGGGAAATGCACAGAAAGTTCACTTAATAATTGGGCAATTTCTCCAGCCTATCACGCCACTCTCTGAGCTTTAGTAACATTGAATTATTTGCAGTCTCACCTTGTAACATACCATTCTGTATCTCTATGCCTTCCTTAAATCAGGGAAGATGCTTCTCTACCTATTTTACCAGGCTCACTTTCTACTCAGCCTTCAGGTACAATGTCCTTTACTAAAATCTTAGTGAGCTAAAAGCCCTGCTCCTGGGCTCCCTCAATACTCTGTGCACCCTTGTCCCACTGCATCTCCCTGAGCCCTCACAGTCACCTGTCCCTATTGTGGTTCATCCCATGGAGCATTTTCCATCACAGAAAACATTCTCTTAAAATATGGCTTTTAATGGCCACTTGATATTCCATTCTATGACAAGCTCATATTAGAACCCTCTGCTACTGCTTGTATTTCCAAGTGTTTGGGGATTTTTGCTTCATTTTGTTTATTATTTATTGTTTGATTTTTGTTATTTTTAATAATTAGCTTTTAATTTCCCAAGACCTTTGGAACAGTTCCACATAAAACTCATTTTGGAATCTTTTATTTTTTTGGAAGGAAGTAAAACAAGAGAATAAGCATGGATGTTCTGGGATCATAAGAACATAGATGGCTTTTTTCAATGCTGTCTTACATTTTCTAAATTCTCCATAACAAATGTGCATTAGTTTTCCAATTAAAAAAAAAACAGTAAACTATAACATATAACTGTAAAACTATAGTTTGTGAAGTCAGCACATCAAGAAAGAAGAAAAGGCAAGAAGACTCTTCTCCAAAAGAAAACATGCTGCTAGCGGGGTCCCCAAGACCAACAGTGGGGCTGGTCTCGCTAAATATT
Source organism: Chinchilla lanigera (assembly GCF_000276665.1). Classification (NCBI taxonomy): domain Eukaryota; kingdom Metazoa; phylum Chordata; class Mammalia; order Rodentia; family Chinchillidae; genus Chinchilla; species Chinchilla lanigera. The sequence goes on along the minus strand of NW_004955419.1, from coordinate 21,584,957 downwards.
TCTGTAAAGAACTCCAAAGAAGGAGCACACACTGAAATCTCCAAGCTTGCAGATGACATTCAGTCTCTTTTTTAATTCATAGTGAATGTCTTTTTATTTCATGTCCATCTTTTAAGCTGATGTATATCAAAGTATCACATCATACCCCTTAAACATATACAACTTTTAATTGTCAGTTATGCCTTAGTAAAGGTGAGGGGGGAGCCATTTCTTTTCTGCCAAAGAACATAGCAATGACTCCACTATGGAAATGAATTTCTTGCTGGGCGTGGTGACACACACCTGTAATCCCAGCACTCGGGAGGCTGAGGCAGGAGGATCATTGTGAGTTAGAGACCAGCCTGGGCTACAAAGTGAGCTTAAGGCCAGCCTGAACTGCATAGTAAGACCCTGTCTCAAAAAGACAAAAAAAATAAAATAAAATAGAAAATAAAATTCTCTACCAGGTATGTTGGAAGCTGTCTCTCAGTCCCCAGGTTCTCCAGCCCTCTATCAGCACCTGGCACAGCAGGACCCCATTTATATATAAGCGTCTCCCCCAGGGCCACTGTCCTCTCACTAAGCCTGCCACACAGGGCTTAGCAAGTGTTTGTTGGGTAAGAGAAAGAACTAAAGTTTATCAAATAACGAAGATGAAAACAAACTACTTCGGCTTTTGGGGAAGCAGTTTGGCAATGGGTATTCAAGAGTCATGCTTATCACCTCTGACCAAATAATATTCCTGGGAACCTATCCCAAGGAAATTCTAAATTTAAAATATCAAAAAGTTACATACATGAAATTATTCCCTCGTTAAACATTATACTACATATTATTATGAGAATTAAATGTTATCTCATGTAAAAGGCTTAGAATGGAATCTAGCTCATCGTGGCTGCTATCATCATTGTATTATTCAATACGCATCAAACCATTCTTGAGTCACTCTTCAGAGGTGAGTTAAAATCTTACACACCACAGAAGTTCAGTGTCCACCTGAGTGTTCATGCCTAACTTTCACTGCTGGCTGTACAAGCTCATACACCACAGTCTAATCACTATGAACGCATTTAGCTGCCTCGCCTAAGTACATAGTCAAGGTGGACTTAACTTCTCAAGATTTATTCGTATCAGTTCAAGGCTGGGTCAGGGAAAGGGGCATGTTTAAAGATCACAGAAATTCCATGGAATAAAGACCTTGCCCTGTGCAAGGGTCTTCTGACTAACAGTAGCCAAAAAAAGTCAGTTCATGCTGAAAAAAGAAATCATTGTTTTTTAGTACTGAGTTGAAGATGTTTGAAATTTCAATGGGGCACGAAAAAAGAAACAAAAAGAATAAATGTCAAAATGAAAATATCCTTTCAGTTTACAGCATGATCATAAATCTAGCAGAACTAACAAAACTAATGAAAAAGCTGCAAATGAATTTAAAACATGGGTAAGTTCATCAAACCAGGATAAAGTATCCTGGATAAAGCCAGGATAAATTATCCTAAATGATACCACTGCTACTGACCAATGATAACCAGATAAATTAATATGAAGTTGGGGGGGGGAAATACTATTCACAGGAAGAACACAAACAGAAAACTTAGATATTATTAACAGATTGAATATGTGATTCTTTTTACAAAAGAAATTACAGAACTTTAGTAAGATAAACAAAGGGGACAGGAATTAATGAGATCTAAGCCATACTTCTGGATAGGAACATTTAGTGTCCAAATTTCCAAAGCTAATTTATAGATTTAAAGTTTGACTTAAAGTAGTGAAAGACACCTGTAGAGCTTCATAATGTAGTAATATTCACTAAGAAATTAAATGGATGAAAATACCAAAGAATTCTAGGAGACTAAGACAGAAGTATGGGACACAAGCATTCTCAGATAACAGAATATTTAGCAAAGTAAAAGTAGACCCTGAGCAGAATCGACACCAAAGTAATGCACACCCATCAAATAGACAAATGAAAAGGTTCAAAACTGACTCTTGCACAGACCAATGCTATTAATGTTATTAATGCCCCAAAAATAACTGGGTAAGGAATTACTACTGAACAAAAGCTACTGGGATCACATTATATGAATAGAAAAAAATTAATCAGATCCACCCCTAACACCATATATATTTCAAATAGATGTGGAAAAACTAAAGTGAAGTCTTAAAAACCAAATCACACAAATGCTACAGGAGGAAAAAAAAAGAGGTCTGACTTTCTTGAACTGTAGAGCCTGACACACTGATGAATTAGCTCCATCCTTTGGAAGGACATACGGTCATAAACCTCAAGGGTCATTTCTCTTTGGCCTAGTAATTCTACTCATGAGGTTGTGGCCTGAAAAAAGAGTACTAAAGGAAGAAAAGGCTCTGTATATAAAATCTTTAGAGTAATTTATTTGTAACAGAAAACACTGGGAAGAAACTAAATGTTGGCAATAGAGTTTGAATTTAAACAATAAAAAACTTCTTTGATAGTTTACTGTAAAGCTATCCATAATGTCAAGGGCATTATCCCACGATAGATTTAGACCCCAAACTCTAGCCACTCACCTTACTAATTTATTAACTGTACTTTCTTCACTTGTGAAGCAGAAATTGCGATGCATACTCCTCTGAATTACTACGAAATCTGAGATGTAATAGGTATAGGTACTTTCAAGCCAAGCATGGTAGCATGTGCCTGTCATCCCAGCACTCTAGGAGGCTGAGGCAGGAGGATCACAGGATCAAGCCCAGCCAGAGTAATTTAATGACTGTGTGAGACCCTATCTCAAATTAAAAGGAACAGAGGCTGTAGCTCAGTGTGAGGGCCTGGGTTCCACCCCCAGCACCACACACATACACACACACAAGTACTTTCAAAACCACCAACCACAGCCTACACATCAGGAATTAGGACTGTAAATATAAAGGTTATTTGGAAATATGGGGATATATGTACCAAATAATGTTAAATAAAAGAAGAACATAAAATGGTATATAGGTATGCAATGATTATAATTGTTTCCTGGGGTTCTCATCATTCAAGTTCACTAAGTATCAGGTACCACAAGATCCACCCTAGAGCCCCTGGCCCACCCACCTCAGGGACTCCTTTAGCACATGAAATAAAACTGACTACCGGTAGCCTTCTGTTCCCTAGCTAAAAGGCCCTATGCGATCTGGCCCTACCTATACCCAACCCACGCCCCGCTAGCCTTCCTTCACTCCACCAATGAATGCCACTGGATGCTTTGTGTTCCTGGACCCAGGAACAAGCACCGCTGTCTTTCTGTCTGGAACGCAGTGTCTCCATCTTTGAGCCCCTGAGTCTCTGCCTGGCTAACACTGCCGCTCGAATTTCAGGGCTCTGGGCTTAAATGCTATGACCTAATGCAAGGTCTCTGCCCACACCTGTTCATACCATCCTTTGTCTGGCTGTTCCCTTCGTAACTTCACAGCTTCAGTGCTATTCTTGTTTCTGTGCTGCTATGTTCTGGGTCTGCTTCCCTTGCTAACCTGCAAGCTGTGTGGGCAGGGATTGTGTCCACCTGGTTTACTACTGTCTACCTAGCACAACAGCCCACAAGTAACAGACGCCAATAAATGTCTATACAAATGAAGCAAGTGGCTGCTTGTTCTGATTTTCTTCATTCCACATAAGAGAAAACTACAGCTCTGAAGAAATGAGCTTTCCTAGGTCACTGAGGCACATGGTGGCCAAGCTAGGTTTAGAACTGTAACCAATGCTGTTGGGTGAGACCTAAGAGCAGGACAGATTCCATCCACTCTGTAAGATTCTCTACTGATTCAGAAAGGAGATTGGTTGATTTGATAGCCTATTCCTCGTCATTAAAGAGTTTCCAGGTAGTAGTACTCTTAGTTATGCAAAAGTTAGAATTACCTATTTTCCGAGCTAAACGGCTGGTCAGATCTAATTGAAAAATTACAGGTAAAAGCTAAAGAAAAGATACTATTGGGCCACCATCATTTTGTTCCATATGCTCCATGGAGACCTTGGCCTCTGGCTAACCTAAAACCAGATGAGGATCCTGAGAGCTCCGGAGTCCCTCCCACTTCCTGTCCCCAACCCTGTTTGTGCTGAATGACGGCCACCCACACAAGTTAACTGTTACTTTGGACCCAAACTGAGCTTTGCACCCAACTTGCGCAACTCACTTCATTGTACTCTTTGCTTGAGAGAAAACTAACCCTGGTGGATGGTCCCATGGTCTGCAGAATAGAGGCCCAGGAGCGGGGTCTCCAGGACTCGTGAGCAAATAAGGGCACTGAGAAGGGCAAAGCTGCCTAGCAACAGGGCCACTCTGGAATAGGTCTCTCAGCTTCAGGTTTTCATATATGCATTCTATTCCTCCTGGCAGCAGCACAAAAGCACCTTCTCAAGACATCAAAGGTAATGGACCAGCAACACATTTAACACTCAGTCCGCAAATTCCTGCCAAGCGTGTCCCCAAGTGCAAGGTTCTGTGTTGGGCTCTGGGACTAAGTGTATACCTGCCAGGATCTCAGAAGCAGTGAAATACACAATGAATTTCCATGCATTGTGGGCATGAGCCATCAAGGGGCTGCTGACTTCCTCTGCCTAATGGGCAGGACTGGTTCTGACTATGTGAAGTAACAAAGCGGCACCAAAAACCTTAACAGTTTCAGATGTCTAAACAACTTGATCTAGACAACCAAGCCAATGCAGAATAGGAAGTATCCTAGTACAACAGGAAGTAGCTATCAGTCCATATCTCAGGCTGGGGATTATAAAATCTTCAGCAGAGATAAAGCAAAGTCTGCCAAGAAGGGCCTGGTCTGCAGATCAAAAAGAAATTTGTTCTGGTGCTGCTGTTAGGACTGACCCTTTCTGGACCCCAGCATCCCGCTGAGCCTCAGTCCCATCAACTAACTATACAAGGAATAGGACAGATCTTTCCAGCTTTAGCTCTGACTATCTAAGCATCTGTGGCTTGAAATAAACCTCCGGTTTTTGTTTTTTAATTCAGCAAAATGCATTGCCTTTAGAAATCAGGAAGGGAGGTAATTCAAATGGGCTAGCAGGTAGCCCTGTAGCATCTTAAAAAGATCATTTGTGTCACAGGTTCGACCCATACTTCCTTCTTCCACAAAATCTCTGCCACAAATTGCCTCTAATTAGGCCTGCCTATCTTTCTAGCCTATCCCTTTTAAAGGGATAAACAATATTGAGCAAGAAGCAACAAGCTTAAAGCCAGTAGAGACTGGCCCAGGCTGGATGACCCAACCCCACATCCTGTTCCAGGACAGTGTGTTTCCAGCTCTTTTCCTGTCTGAGCACAGAAAATCTCTTCCCTGATATTTCCTCCACCCGCAAGCTGGGCACTGTCATGCAGCTGCAAAGGAGTCAGAAGAAGGAAGAAAAGTCCACTGTGATGGAATGGGATGAGATCTCAGCCTCTAGTCCGAGCTTGGTTGTTGCTTGGCTGACCTTGGGGAAAATCTCTTCCACGCTTTGTGCACCAGGTTCCTCATCTGTGAAATCAGAAGTTTGAGCCCCTTTTTTGCTTGTTAAAATGATACGGTTCTGGGGTCTGGGGCTTTAGCTCAGCAGCACAGTGCCTGCCTGGTAAGCACAAGGTCGTGAGTTCAACTCCCGGTACAGGGAAAAAAAAAAAAAATGATATGGTTCTTACATTTTACTAATGGACACACTATGGCAGAGACGATTTTCCACCAAATGGGCTGCTGCCACCAGGTTGAGAAAAGGCACAGAATGTGGATCACATTGCTAAGCATAAGGATATCTACAAACATACTAGACATGGGAACACAGGGTCTCAGACCAACTGCAAGACGCAGGAGCTAAGGCAAAAAAAAAGTCAAAAACTTCAAGATTGTAGATGGAAGAGAGAAAAAATAAGACTGCTACTAAAAGGCGACCTGACACAGCAATGTACACTACCAACTTTGGAGTCAGATTATTTGGATTTAAATTCTACCTATGCTCCTCATTAGTGAGGTGGACCTCTGGTAACCTAACCTCTCTTAACCTCTCTGCACGTCATATTCCTCAGCTATGACATGAGGAGAAACAGCACTTTATGGGGTCTTAAAAGGAATAATCCACTTAATAACCCTCTTGTATATGGTACACAGAAATTTATTCTAAAGGTTTTTATTTTATTAATATAATATTAGGCATTATATTCTACTATAATTATTACCTAAACATACCAGATGTATCGATTCTATTCTCAATGATTTTGTGATTCAGAATCCCCATCTGTAAAATGATGAGCTGGACAAAACTGGCATTTCTCAAACTAGAAGTGGCAATCTTTTGATGAGTTATACCTGAGTTCTCTATGAGGATGTTAAACATTTTGGGTTTTCATTTCAGTGGTCATCTAAACAAAGTCTGATGAATGTATCTGTTTTTTTGTGAATATTTATTTTAGAATCAAGTTCTGGCACAAGTCTTCAAAGCCTAAGTTTGTATTTTTGTGGGTGATTATGCTGGCACCAGTTTAATTCCAGCAGGCAAATGAGAAAGGAGCCAATTCAGACTCAATTTATCAGTGATGGAATTGGACGAAGTGAAAGCCGAATGACATCAAATGAAAGTTGTTCCAGTAGAAAACTGGATGGAGAATTCAATCATTAGCACAAAGTAGTACAGACTGGCCAAACCCAAGAAGATCAGCAATACACATCTACTACCATATTCACCTTGCAATTTATAACTTGGGTTTCAGCTAAACAACATCAGTAGTCTCACTACACTTATGGTTGTCCTTTTGAATTCTACTGTTTTTGAAATTTTGTTTATATTTAATTTACAAATATGTATCTAGTTTTCATACATAGGAACATACTTAAGGAACAGTATAATAAAGAGAAATTCAGTGAACTCAAGAGTACCTTGACATTTGTGTCCTTTTAAAGAACGTCCAAACATTATTCTACTTTGAAAAACACTGAATTAAATTCTCTTTAAGGTTCTTCACAGCTCTTCTGAGTTCCAGAAAGATGATCATTTTGGTTACAAACAGGTTAAGACAGCCAAGAGGGGTAGGGATGGAGGCTTAGAATTCCGGAGGCAGGACAAGAACCAAATTTAGAGAACTACAGAGAAGTGTGTAGCTAAGCCCAGAAGATTAAGCAGGATCACTAAGAAAAAGTGATCAGAGATCAAGAAGCCAAGAGCTGATGCTTGATCTTCAGGGAGCTTACCCTGTCTATAGCTCTCACATTCATCTGTGGAAAAATATCATTCACCTGTGCATTAAGCATGATCTTCTTAGGATTACCCAAGTCGCTATTGGCCTTCTAGGCAGTGAATGACTTAGAACTCTCCACAGAACTAAGACTAGCCTCCTTTGTGATATTCTTCCAGGCCCGCAGTCAGTGCTGTAAGGAAGGAATCCAGACTGACAGTGAGAGACCGAGGCACTGATCTTGAAGAGATCTTACTCTTTCTTGCATAGTAACTTCCTTTATGAACTCCTAGAAATACAGGGGCCCATGAGGTGCTCTTAGAGAACTAGGGGGCTCCTGGGCTGCAGCCCAAAGAAACAGTGCAGTGACCGGGACAATTCTACGCCCAGGAGCCAGAGATCGGAACTCAGGCCTGGGGCCTAGCACAAACCAAACCCAACATTTCTGCCTGGCTGTAAATCCCTTCTATGTGACACAGTAGGCCACACCAGGACTGTGCAGTCCTGGATCCACAGCGCCAGATTTGCTTACTATATGAAAACCAAGAGCACTCCCTTCCTCCCTCCCTCCTCTACCCTCAACCCAACACTGTGGAGAAAAGCCTGAGAGAAGCCCCCCAAGAAACCCACACTTACTGTTTGTCTTCTTCTAAAAGTCAGGTTCTTCCACAGCAGCAGCCTCAGCTGAGGCCAACACGCCATGTTACCACCCCCAACACCGCAGAAGCTTGTGTGTGGCTTGGGAGCCCTGGAGGCGGCGGCCAGAGCTCACGGCAGGGACACCGTGGCTGGTCATTAACTGAAAGATAAAGGAGAGAAAACCATCAGTCAGTTACTACTGCAAAGCCATAAGCCAATGAGGGCAGTCACTGCAACCCTCTCACCAAAGACCTCGAGCACCCAAGTCCTCATCAGGACTGCTCCTCCACAGATCAGGGGTCTGGACTCCCAGCCTGAGGGTTCTCTAGCAAACTTGGCTTTAGGAGGTTACCTGGCAACAGCCTGAGAGCTAGTCCTATGGTCCTAATCACTTTAGCTCTATTTGTGTGATCATTTGTGAATGAAGACAGAGTGAGTGATCTCAGGTGGCCAAAACACTTCAGACGGAAATGGCATGATGGAATCCCAGAGACAGGCCCCACTTCGCTAAGTAAGAACCTCCCCTCTTATATAAAATGTTGGCAGCATTTATAAATTTGCCTCAACTCTGTAGTGACTCATGCTACTCCCTAAAACTCACTGCAACACAAAATTTTATCAGGCCACAAAGTTGGGTCCTTTCAGTGATAAATGGCACCATTCAATAAAGCTATTTCCTAGTCTGGAAAGTCTCAGTACATCTTAGATGACTGGGTGTAAACACCAAAAGAATGTCACCAACACCTGGCTCCCAGGTGAGAAAGACAACCCTAGTGCTGAGTCTGTCTGGGAAGAAACATTATTCCATAGAGAAACAAGCCTACCGAGGCAGGTGCAAAATGGTGTCTGCGAAACTGACAAGCTCCCATGGTCAGGGACATACGCACACTTCTGGCCTTGCTCCACCTGTATCTCAATATGTGACCTGGCTACTGCTTGTCTGGTATCACAGGTGCCTCTTTCGGAATATTTCACCATGCAAGAGCAAGAAGGGGTTCTCATGAACAAGAGATACAGCATTCTGTGTATTCCAGTTGCCCACCCAGTAACTATATTTATTTAATGCTGGAATAATCCCAAATAATCATTCTAAAGTTAAAGCTGGAGAAGAGGAAGAAAATGTAAAGCAGAAGAAGGGAGAGATATACAAGATGTTATGCATCTAGATGCCTCCCAAAGCCTCATACAAGCATAGGTGGGGCTTTTCAGAGGTGGCTGGATCTAGAATGTGTGATTCTGGGATTAAGTATGTGATGCTGGGATCAGGGTGTGTGATTACTAAATTAGTCCACTGATCGGCTTGGTATAGTTCTGGGAGTGGATAATAGGAAGGCCCTTCCTGGGTGTGAGTGAGCCTGGATAAAATATAAGGGAAAATATAAATATAGAATATAAGGGCTTATATATAAGCTTATAAATATAATATATTTTATTATATTAAAATATAATATAAAATATAAGGGCTTCACTACTTCACTGGTTGCTGCTTTGCTGCCTTCTGCCTGCCATGAACAGTTTCTCCCCTGTGATGCTCCTCTGCCACGCCTCTTTGCCTTGGAGCCCGCCAACTATGAACTGAAACTTCTACAAACTGAGCTACAATAAACCTTTCCTCCTCTAATTTTGGGTATCAGTTATTCTGTCTCAGCAGCAAGACAAGTAACTAAGAGATATGGTAAAGCTAGTCCAGTTAGCAATTGGTAGTCATGAACCCTTGAGAGATACCACTTTTATTTATGAAATGAATGAGTTAATTTTTGTGACTTGTAGTGGCATGGGTGTAAGGTGGGACACTGGGCTTAAGAAACCAATAGCAAAAGGAGCTAAGACTCTAGTAACTGCTACGAATACAAAACCAAAAATGAGGCAGACCATTCACAAATCCAAAGGAGATCTCAATGCAAACATGAACCTCTAATAGAATCTTACCCTTTTGTTTCCTACCAAACAAGGTCTTAGATTAAAAACTTCTAGAAAAGAAATTGGTAGCAATTTGTCATGTCTGAGAAGAGATGACCTGCAGCTTTGTAATTCATTCATTAGATATCAAATAAACCAGGAATTCTTCTTTAAAAATCTATCTTTTCTTTACCATTTGCTCAGCAAACTTCTAAGGAACACAGATCCCTCCCCACACACAAAGTTGCTTATTTTAAAAACAGGAAATTTTAAACCAGCACCACCACATCAGTTGGCAGTAAATTGTTTAAAAATGTCAACTGGCCTCACAACACCAAGAACCAGCATTGCTCTGTGGGAAGCATGCTTAAAATCTTCTCCCCTTTTTTTGTAAATGGCTTAGGCTAGGGTTTGCATTCCAGAAACAGATAAATAATTAGCTAGATTTTCCTCCTACGAAAGCTGCTCTCCAGGAATCACTTAGTTGGTTTATAAGCTACATGAATCTTTTCAGATCCCCAGGTAACAATGAGGAGACTAGAATACAAGTCTGCTATTAAAAAAGTAAAACTAACCTAGCAGAAGAAGCCCAGACATGAATTAGCCCCGGCTTCCCAACCATGGGTTGCTGGCAAGGCTGTTACGCTCTCGGAGCATCAATTTCCTCACTATATAATTCGGAGATGACAATACCTGCTTTGTATGGTGTTTTAAGGATTAAATAATATAATATAAGTAAGTTCTCAACACAGTACATGGCATGATGTAAGTGCCGAAGAAATATAAGTTCCTTTCCTCCCAAAGGAGTTTCTCCATTCTATCAAAATCCTTTAGCAGAAAAATAGTCATATCCTGTCCAAATGAGGCATTCCATTATTTCTAGCAAAATCCATTGTGAATTCTTGTAAAGGTAGGAGAATTAAAGTAGGAAATCAAAATCTGAGTAGGCTGGTGTTGAGGTCCCCAGGGCCAAACCTCAGCACAGAAAAGCCTCCCTACACCCTGAGCGGGGAAGCTCAGAGGAAGAGGAGATACCTACACAGGATGTTCATTTAAAAAGGAGAAAAGAAGAGCCAGGAGGAGTTTTCTTGGAAACCATTTTCCCAAACGTTGCAGCTTCCAGGTCTGTAAATTAGGTCCTGACTCCAACAATCCCTCCCCCACTCCCAGGAAACACACTGAAGAGATTAGTAAGGAGTATCCCAGAACAGCAGTAGGAAGTATTCCTCTAGCTTTGCTGTGTGCAAACAGGTAAACTTCCTGCCCTAATTCCTCCTCGCTTAGCAATTCCCAGCCTGCAGCATGATTTCTACCTCTGCTACATCTCGGAGCACAATAATCAGTGCTGGGAGCAGCTCCATAAAAGAAATCTGGCAATGCCTGAACTCTTCCGTCCAGGTAACCACAGCCAAAAGGACATTTCCACATCAGTTTTTCAAGGAAGTGAACAAACAAAGCACAACCAGAAACGAAAGTAGTACCATGTACTGGATTTCTCAATGCTTCAAAGCGCAGCACGCTCACTCCTGCCCTTGTGCACATTTCCAGTTACCGGCTGGCAAGGATCCCACTTCACAAGCATCATGAATCAATAGGCCACTCTCATCTTTCTCCTGAACAACAGCCACTCCTCTGGCCTGCCCACCTCCAGGTTGCCACACCCCTACCCCTTTGACACAGAGCACCCAAAGTTGTTCAACTAACCCAAATATCTGAACACGCCATTCCCCACTCCTTTGTCAACCAGCCACCACTCTGCAGATGGAACCCAGTCCTCCCCCAGGGTTGACTGGGCTTCCCTACCGGGTCTCCAGCCCGTTCTCTGACCATCACCTCACTTTCCTTGCACAGCAGTGCCTTAGAGTTCTGAATGACAGGCTCAATATGTGCTGCACACTGTTGACTTCTACTGCTGGGACTTCAGTGGTGCAGGCTTGAACATCCTATCTAGCACCATCAGCCTGGCTAACTCTTTCCCAACCTTGGGCTTCCACTTAGCTGTCACTGCCCCAGCCACTCTTTTCTGATCACCTCCCTTGCAAGGTCATTGAGTTAGGAGCTCTTTCCGGGTGCTCTGGGACCAACCTCAATTTTCCCTTCCCTCCTAAGTCAGCAAAAGGACCATCCCTGCTTCTTTCAGCACTGCTTTCCTGGTATGCAAACATAGTACCAGTCTGCAGTAAGCACTCTGAGAATGTGTGCTTAATTAATTAACACGAAGATGGACACATGAAATAGGATTTCAAAATTCTAGGGTGATGGCATTCCTGGGCATGTGATAACTGATTTCTCAAGCTTGATTAACTGATTCAGGCAAACCGTCCCTAGAGAGGGAGCTCTGTGTTTAGCATACACGCACTACAGACTCCAGAGGGTCATAAAGGACTACTGAGCTTCTAAGGTGACCCCTGGGGCATCCTGGAAAATGTAATTGAATCTATGCTTGCTCCCCATAGACATCAGGTTTAGCTGAGGGCTGACCTGCCCTCCCAAGGCCATCAGGGTCATGAATTCGGTTTTCCGCACATCCTCACGCTCAAGCTCTAAAGGCCAGTCCCTCTAGGTCTCTCACCAGTCACCTAGGTAGATTACTTCTTGCCAAAATTTGGTAATTTCCACATCCCAATCTTGTTTTACATAGTGTGGACCAGAAGAAAATAGCCTTTGACCAATTTTTTTAAAAGTTTACTTCAACTGCCATTGATAGTTTGAAATTATTCATATCTATAGAACACAAAAGACTGCTATAATATAAACTTCTCAAATAAACAAAAGCTACTTGATTAACATCATTTGTTACACAGAAATGCAACTAAAACTATAATGAGGTATCACTACACCCCTACTAAATTAAAAGGTTAAAAAGTGCCAGGGAGCTTGTGGAGCAACTAGAATGCAACATACTGATTGTGGGAATGGAAAAGCCACTTTGAAAAAGTTTGGATGTTGCTTGTAAATAAGTACATACACTTGTGATAAGGCCCAGCCATCCCATCCTAGGTATTCACCCCCCAAAATAACAGCATATGTCCACACAAAGACCTACATGTTAATGTTTATTGAAGGCTTCCACAGAATAGCCCCAAACTGCAAACAACCCAAATGTCCATCAGCAGGCACATAAATAAAAGTGGAATACTGCTTAGCAACAAAAGGAACAAACTACTGATACATGCACCAATGTGTTATCTTGATAACCTTTTGCTAAGAGAAACAAGCTGGATGCAAAAGAACTACACACTGTATGATTTTATTTATGACATTCTGAAGAAGGTGAACAGAGACAGAAATCAGGTCAGTGGTGGCCAAGGGTTATAAGCGGGAGAGAGGACAGATTGTAAAAGAGCATGTTGAGATAGGGTTGGTAGTTACACAACTGTATACATCTGTGGAAAATGCATACTTTTTTGTTGTTGTTGTTTTTTGTTTTGGTTTTTTTTTTTTGTCTTTTTGAGACAGAGTCTCGCTAGGCAGTTCAGGCTGGCCTTGAGCTCACTTTGTAGCCCAGGCTGGTCTCGAACCCTGCAACAATCCTCCTGCCTCAGCCTCCCGAGTGCTGGGATTACAGACCCGCACCACCAGGCCGGGCAGAAAATGCATACTTTAAAGGGTAAGTTTTAGTGTATGTAAATTATATATCCATAAACTTGACATTAAAAAATATGAGTTCTACTATAATAAGCATACCTCAAGTTATGCCATGGAAGATCTAAGAACTACATAGTGTAAAGCCTAATTATTGTGTGATTCCCATCAGAAGGAAAACGGTATATAAATATTCATCACTATTTATTTATTCCACAAACAACTGCAGCCTTAACTCTCCAAGGGTTCTATTAGCCACAGCAAATATTTACTGAGCACCTATCAATGTGCCAGAATCTGTTCCAGATCCCAGAAACTCAGCAGAAAACACAAGAGGCAGAGTTTCTGCTTTTATGGGGCCTCTATTCTAACAGATGGGGTGGAAAATAGGTAAGTAACAGTGTCGTTAAAGTGACAGTTGACAGTAGTAGTAGTGAGGAAGAACAGAGTAAGGGAAGCAGGAAGGGAAGCACCTCTAGAACAATGAAGTGAGAAAGCAGACCGACGATATGCCACCCATAAAGGGGTCACTTAAGTTACAGCAAACACTATAAACTCTTCTTACTTTTCTCTAAAGCAAAACCTGGAATGCCAGACTCAGGGATGTTGAGAAAAGGGAAAACTAAAGGTCCCCAGGAAGCTTGGAGGAAAGGGGAAAGGGATGTCTGTGGTCACTAGCTTGCCACTCTTTCCCTGGACAAAACAATTTACCTTTTTTAACTTGATATGTGCACTCCAAAGAAATGCACAGAAGAAGATCATTATAAATAAGAAGAGAGAAGATAATTATAAATAAGAAGAAAGGAAAAGACATGAAGACATGCAAAAAAAGAGAAGGCAGGAGGATTTTTTTTTTCCAATTGCATAAATGTTTCCCCAAAGCCTCATACAGCCAAAAGAAAGATGGGAACTTTTTCTCATGACTGCCCTCTGACAGCATCCAAAATGTCCAGGGAAAGGCAGGGAGGGGAAAAGTGCACAGGTTTCTGCTGGGGCTAGAAAGCTGAGGACATTCGGAAGGAAATGACCTTCCTAGACTTAGAGCTAGCCTGCAGGTTGCTCAAGGGATCACTTTTTGGATGACCATTAGATGTTCTTTCCGTTACACTATCTCTCCGTAAATTCCTCACAACTTCTATCCAAATAGTTCACATATCTAGGATGTGCGGCCAACAACTTATTGTCCTTCTTCAAAAACAGTGGTTATGTGACAGCTATTTCTTTAAACTTAAATAAATGAACACACATGGGCTGGGGATTTAGCTCAGCGGCAAAGCGCCTGCCTGGCAAGCGCAAGGTCGTGAGTTCGGTTCCCGGTACCGGAGAAAAACCAAAAAAAAACCAAAACAAAACAAAAATAAATAAATAAATAAATAAATGAACACAAGTGTGTATTGTTTTGTGTTTCCTGCATGTATGCATTCTGTTTCAAAACAAATTTTCACACAGTTACGAGAAGAGAGACGGAAGTCGACATTTCTGCCAACAGTTCTCAGTATCTCTCCGGATGAAGTTGTTCATAAACGTCCTTTTCTTACTTGAGGTGTAAAGGACGAAATACGTATTTGTAGAGTTTTGGATGTTTTATATAAACAAGCAGCTAATCAGTAAACTACAAAGCAGGAGAGAGACTTAAACAATATTAGATATGAAGAAATTAGGTACTGATGCTACAGCTCAACCCATTGCCGATTCATGAGCTGTTGTTACAAAAGCAAAAATCATAGATGTGACTCATATCTCATGTATAGAAGGATGTGGAGGGTCTTGTAATATTAGAATACAAAACTCGTAAGCCCAACAAAGCATGCTTGGTCTCTGATTGCCTATCTGGGTGTAGGTCCCTGGAACAGTAGCTATCTTCAAGGAAAAGCCTAAAAAAGGTTACTGAAGGCCAGAAAACTAGGCTGGAACAGGTTCACAGCACCTATAACTGAAGACAAAATGTGGCTGCCATTGACAGTGAAGGATTTTGAGTTATCCTATGATTTCCCCTAGGCTGACTCATTAGCTCTAATAAACCTGAAGCTAATTTGATGGCCTTGGTTTAACTTTTCTGGCCACCAGATGCTCATGGGTCTTCTATACATAAGGCCATCTTCACCAGTGGCCATTATATTGCACCCCTTGAACTCACCAAGTGTTCCATGGACCCACAATTCCAATGAAACTGCCCTGAGTGCTACAAGGACCATGGGGCCACTACTCCATCACCCCTGAAATTGTTTCCCTACTTAAACTGTTATATTTTAATACTCAAATTTGAAAAGACAAAAAGGGCAAGAAGTTCTCCACAGTAAAACTCAAGGATAAAATGATGGTAGTGTATCATTTCAGAAAAATTCCATCATTCTACAAGGGGCTCTGCTAGCATATTACCCATTTTTAAAAAAAATACAGAACCAATGAATTTTATCAACTCCAATAATCTATAACTGGAGGTAGCAGTTAGAAATATTTCATGCATCTTACATACTTGATTAGTACTGTTATCATTTGTGTCTAAATGTTTCCCCAAAGCCTCATGCAGTCATAGGGCTTTATCAGAGGTGACTGAATCTAGAATGTGTAACACTGGGATTAAGGGTATGTGATTAGTAAATCAGGCCCATGATTGGTTTGGCATAACTGTGACTAGGATTAAGGGTGTGAGTGCTACACCTGCCCTAGGGCGGGTACCCTGCATACAATATAAGCCGAGAAAGAGGTCTGTCTCCCCCTTCTCTTGTTGCTTTTGCTGTCTTCCACTGCTATAAACTATTGCCTCCCTGCCGCATGTCACCATCTTGGAGCTAGCAGATTAAGGACTGAAACTGCTACAAAGTGTGAGCTAAATAAACCTTTCTTCCCTTAACTTCAGGTGTTGGGTATTTTGTCTCAGTGACGAGAGAAAAGTAACTAAGACAGATAGCAATGAGTTTGTAGATAATAGCATACCATTCTCTCACCCTAGAATACATATCTAATTTCCAAGACAAAAGTATTTGTGAATTTTCAAAGTAAAGGCTATGAAACAAATATATACATAAAAACTAAAAAAAGAAATCCATGAATACTGTACAAATTTATACCTAGCCTTTGAAAAGTGAAATTCTTCATGTTATCAACAATTCTACTTTAAAGGAAGCCCTAAAAGTTTAATGCTATTTCTGTCATTCCATTGATACTTAGACCTCACTATTTATCCCCCACCACATTTTAGTTGCTAGCAGCTAAATGGTCTCAAGACTTTTCAAAGTCTTAAGAGCTAGGCTTTCTGGAAGATCTGCTCTAGACCCAGGTCCTTGCTTCAGAGTGGCATAACTACAGAGAAATTCTAACAAAACGTTAGTGATAGTCCCTGTCCCCCGAATGATTTCCACTAAACAAATACAGAGCACTCTTCAAAGAAGACTTCTACAAACAATACGACTATTTGACTTTTCCCTGGTGGGTGTACGTAACACACAGGAAAATGAATCTTTCCCTTAGAAAAAAAATGAGCCTGTGAACATTACATATCATAAGAAAAAAAATCAAATTTTTTCAACCACAATAATAATGCCAGAATAAGAGGGAAGGAACTGTTGCATTTGTAAACTTCCTGAACTACAGAAATATAAGCAAGCAAGCCTTCATTAGCAAGCCTTGACTTGCAGAAAAACTTGACTAGATAATGTTCTCTTTTAAGATTTTCTAAAAGAATTTTAGAAGTCATGTTTAGTGACTGTCTCAATAAAAATTATTTTACTTGGCTTACATGTCTGAAGGATTTTCAGATATTGAATTTTCTCACAGTCTAAACAGTATATATTCATAAAAATGCTCCAAGTATTCAAGAGAAGACAAACTCAAATCCTTTATTGTCTTTCCTTTCTGTTGGCCCTATTCTGCTATGCAATTAATTCCCCAAATCCTTAACTCCACTGTTTGTTTGTTTGTTTGTTTGTTTTCCTTAAATTAATTGGTTCAGTAGGAAGAAGAAAAGTTTGGGAGTCAGGGAAAGCTGCCTTTGAATTTTGATACTGCTACTCACTTGCTCTGGGACCCATAACATAAAACTAATAATGTTTATAAAACATTTATCCAGCTCCTGGAACAAAGCATACAGCCATGGTAGCCATTATAATGATGAGTGCTTCCACTTCAGAGTGAAACTTCCATCTCGGGTGGGGCATAGACTGGGCCAGCCATTAAAGGAAACTCTTCTCTCTTCTTTGCCCACAGAGAATAATATTTCCTTCAAAGCCCTTTCCGGAGCAAACTGGAGGTCCTTCCAATGCCCATCTCAGGAGGTACGAGTGTTAGCTTGTATTCTGGTGCAACTTCTGGCCACTGTCTTCCCATATAACCCACCGTCTATTCTCTCCACACTCTCTTGGCATTTGGTGCCTTTTTCTCATAGCCCACTGTTGCCTTCTGGCAAGTCCTCAACACCTGCCTCAAGTTTCCTCTCCATCCCCCTTCCTCCAGAAACTGTCATTTCTATTAGAAATGTGGTCTTCTCCATCTATTTATAGCTCTACCCACAATCTTCCTCAGTAGAATAATTTATGGGGTTGTCCCTGCTAAATGATTAAGCTATATACAGCCAACTACTGTGTCTCCATACATCATTCTCTACTACACTGAGCCCAGGATGATCTAGCACCATGCAGACATTTATAGAATGAGGGTCCTTGCAATAAAACCCTCAAAGATAAGTAAAGCAGCTTTGCTACAGCAACAAAAAGATTTCACTGAAAGAAAAGGTTCTAGTAGCTCAAAACCAGGATGAAATTTCCAGCTTGTGTTCAAAGAAACACAAGTTTGAGTGGGAGAACATTTAATTTGATTTTCCTTGATGCCTTTCTAGTTTGTTGGGAAGGACATTTATTTTCATTAACTTTGTACAAGCAAGTCAGAATCTGAAACTGGTCAGGCTGAGGCTCTAGAATCCCTGTGAACATCCCAGCTTATAAGAACACCTTCCTTACTGGTTCAACTCAGAATATAAGACCTCCTGCACTGCTCAGGAGCTCTGAACACTGTCATAGACTAAGACAAGAGCTCACTCAAGGAAGCCTGCCAACTCTGAATATAATTTTTCCATTTTAACTCTTTATTCCCTTGACTTTTGCCTGAGTCATCCAATCCCCAGGACTTCCCTCCAAAACCTCTTCTACCACCCAACTCTGCAGGCAGTGTAAGCAGATGTCATATATCTGAGACACCTCTTGTTTCCGCTGTGCAGATAGGAGCATTTCAATATGCTGCCAGGCAGGGCACAGAGGCATAGGCCCTGTCTTCCAAAGCTTATAACCCAACTTCTCTAGAAAAACTAGAACAAACCACTTTACTGGCTACCTCACTAAATTAAAAGAAGAAAGAGGAAAAAGATCACAAGTTTGAATCCACATATTTATGATTCCAAAACCTTAAGGGTGTTAGCCTTCTTTTTTCCAGTATCGGCAACATGAGCACTTTCATTTGAAATCTAGGAGGATCTTACAAACAGAAATAGATTTGTTTTACTCAGTATTAGCAAGATTCTGTATATTCCTTATCAAAAAGCACCACGCTATTAATGTTCTCACAAACCAAATATTCTGGTGCCAAAGAAAGAACTCAAAAAAAACTGGAACTAATCATTGGGTGGAATTTCTGCTAGTCTCCCTTTTGCAATTGTACTTTTTGGTAGCACTTAAAAATTCACACAATCCAATAATCCAAGCTACAGCGTGCTAGGTCTCTACATCAGGTGACAGCCAGTGTCCCAGATGGAACTCTGCCTGAAATCAGAGTATTGTATTCATCTCTACAGGCTCCTGAGGTGCATCTACTCCCTTTAATGGAAGCCATGCGAATCGAGGGTCAAACAACCCTCCATTTGCATCACTGAAGAGAAAGCCAGGCTGTGATTAACCATGTGAAATGTGACTAGCGTAAAAAATGGCACTAGGGCTGGGGATTTAGCTCAGCGACAAAGCGCCTGCCTGGCAAGCGCAAGGTCGTGAGTTCGGTTCCTGGTACCGGAGAAAAACCAAAAAAAAAAAAAAAATGGCACTAATTCACTCAAATTCAAATTATGCAACAAAACTGACAACTGAATAAACACTACTTGACCGAAGTCTGTCTCTATTTTGAACTCCAGGTCCTTACTACGATTAACACAATTATTAAAATTTTAAAAAATCACACCCCACCTTGAGTTACAATTAAATCTCAACCAGCCAAAGCTAGTAGGGATTTTATGCTTTTGCATAAAGAAACAGCATCTAAGAAACCCTCAACCTGGAGGATTTCTGTAGAGATTTCCTTCTCATTTGAACTTAAAATGAAAGAGCAATTTTCATTTAAGAGAGAAAAAAGTTCCAGCTGAAAAGCCCTTTACAATTCAAATTGGCTCAGTAAACAGGATAAATAAGTGAGACCAGTTCAATGCTTAAGGATTCAGTGTCCATTCTAAGCTGAAAAGGAAAGACTTTTATACACACAAATTCTTTTATCTCTATTAAAGGGCACTGTGAAGATGACTACATTATGGAAAGTAGAAAGAATCTTGAATTAAAAAGGCAACACACAATTTTAGTTTTCACTTAATGACGGCTAGAGGGTGAATTCAGGCAGGGCACTCTACCACTTTGGGCCTCAAAGCAGAAAACGAGTCTGTACAGTGGAAAGGCAAGTGCAGATGAACTCCTAAGAAAACTGCTTAGCGCCTAAGAATCCAGTAGCCATGGGAAATCTTAAGAGCATGAGAAACCATGACACCATCCCAACTGCACAAACATGTCTCTACTTCCTCACACATTTCTGGTAGGGGTGCAAATAAATATACCTCGGCAACGAAGATGTAAGTGTTGATAGGAGCACAGGAGACAGAGAAGTGTTCCTTAAACAGAGAAGGTGCCATGGAGGAAGACGCATAAGAAATTCTGCTGCAGTTTGGATCTTAAATGCCCACCAAAAGTCCATGAGTTGAAGGCTTGGTTTCCAGCGTGGCACTATTAGGAGGTGGCCGATCCTTTGGGAACCAAGGTCTGTAGGTCACCGAAGTATGCTCACAAAGGGGACTGTGGGACCAGGGCTCCTTCCTCTTTCCCCTTTGCTCTCTGATCATGTAAGTGGTTTTGCTATACCACACACTATTGAGGTGATGTGCTTTCTCACCATAGGCCCCAAGTAACAGTGCCAATGGGTTACAGACCAGAATCTCCAAACCGTGAGCCAAAATAAACCTTCCCTCTTTGTAACTTGATTATCTGATATTATAGTCAAGGAAGCCATCTAACAAAAATGTGGAAGGGGGTTAAAAAGTAGACTTAGGAATCAGCAAGCAATAAGTTTGAATCTCTTGCTCTGCCACTAGCCAGACAGTTGAACCATGAACAAGTTTTTTAACTTCTATGTCAGATGAATCATCTGGAAAATGGGGCTCAAATAGACTCAATACTTCCTCTCACGAGGGAAAGTTACACAAGAAGAAATAAAGTGATACTCAGAGGGATTTAGGAGATGGGCTAACAGAGTTTTAACCACTGAATTACATAATGAGAAAGTTTTGTTCTCTTCAGCACTCCTTCAGCCTTTATAAAAATTTTATTACTTTGAGGAGAGTTTTGGTTTAGTCTTCTACTTGACACTTTTAAAACACTTGCTAATTTACCTTTTTAACACAGTGAGGGCAAGTCTATGACTTGGCTAATGTTTTTAAAAAGCAGTAATTATTTCATAGAAAGACTGGAGCTAAAGGAATTTGCTTTTATTCTAATTATTTTTAATTACCTTCTATTTTTGACTATTGATAACTTATTTTTAATTTGTAGGACTAGTACAATACAAATTTTAAAATTTCACTGATGATTAAAAAAAGTAAGTCAATGTAAATAATCTGAGTCACCTTAAATACTACCTGTTTCAGGTGAAAATTAAATGAGATAAAGAGATAGTGTGCAGTAAGCGTGAGCCCAGCTTAGGTTGTTATCCATGTTTTAGTCAATGCATAAAGAATGTAAGTTTAGGACACGATGCAAACAAAGGCAGAAATGGAAGATGGTTATGAGATTCCGGTATGAGAAGCCAAGTGATAGCAATAAGAAACTTTTAAAGCAGATGTTAGAGCAAAAATACAAGTGTGTAGAGGAAGATTCACCTAACAGTTATTGAGCTATATCATGTGTCAGTCACTCTGGTGAAAAAACCAAGCATAATTCCTTCAAGTATGCCTCTTACAATTCAGGACAAAGTTGTCACAATAAATCCAGGTCTTATTTTTCAAAGAGCCTTGCACACCAAGCAAAAGAAATAATTAATGGTGGTGTATCCTTAAAGTCTTTTGACATTAGTTCAGTACTTTAAAGGGCATCTGGTGTTTAATAAATATCTGCTGAACAAATGAATTTCAGTTTAATAGCGCTAATTGTCCATTAGCACATTCAACTTCAAAATGCATGTATAAGGTTAGAGATATAGCTCAGTGGTACAGCACACGCCTAGCAATCATGAGGCCCTGAATTCAACCCCCAGCACTAAAAAAGCAAAATGCACACTTTGTTGTTGTTGCTTTTTTCTTACTTTTTGTTTTGGGGGGGGTGGTGGTTTCCGGTACCGGGAATCGAACTCACGATCTCGTGCTTGCCAGGCAGGCGCTGTGCCGCTGAGCTAAATCCCCAGCCCCTGTTGTTGCTTTTCATAATCTATATTCTTCTCCTTTCCCTTTCACAGTAGCAAAGATCCATTGTAGCCCAACTAAGGTAAGCTCTGCTACCTCCATCCCACGGCACTGCATCTGCAGAGAACAGCAGTGTGCCGTCAGTCTAAGTTCATCAGTCTGAGCCTTCACTTTCTGCCTTCCCAATGCTGCTGCTTTCAGCAGTATTGCCTTTTAGGTCAAATTTGGGGCATCTAAATACCAATCTAATTGAATCTAAACTGCACTTCCCTGCTCCCGCAAGGAATTTGCTTCTTCAAGAAAACAAGCTTAGTTTGGCTTGTGGCAAAAATCAGTTATTTTCAAACTGTCATCCACAAAGTTTCACAAAGCAAGAGCGAACAGCGGGGTAACACCTGAACTTCTCTTAGCAGGTCCTCCCCGCAACCCGTACTGCTGTCCCGAGCTTCTGTTCATTTTTCTCAATCTTTTTTTCTTCCAATCCCAATTATGTTATTAATTCTAAAGCAACAAATTCAGGACAATGCTTTAGAAACTAGTGGGTCTTACCCACCTACCTCTCATGAGATTCTTCTAAGATATTTATAAATATCCTCACAAGGTATTCTAATTCTCTGCCTACAGTGGGCGCTGGCACTTTTTTCTTGGAGAATGAATTAGTTTCTCAGTCTTCACTTTTCTTTTGATCACATATAGGTTTAACAGGGCTCTGCCATCAAAAGTAAAACCGGTACCATAAACAAAAGTGTGCAAGGTAGAGACATTTCACAGAGATTTTCCAAACGGTCAATCACAGGCAAGACAGGCATCTCACTAAATCGCGCTTGTTCTATTAAAATGAATTCACTGGAACTAACTCCTCCTTCTTTTGCATTTCAGAGAAAAATTCCTCCTCTGGTTCTATGATGCAAGTCTTCATCCACTCAGTTCCATTACATAGGTAATTTCGGTAGCTTCCTCTCTTCTACCTTCCTCTTCTTCCACCATCTTTCTTCCATCCTCACTCTAAAGAGGAAGGCTCTGACATCTTCCCCTACCCACCTAAAATCAATGTTACACTGATGTTCCCTCAGAACATGTCTCTGGGTATCTCCAATCGAAGGACCATTCTTCTGTTAAATATGGACCTGGAGTCAGACAACATAAAAGCTTAAGGGTCCTTGAAAAGCCATGTAGATTCATTTTGGAAACCAACAACCTAAATCTCAGGAAGGTAAAATGAGTTGGCCCAGGCCACATTGTTTCTTACTGGGTTTGTGGGCATTCATAAATATTCTGCAATTAAATGTAAAATCTGGAGCCTGTGCATGTCTTTTCTACAGAGAGAATCCATAGATTTCAGCATGTCCTAAAGGAAATTAAAAAACTACTATACCTCTCAAAAAATGATAACCACTGATGCCAACATGAACCAATTATAACTAATATGTGATAATCAATATATGTCTCTATGAAGAAAAGTTGAACTGGAACCTAATTTTTCCATGTTTAAATAATAATGTGAATTGGTGAGCCAGTGGAAGAAAAGAACCCAATTCAAACAGTTACCACCTAGTTTTTCCATGCCAGAGAAAGCAACGTAAGAAACATGATAAAAAAAAAATTGAGATGAAAGTAAACTAAAAATAAAGCTCTTAAGATGACTAAAAACACTAGTTAAAATATATAGCAACTTGTAAGCCCTTATATCATATTGTTTATATTGTACACACACACACACAAAATACCTATTTTACAGATAAAAAAACTGAAGCAGAAAGATACTGGGAATTTGCATAGAGTCATAGATACACAGGTGACAGGACCAGAATTCCAATCTATGTTACTTTTACTTTGAGATCTATACTCATTTTCACTAAGATACGCACCTATAATTCAAGATATCCTGATAACTGATAATATGAACTATTTATTTAAGAAGAACTAGAATAAATACTTTAAAGGTAGTTTCACAGGAGTCTTCAAATGGGTCAACTATTCGGAAATTCTGCCTAGGAAATGTCATATACTGTACTAAGCGCCAGTTATCACAAAACATCTTGACTTCATATCTAGCCAGATAAAATGCTCTGACTTCCAAGGGCTTCTTGGAAGTTGGATTTGGCAAGGAAACAATGCAAAATTTTAAACAAACACCAAAAAAAAAAAAAAAAAAACCCACATAAAAGAATGTACTGAAATGCACATGAGGCTATTTGTTTTTGTTTAAATTTCTAAATTTCTTAGTGAGTTACCTCATTCTTATAAATAAAAATAAATTAATGTACAACTCAAAGCATTTAAACGTGGAATGTCATGGTCTACAGCATTTTTTTCAAATCACAGCTTCCTCTGAAAGAGAAATGAAACTAAAAGAAAAAGAACTGTTTGCTCTCCTCTAAGTTACCTGGTCCAATAATTTAAACAGGCACTAAAATTTATCAATCTATCATAAACTTTAAGCATTAAGTAGAGCTATTTACATTAATGTTAGTCTAATGCTTTTCTGTGATTCTTCTATCATCTTAAGTAATCTGTTAGAATAACAACAGCAAACAGGAGTCTCCACCCTTTCTGTTGGATATATTCAAATCAGCATTTGTTAAACCTGCCCCATTCTAAGGGAATGAATTAAGGACAGGAGAGAATTAAATGAAGAGCAGTCTTTAGAGAAGCAGACACACCAGAGGGAGACAAATAAATATCAACTACAATTTTTAAAATAACAAACCAAATTCAGGATATGAAGAGTGCCACAATCCAAGTTTTGTGGGAGTAAAAAGGAGATCAACATTCAAATCAGGTCTCAAACTTTTGTACCAAAGATTTCATAACTGAGATGCTTTTGAACTTATTTCATTTTAGAAACAAATGTCATGCTCCTCCATTGTGAACAGTAAATATTCTTTGCTTTAACACAGCTTATGATCCCATTAGAATGCGGAGTAACTCAAGGCCCTGGTATAAAAGCAATTTTGTATCTGAGATTTTCATTCTGTGGCTTTATGTATTTCTAAAATGTACCTCTCTAACAAAAGAGAAGCTATTATTCAGAGAACTAATTTCAAATGAAAATACCCCAACGGAAAGGAAAGAAAGACTTTCATTTAACCACCAGGTTCAGTTCAGTTCCAGTGACCAGGTTGTTAAGTGAATCTTCTCTAAATGAGGAAATGCATATAGTACGTACCATACAACACTCAGAACAAAGAAATGGTCAAGGGAACTGCAACCTGATGACTTTTATTTGCATAACTCTGCATAACAACATAAAACTACAGTAATGTACTGTACAATCAGCAAAAATTACAGTACTGCATAAGCAAGAGGTACTGAACCCCCCAAAAAACACACTGAGGTTCTATAAATAAGATGTAAAGAACTGTACCAAGAAACAAAAAAGGATGGCTTGCTAAGTCTGAGCGGTAGGTCCTAAGTCCCAACAGTCATAGGTCATTAAAAGAGGAATGTCTGTATTTTGTTCACCCTGAGTATTCACACAGAGCCAAACTGTGTGGGATACGACTTGGTTCCCTCTCTGTCTTAAAAACTCCACAACCAAGCTACTTAACCGGCTTATGCCTCAGTTTATCCAACTATAAAGATACAAACAGTACCCACCTCATGTGGTGCTCATGAGAATGAACTGAGTTATCACCTATGACAACATCCAGGAACAGCAAGTAAACATAACTGTTTTACTAAGAAGTCTTTTCTAAGAGTTTATTTCTGATTTGTTACACCACTGATAAGAGAAGCAATTTCCCATGTTACTTCACTGTTATAAGGCAGACTCTGAAACTGTTTTTACTTCCAGAGGAATAAACCTAAGCAAAGGTTCAATTTCATTTCTGGACAGTGTAGAAAGATAGCTTATTTCAAAAAATCCACAAACCAGGAATAGGCCAGTTAAAGATTACATTGCATTATAACCAATTTAAAAATTCACCAAAGTTAGAATTAACAGCTGAATAGAAATCTTCCCTTTTTCTTTTGTTCCTTACATTTTACAGCAAAATATATCATTCCATGTTCTATGCTGTGTATCACAAAAGAAAATACTTTGAGATCCCAGATCACTCAAAGAACTGAAGCAATAGTATCATCTGCATTTTAAGCAAGTAAAATAATTAAAGTTCAACAAATATTTGTCTAGGTTCTTTCCATGATGTTGTAATCCCGATGCAACCAAGGTCTCAACAGCTGAAGAGATTTGGTAACAAAGGAAGAATGACACAGGCTGTTGATTGCGATAAAGACTACAGCACATCAAGGTTAAGAACATAGTGAGCGGCCTCCAAAGTTGCCTGCTCACACCGCTGAAACTGTACCAGCTGTCTGCTTGATGTGGGAGTTAAAGTACTCTGGAACTGAGTTCAAATGTGAGCTCAGTCAAGTGCAAGGTATATGGCCAGGCACAAGATAGTTAGCCTGTCAGCTTCTCAATCTGTAAAACGGGGTGAGTCTGTTGTAAAGCAGCCTGGAGAAGCATTTAGAGCCGTACTTGGCACACAGTGCCTCGTAAGTTTCTATTATATAAATATTGCAATAACTTGGCATTTGTGGTTATTTCCTCTTGCAGATGTGAGAATGCTCTCAGCTTCGGTGCAGGTCCTCTCCCAGGACAGTTAAATAAGGCAAGTATTCAGAATGATCTTTTAAAATTTGATGCTGTGGTACTGGCAAAAACACAGACCTGAGGATCAAGGGAACAGATTAGAAGATGATGAAACAACTCCAAACACATTCAGCCACCTTATCTTCGACAAAAGGGCCAAACACGTTCACTAGAAGAGAGATACCCTCTTTAATAAATGGTGCTGGAAAAGCTGGCTTTCCACATGCCAAAGACTAAACCTAGACTCATGTCTCTCACATTAAACTAAAGTAAAAATGGATCAAAGATCTAAATATTAAAACAGAAACACTAAGTGTGCTGGACGACAGAATAGGTAGAAATCTTGAAGATATAGGTATAGGCAAAGACCTCATAAGCAAAACCCTAATTGCACAGGAAATATTACAAAGAATCAACAACTGGGATCTCATCGTATTAAAAACTTTTTGCACAGCAAAGGAAATCAACAGAGTGAAAAGACAACCCACAGAGTGGGAAAAAAATTTTACCAGTTGTCCCTCAGAAAAAGGACTAATCTTCAGGACATATAAAGAACTGAAAAAAATCAGACTCCCCAAATTTAAAGATCTAATCCAAAAATGGACATCTGAGAGGAATACACACTTCTCAGATGAAGGAGTACAAACAGCAAGTAAATATATGAAAAATGTTTAACATCACTGGTCATTCAAAAGATGCAAATTAAAATATCACTCTAGAAAGAATGGCTATTATCAAGAAATCAACCAATAACAAATGCTGGACGGCTGTGGGGAAATAAAAACCTTCTCCCCTGTTGGAGGGAGTGTGGACTTGTGCAACCACTGTGGAAATCAGTGTGGCCAGTCCTAAAAAACTAGGACTAGAGGTCCCATTTGACCCAGCTATTCCCCTTCATGATACCGCCATAAAAAGACATTTAAAATGTTATATAAGAGTAACATATGCACATCCACGTTTATAATGACACAGTTTGTAATAGCTAAATCTTGGAAATGACCCAAATGCCCATTAACTGATAAGGTAAAGAAAAAAAATTTTCTAATATAATGGAGTACTACTCAGCCATAAAGAAGGGTAAGTTTGAGACATTTCTAGGTAAATGGATGCACCTTGAGACTATACTCTTAAGTGAAATAAATCAGACACACGTGTAAATATCACATTGTCTCTCTGGTGTGAGAAACGTAAAGGATAAATAAAGACGAAAATGTATAATATAAATCGTGGAACAGGAAAAAGTTGTTCAAATGGGAAAGGAAAATAGGGAAGGAAAATAGAGAAAGGAAGGTGAGAAAAGGAAAAAACCAAGGAATCAAGATATGTTATGTACAGGTACAAATTCCCTACAATGAATGTGATCATTATGTATATTTAAAATGTACCAATAAACTTAATAGTAAAAATAAAACAGTATAAAATAAGATTTGATACTGGACTAACTGACTATCAGGGACAGTGTCACTGCATTATTTCTTTACTCTCTAGATAGCAAATAAAAATGTATCTAGGTTTAAGAGTGTCTTAGAAACGCAGCACCACATGCATTTTCTAGATATCCAAAAGGCTCATAACTCAAAAGAGTGTAAGGCAATGTCCACTTAACTATTTCAGGAGACAAAAATTAAAATTGCAAAGATCTAACAATTCGCACTTACTACAAATGTAGTAAGCATTCTGGTTTACAGGGAAGAAGATCCCTTTAAAAACAAGATCTAAATGGTAAGATATGCCAGCTCCTCCCCGTGTAGGGTGGGTACTAAAAGGATAACAAAAAGCCAAGTTGCTGAGTTTCATTCATTTTTAATATTGTTTGCATTGGAACTTCCTTGAACAGAGGTTGAAAACAACCAAGCTCTAATCACCCTTTTCCAGTCCCAGACTAATGCACTGCCTCATATGAACTGTAAACATACTTTCAGCCAAAATGCCTCCAGGGTCTATTACAGGTCTGCATTTAGATGCCAGCAGAAGTACTTATGAGGGCTGAGATTTCAAGTGCTTATCTGTAGAGAAGACAAACATACCACAGGTGCCCTAGTCACAGGTACATCATCCTGGCACCACAGTGACTTTCCAAAAGGGACTGATGAATTACTCTGACTAAGGTACCAATTCTTGTTTCATAAAAGGATTGTGGTCATCATGAGGCTGGAGACCCCTTTCCCTCTGATTCTATAACTCATTCTCAAGTACATACTGATTTTCTCTGTGTATATAATGTTTTCCCCGAAAGTCTCACCAGGAACTATTTTAATGGTTTATGGGAGCATTTGGAAAACAGGCCAACAATAGAAATTTACTTGAAATTTATTATACTACCAAAAAAAAAAAAAAGGCTCTACTCAGAAATACTCTCCATGCTTTTACACTTTCTTTGAAGTTTCTCAAACGAATGATGTGAACAACAGAAAACCTCCACCATTTCTGTGGAAGGTACAAGAAAAACAAACCAAAGGGGAGAAGAAAAAAAGGAGGTACGTTTTTAGAGGACATGTAAGTTCTGTTTGAAAAGATCAAACCTTGAGCCAGGTGTGGTAGCCAAGGACTGTAATCGCAACTTTGAACTCAGCCTGGGCAATTTTGGAATTTAAGGAGACCCTGTCTCAACATTTCAAAAGAAAAGGACTGGGATGTAGCTCAGTGCAAAAGTCCTGGGATCAGTCCTCTGTATTACAAACACACACCCACAGAGAGACACACATAAAACGAAAAACACCTTAGGTCTGGGCTCCAAACTATCACTTTGAAAAACAATTAAACTGCTCTTGGAACATAAAGGAAAAAGTTTTATCAGGTGGTTCTTTGTTTGCTTGTTTTTTGTGGGAGGTGACGATTGGGCCATAGAGGAAAAGTGATATGCTCACTCTCAACGCCATGCAAGTTTTCTGAACTATTAAATCTTCCTGCTAGTACAGTATGAGTCTATATACTACCTACTCCTTTGTGAAGTGTCCCTGAGAAGGCTTGGGTTTTAAAAGCGCATGGCATCAACGCTGCAAGTGAGAAAGACCAATTACTTGTAGAACAGACACCTTTCTCCTTTAATTTCTTTCATTCCTTCTGGTAAGAGCTGTAAAAACAGGCAGGGACACAACCCTAGCACCTGAGGCCCCTGAACCTTCTCTCATCCAGCAATGCCCCGATTAACAAAACACCGCTCGGGCTTTCTTTGGAGCCCCCCAAGGTTCCTCCCAGTCTGCAACCACCGGTTCTCGCCGGATCACTGTCCACCCGAACTTGGGAGCGACAATGCCTGGCGCAGCCGGGCCCCACTGCAGCCCCCGCGGATACCTAGGCCACGCGGCCAGGAGGCGCTGCGGGCCAATCTCCGGGGCTACCGCAGCCCGCGCCCAGCCCCCACGGCTCCCGGCTGAGCCCAGCCCAGCAGCCGAGCTCCCAGCTCTGCGCCGCCCGCCGGGGTTACTCGCGGTCATTCCGCTGCACCACCTCGCCCCAGCTTTTTCTACTCGTGTCCAGTCTGAGCTGCCCCAAGAAGGGCAGCAAAGGGAAGGAAGCTGGGGCAGGAGGTGAGACGAAAAAGCACCCAGCTCCGGAAGTTTTCTGTCTTAATTTAAAAGAGTCAAAACTCATTCCCCTGCACGCCAGGGCCACGTGAGCGCACGGACCCCCGGGTGAAACAAAGCCCCGATGCCCCAGGCAAGCAGTAACATAACAGACCCCATTTGGGACACTTCCTACTGGAGTTCTTCGGGAACGAGGACGCGCCGTTCCAGTCTCAGGGCGCACGGAGCCGATCCCCATGTCAGAGCCCAACACAGACCAGTTCCTTAACGGAGCGGGGACTCGGCTGGCATTTGTCCCGGTGGGCGCCGGCTGACCCGAAGCCAGAGGGGTTTCCAGCGGGCTCGGCCGCTTCCAAACAAAGGGCAGCGCTGTGCGTGGGACCTGCCACTCTCCGCACCCCAGAAGCAGCGCCCGCAGCACCCCTGACCCCACTACGCTCGAAGTGCTGCGCCTGGGTCTCCAAGCCCAGAGATGCGCCCCAGGGCCCCGGCCGGGCGACCCCCGAGTGCAGCGGCGCCGCGTCCCGGGGTCCCGCCACGGCCCGTCCCGGGGCACCTTCTCGCCATTACGCCGCCCTCGCCCCATTTGCGTAGCAAGAGGAACAAATGTGGGGGGCCAGGGCCAAAGTCCCCCAAACCTAGAGCTTCCCAATGCCTCCCCGGCCCCGAAGCAAAACAATAACGCCCAAGTCACTGTAGAGCCTCTTACCTGTTTTCCACTTTTGTGTTTGCGTTTCTTGCCCCCACCCCTTGACAAACCCTTCCAGTGAAGGGGAGGGGGAAAAACAAAAACGGGGAGAGGACGCAAGGGGCGGCGCGCCCCGGAGAACTGGCTCTAGCTGCGCGCGTCCTGCGGCGCCCCCTGCCCTGCCCTGCCCTGCCCTGCCCTGCGTGCCCGGCTCGCGGACCAGATGTGCGGCTCGGCTCCGCAGGTCCCGACCCCTCGCACTCTCCCTCGGAATCACTGGTTTTTGCCGCGACTAGTTCCTTTTATAGATTCGGCTGCGCCGAGCGCAGGGGTTACCAGCGGTCAAAGCCTGTTCTCTCCCTCCGCCCCCGCCCCTCCGCGGCCTCTGTTTATGTAGCTCAGTCACTCAGCCGCGAGCACGTGGAGCTCGGCCCGCCCCTTAAACCGGCGACGCGGCGCGGCTGCAGGCGGGGCGGGACGAGGGGGCGCGGGGCATCGCGGGCTCCCCCGGCGCAGATCCGCGCCTCCCTCCCGGCCCTGACCTGCCGGCCTCGCCGAGCGGGAAGCGCCGGGCTTGAGCAGCGCCCAGGACTCGGGTCCGCCTTCCCGGCAGTCCAGGCGCTAGTGGAAGTAAACTCCAGCTTTCCACCCAAAACGTTTCCCCCTTTGTCAGTTTACTCAGCGTAGGGATTGGGCAGAGGAGAAAGAGCTGTGGGCTGGCGTCCCTCCCGACGTCGGTCCTTTCCTCTCCTCCCTTCGAAGATCTAGGAGGAAAGGAAGGTGGCTAGTCTCTGAGTAATGTTCCCATCACAAACCTTGACTTTTGGTTTTCCAGTAGAAGACATGGGTTTGAGATGCCTAGCCTCGGCCCCCAGCCTCTTGGGAGGACCATTGAAGAGCATTGTCTCCCGAAGAAAGGCTGAAAAAAAAAAATAAGATATCATGCACCGGACCCATTTTCATGTGTATTTTAATTATATTGGCCAAAGTCCCTGTGAAAAATGCAAAGTGCTTTTGCTTGAGCTTGTATAGATTTCCAGAGTGCAGCCAGACGATTGGCCAACATGTGAAATTATAAAACCACCCCCAGTTTTCTGACCTCTCCCTTAGCTTTGGCTTCAGCAGTGAAGTACAAGACGGCCCAAAACATTTTTTAAATTTTTTATTAGGACAGAACGACTCCTTTCATTGTGGGGAGATGGTGCACGTATATAACACATCTTAATTCTTTTTACTTCCCCTTCCCTTCCCTTCCCTCCCTCCCTTCCCGTCTTAGTCCTCTTCATTTTTACAACAGATCTATTTCTTTGTTTCCTATTAGCTGTATTTTATTCGGCTCTTTAATGAACTGATACTTTGGGTTTCTTATATAAGAGAAGCCATGCAAATTTAAGCTTGTTTGTTTGATTTATTTCACTTAACCTTACGGTCTTAAGGTGCAGCCAGGCATTTGAGAGGCAAGAATTCTAATGGAGGCCCACATAACACGTTTTCCAAATACTTAGGCTGAAAATTAAGTCAGCAAACTAAAATAAATATCTCCTAAGGTGACACCGATTTCTTCACAGCAGCCCTGAAGAGCAGGATCACTTTCTGACTTCTCACCGTTTGACCCAGCTTTAGCAAAACTGTGCTAAAGCGGGAAAGCTGCCCTTTCCTTCCCATTCAGCACCCTATCCTATTCCAGAACTCTCACTGCCTGCATGTGGACCCCCAATCCCAGCTGCACACGCCCACGCACAGTCAGTAGGCAGCTCTGGACCACAGCTCAAATTCAGGTACACACATGTTAAGATTCAGGACAGAATGAGAAGAGCCCCAAGCAGGCCTGGGAAGTGCAGTTGAGTCCTGGGGTCAAGAAATTCTGGAGTTCTTGGTCTGCAAAACTCTGAGTATCTTGGCACCTCTGTCCATGGGCTGCTTGCCCTTAGGTAAGGATGAACTTTGAGGAGGGCTGGAGCCAAGCCTTCTGAGGTCGGGGTCCGGGAGAGGAGTCCCCTTGGCCTCCTTCAAAGGACAACAGACTGGAGTTTGGCATCAAATTGAGCAAGACCGTGAGCTTCACAGTTCAGGTAAACTCTTTGCGCCTCCATTTCTTCTTTAAGGAAAGAATATACTCTCTTGGTCTCACAAGAATTTTCTGAAAGTGGAAATTCAGATTTTGTTGGAACTTTAAGATCCTTGGAAGAATGGCAGCATACACAGAAAAGGTCTTATTAACCGACTACTAATATCATTTTCCGGTCCTGCCTAGGACCTATAAAGTGTGTACCATGTCAAAAGTTTAGAACTCCACGACTACCAGCAAAGACTGACAAACAGTTACTCTGACCCCCTGTATGTAAGGGAAAACTCTGGGGTAGAAGAGCTACCATTGCTAGTATGATTTTAGAGAGTGATTATGTCTCCCTGACTGTCCACTTCCCTCCTCTTTATCCCATATATTACAGTGTTTAAAATTCCACCACGAAAATCATTCACTTTGGAATTTTGAATAAGGGTCCTAAGAGCATTTCTATTAAGATAATCCTTTAGTACTGGGGAGGCTGAGGCAGGAGGATCATTGCAATTTTCAGACCAGCCTGGGCTGCAAAGTGACCTCAAGGCCAGTTTGAACTGCATAGCAAAAAGGCAAAAAGGCAAAAAAAAAAAAAAGAAAGAAAAAAAGATAATCCTTTAGATTGTTCTAATGGAGAATGAACAACAATAAGCCCTACGCATGTGGTGAGACAATGGTGGGATCTCGGGAAAATGTGACAAGCCCAAGAAAGTGATAACCCCAAGACTGAGATATTCTCTCACATAGTTCTAATGGGGAATGGGTGGCAGTTAAGTCCTGCACACGTGGTAAGACAAAGATGGGATCCTGGAGAAAGATGGCAAACTCAAGAGAAAAGGCCCCAGAGAGAGAGCAGTCATTGATTCTAAATATGGAAGTCCCAGAGCCAAACTTAGTGGGGTCTAACTAAGACTGACTGTGGTACTGAGAATCAGCTCACCCTTAATAAATAGATGAACACACTGCAATGTTTGGAATATGTTTTTATGATCTAATCGATCTCTACTGTCAGAAGAGCCTGAACATCCAAAGAGACTCCGTGTTTCCAGCTAGGTTACTAACACAGGGACATAAGTCTGTCGGTATCCAGTAGCATACTCTGCAAGTGTGACAGCTTCACACTGCAAAACTACTGAATTTCAAAAGTTAGAACCTAAGAGAGATGCCTCTGAGAAGTTTCAAAGGGTCTAATTCTCTCTCCTCAGCACTTGCTTGTCATAGCCTGATTTGTTCTTGCATATGAGGAGCTTTTGCCCAACTCTTTTGATTCCTGAAACACCAACACAAAAACCCTGATATTATGGATACTTCTCCAAAAAAAAAAAAAAGAAAAGAAAAAGGAAGGCCGTTCTTTCTTGCTCTGGAGGAGCTGATTCCATAAATGTAGCCGGAGCAGTTTGAGGTTCTATTCTGAGATGACCCTGGCATCTTCTAATTACAGAATTGACCTTCAGGCAGCTCTGGCCTTAGAGACTTTTCTGTAATCATGAAGCTACAAAGAAGTTCATTTTTATCATTCCATTAAGGCTTGTATGTTAGGATGATCTAAAAGGCACTGTTTGGAATTGTTTTTATACACATCTGTTAACTAGTCTTCACAAATGTACATATACACATTATTAAAAATAGAAATAATAATTGCCACCACATGTATATATTTTGCTTGGTACCCACACTATTTGGTTGCTGAAAACCAAAAAAAATAGAGCACTGCAGGACATCAACGAAAAATAAAAAAGACAATACAGTAAAATGATTTTTCAATCTAAATTTGTTATGATTAAGAAGGCGTACTGGATGGACTCTTTAGGAATTCCTGGAGAATGAGAGATTGTTCCAAAACAAAAAAAATTGGTAAGCTATCTTTCAGATAAAAAGAGATTAAAGAATCAAGTTTGACTCAGGTTAATTCTAATATACAATTAGACACAGAAACAAATCCTCAAGCAGTCGGTGATCCAATAAAAAGTACAAGGAGACCCCCATTAATACGTGGAATAGGCCACATACTGCAGAGAACGTCAGTACAATTTAATTGGACCAGTGTGAGAGTCCCATGATCTCACAAACAAGACTCAAAACCATTACTACTTCTGGATGTGAAATGTCTATTCTGTTTGTCATTAAGATCAATGGGTAAGCCTAGATTGTAGACAGATATGTATATTCCCCTGAATTTCCAAATGCTTGGTGAGTTGTAATTCTTTTTAAAAGCTGCACTTCCAACCTTTCTTTCTTCAGGCTCTCAACATCCAAACTACAGGAAAGATTTAATAGCTATTCCTTGTCGTTCACCAGTTGCCCCACAGCTCGGAGTCTGTTTGGTTCAAATTCATTAATGACTTCCATAAAGAAACAAAAAGGAAAGCAATGTTTCTGTTTCAATATAAAATGTTTTTAATGTAGAAAAAGACCGAGAAAAATATGTCAGGCTCAGAAAAGCTGCTTAATTGGTGATGCTGATGACCTCTTTTAAGTCCTTAGGGTATTTGATCTCTGGTATTTGACACTATTGACAACACCTTCCTTCCTGAAGCTAGTTCTTGTTTTGAATTTCATGAACCTGATTGCTTTCTGATTTTTCTATGTCTTTAACCACTCTTTTTCTGACTCCAGTGTGTTCTTTTGTTCTTTTTCCCTTTTAATTTTTCTTTTCTTTTTTCTTTTGTGGTACTGGGGATTGAACACTGGGCCTTCTACTGAACTACATCCTCAGCCTTTTTCTTTTATTTTTAAACCTTAAAACATGGTCTTGCTACATTTCTAAATTTCATAGGTTGGGCTTGATCTTAAAATCTTCCTCAACCTCCCAGAGTGCTAGATTTCAGGTGTGTGCTACCATACCCAGCGAGGTTTATTTTAAAAATATAGATATATATGTATCACCTAATACTGGTTTTCCTCCTTGTATTTCCACATGTTCCCATAAGCAATATTATCTACCCCATTGGCTCCGTTTAAGCCCTGTACAGCCAGTCCTCATCTTGCAGAGCTCCCTGACTGCTCCTTAATGCACCGGAGTCTCCAGCAGGACCAATGGTGAGCTGAAGCCAGCTCACACCCACTCCCAAGGGCTGACATGCACCTTTCCCAGCCCCTCAGTAACTGACTTCCGTGCAGTGAACCTGACCTCACCAATGGTGTGTACACCTACAACATCAGAGATTATAAGCCCGCCCATATTTGTGTGCTTTTGTTTTTCATTCTTTCTTTCCTTCTTTGGTTTTGATTTGTTTTGACTTGATTTGATTTGGCTTAGCTTAGTTTCTTTTGATTTTTTGGAAAGCCACTTGTTAACATAATCAGTGCAAAATTTAGCAGTATATTCTTCAAATAATCCCTTTTATTCCCCCGCAAAAAAGCCAAGGAAGGGTGCGGTGAGAAACTAAGCAAATCAACGCAGAAACAGAAACAATCTAATCATACCCTCCCTCAAAAATAACTTCCTATGTTGTCTTTTGCTTACAACGAAAACTACAAACACTCACGCTTCCTTGAGCAGACCTACAAACCACTTTGAAAACGTGACATGTGAAGGCCTTTGAAGCTGGACTGTACACCCTGCTCCCTCCTCTGCCTTCTTCTTTCTCCATCCCACCCTTACTCGCCTCGTCCTGCAAACTTTCCACCCACTTGCCCTTGGCTTGCGAACCCTTTCTCATCTCCACCTTGGTCCTCCTGTGGTGCTGTTTCTCTAGACACAGGAGGCCAGAGAGACAGCAAATGGAGGAGCTATCAAAGCCATTTCCATCATTAGATGGAAAATGGTGAGATAGAGAGTAGGTAAAGAGGAAAGAGAAATCTTTAAGGTGTCCAGATCGATAGGTAAGTACTACTCCCCAATTTGGATCTATTGGCAAGCATAACAATAGATTGTCAGTAGCCTTACATTTGAGAAGAAAATAATTGAACTCAGGGGACTAAAAGGAATCAAGCATTTCTTAATTAGTGCATGTTTGCAGTACATAATGCTTACATTTCTGGTGTGGAATTGGTACATGTACGTAACACTCCTCAGTTCTTTTCATCCCTTTTCTCTTCCTACCCTCTTCTTTCCTTCTCTTGGTCCCCTTCTCCTATGAGAAAGAGCTATCTCCCTACTTCACATTATCTTGCTTTTATTTTGCTCTTTATTTATAATTTCAGTTTCTCATATGTCATGTGATATTTAAGCTTCTGTGTCTGATTTATTTCATTTAACATTATAGTCTCAAGATACATCTGTTTTCTTACAAATGCCTCAGGATTATCCTTCTTTATGGCAGAGTTGTACTCCATCGGGTATAAATGCCACATTTTCTTTATCTAGTCATCTACTGATGGACATACAGCAAAAGCAAGCATATTATAAAGTAAGTGGTGTGTCTGCATTGTTTTCCCTTTTTCAGAGCGCTTTTCTGACACTTTAAGAATCCGTATTCCTGGCTGTAATTTTGGGAGGAGGGACAGTATTATTTCTTACCCAGGGTGTTTCCTTTTCTACATTACATTAATAAGAGATAAACCATTTCTAAAAGAAAATAAATCCTCGGAAATGTTCCAGACTCTCTTCTCTTTAGTCTCTTAGGTAGGCCTCTTTCCTCCCTCCATCATTTGGAGATGAGTATTTTGGGGGTACATGACTTTCCCTTCGCTGTCCTCAGTGGCTCTGTGTTTTTCCAACCCACCCCGTAGACCCTTCATGGTTTCTTATAAAATTGTCTGCACAGAACCGATATTCATACCTCCTCGACTACCAGAATGTCTACATGCGTTGTGACTAAGCCACAGCAGCGCCTTCCTTTCCTTCTCTGTGGTCCTGCTTCTGGTGACTGATGTCCAGGGAATTCTGAGGCATTTCTTAGCTGGCTATTTGTCCCAAAACGTGAGTCAGTGAGGAACAGTCTCCATCTCGCTGGGCTTGCCACGGAGTTTACCCTAAAGTTGGTTCCCATTAGATCAGCTCTTGATCAGCTCCTTTGCTCGGTCAAGTCCAGCAGAAAATCTCCATATCTGCCTGCCAACCACTGGGGTTCGGCAGCTCTGGACACAAGGTCTCTGTAAGGAAAGAAAGCTAAGTTGAGCTGGCTGCAGCAGCGGGTGCCTGTAATCCCAGCTACTCAGAAAGCTGAAGCAGGAGGATTTCAAGTTCCAGGGAAGCCTGAGTGATTTAGCAATTTATATCCACTAATTTTACCTGGAGAAATTTATCTTAAGGGAATATCCAAAACTATGATCAAAGATTTATGTTCAAGAATATTTGTCACAATATTGTTTATGAATGAAATTGAAATATTTAATCAACTAATTGCATGAACATTTTAAAGTAAACTCTAGTGAAGTCATGTGATAGAATATTATATAGCCATGAAAAAATAATGTCTTCAGAGAGTAGTTATATAGGAAATTGCACATGATAAATGTTAATTGAAAAAAGAAGGCTATAGTTACGTATACATGAGTCATGCTTAGTAAATCAGTTATTAATATACTTGTAGTCCTTTCATTGAGCCTATATGCATAGCAAAGATTAGAAAGAATCCCACCTACCTGTTAGCAACAATTTTCTGTGGGTGGGAATTATGAGCAAGTTTTTCATACATGTTTATATTGTTCAAAATTTCTGGTGATAAACACGTGCTATTTAAGCTATGAAAAATATTTCGTAGATAAGTAGGAGGAAGAGTTTACAACTGTAGAAAGGCAAACCATAAATTACCACATGAAAACAGCAAATCCTAACATATTTTGAAAGCATGTGTACACAGTAACAAAAAACAGAAGAGAATTTGCAGGGCTAAAAATGGCTAAGACAGCTAGAACTCTTCAGTGGGTGGATTTGTGAAATATAAAAATAAAAGAGGGAAGATTTTAAATCCATCCAAAGATTTCACTACTAAGTGAAAAATCCTATGTGTTTTAGCCTTATCACTTAGCTAGTCTTCTGATTTATCCTTTGTATCTGTAGAACATATCTGGGTGTTCTTGGGCATGTTATTCCACCTTCCTGGACCTCGGTTTATTAATCTGTCCCATGGTGGCAATAGCAGAACCTCCCATACAAGGTTGCTGTATTTGATGTGTCAGTGCCTGGGACTATGGTTGGCATATGGTAACAGTACAATAAATGACAACTCTTATTATCATTGTCCTTTATTATCATTTATATTATTATTATTATCTCAAACACTTCAAAATTCATTAATAACTTATTAAATGTCATTCCTCTCCAAAAAACCTCAGTCTTTAGATTTTTAAACTGATGTTTTTAAGAGACCCAATACAGCCATATCTCTTAAATTTTTATTTAATTACTCAAATGCCATCTGTCAGCAAGAAGTTAAGTGTCTTTATCTTGAGGACCTCCCTCCCCTGAGTTTCCTAAAATCCCTGGGGCTCAAGAAATCTAGAGAGGTTAGTCTATTCACTACTGGGCTCCATAGTTTTCATGGCCAATTATACTGTCACCAGCACACAACAGCATGGTTAAACTGACCTCACAGTGGGCACACCATGGCCCACTGTCGGGATCACATCCCTCCCGGTCTTGTCCTCAGAACAGCTTCTGCCATCACCTGTTCCCACTTTCCCAAAGTTAATGTACGTTAATAGTTCCTGTCACAAGCTGCACCCTACAGGCCACATCCAGCTCTTTGACACATGGAGCATGACCACTCTGATTCCCGTTTTCCTTAAGCACACTGCCTAACTCATTTACTATCTGCCTGACCTCTGTAGACTTCTGACTGGGCAGCCCCTTGACCTAGAAGTGCTTGAGGGGATGAGACGAAGGCGGCTGTGAGAGCACATCCAGCACTGTAGGACTCCACTGGGAGAAATGCCTGAGAGCATGAGCAAGATCAGAGTGAGTTAACTTAAATCTTGCTGAAGTTAAGCCCAGTGGAGAATGCCCGTACCGTATAACTCATTATGATTGAAACAATCACAAAGCACTGAATACCATTACTACCACTAACAACTTGAGTCATGAAGCACTGAATACCATTACTACCACTAACAAACTCAACAGCACTGCCTCAATAGCTCACCCTTCAGCGTATCAAAGGCCTCGTAAAGTCAGCAGAGACGCAAGGAGGTCAGAAGCAGCCTACCATGTGGATCATTAAGAAATGAGACCAAAGAAAACATCCAGATGTATAAGAGTCTGAAGTTTAATCCCAGCCACTTTGCTTATTGAACTGAAACCCGGAGATAAACAAAAGAAGCCAGATGAAGACGGCACTCTCCTGAGGGGTGCACAGTAGGTCAGAGTGGGAGCGGCAATAGATCAGAGAAACATTCGGCAGCTGAGGAGACAAAGACATTCCCCAAAGAATCTTCTCTGTGTGGGCAAGAGAATTTTTAGTGACCTAAGACTTGATGAGATAATGGCGATTATTTCTTCTGCAAACAATATGGTCAGCTTGTATTTCTGAGAAATGACCAATATGTCATGTAAAATACAATACAGTGAAAATTAAATTTGTAGTTCCAGATTCTTTATTTTCTTAAAATGATGCAAAGGTGCACAGAATTGTGAGACTGAGATTTCAAGGAAACTGTAGAGTCATAGTAATTTGATTCTACAAACAGATACTTGACAAGAAGTTATATTTAAATCAACCATTAATCAGGATGAATTTTCTAAATTTAGTAGTAGATAACCTTTCTGTCTCACCCTCCCCATCACCATATACATAAAATTGTACTTTGTGTTAAATAAAGCACATTATTTGGTTTTTAATCATATAAACATTTCAAGGTTATTTTTCTTTGGCCCAAAAGCATTTTAAATATCAAAGGCGACTCCTCAAAAATGTGGAAGATGTTTATAGCCCACACATATTGGAGGGTGAAAAGTTAAACAGCCACGATGACATTGCTGGGCTCAGCAGTCATAGAAATATGTAACTAACTGCTCTTTTTTATAGTACGCTTTAGCAAAAAACTTGGAGAAGGGTACATGATTTTTTAATTAATCTATTTGGACTTGGGAATGTTTTAACATGATCTAAAACTCAAACTTTGCATGGGCTTTTGTAACAAAAATTGAAAATAAGCATATAGTTAATACGTATGCATAGTCAAATATTCAGACCATAACAAAGTTGAAAAATAAAAAGCTATAAAAAGGCACAAAGAAGAAAGTGGGAATCATTATAAGGCCCTTACCTTGCGATTATTTCAGTCGGTGTGTCTGGTATATATTCTTTTAGAGTTATTTTCTAAGAGTAAATATATGTATATATGTTTTGGTTTTGGTTTTGGTTTTGGTTTTTTTTTCTGGTACTGGGAATCAAACTCAGGACCTTGCACTTGCCAGGCAGGCTCTGTGCCACTGAGCTAAATCCCCAGCCCAATATATGTATATATGGACACATCTCCATTTCAGAAACAAGTCCATACCATATATACTCTTGGTAAACTATATTTTTCACTATATCATATATCATGGAGATGTTCCAGGTAAATAAAATATAGACTTTACCATTATTTTAAATGGATACATAACACTCCACTGTACATATGTATTATAACATGAAAGCAAATCCCTATAAATAGGCATTTAGTTTGTATCTCTTTTCTTATAATCAAAAAAATGTAACTATGTTAATTTTTGTACCAAACATACCTTTGAATATTTTTGCAAATTCAGTAGCTGAATAGTAGGAAAGACAAACTGACATTTTTATACATATAGCTAAAATGTCCTCCACAAAAGTTGATAGCAATCAGTAGTCTCATGGACAATCTATGAGAGGGCTTTGTTTTGTTTTCTTTTGATTATGATAGAAGAAAGTTGCCTTTTTCTGGTAAACAGGTCTATTGATCTTTACACAAGTATATAGCTTTGTGTTAACACCACCATAATCAGAATACAAAATAGTTTCATCTCCCCCCAAAATTCACTCATTCTAATCCTTTTACATAACCTCCCACATATTTAAACCCCTGGTAACCAATGATCTATTCTCAATCACCATGATATTGTCTTTTCAAGAAAAGAATGTCATACACACACAAATATATATGTGCATATATGAATACATGTATAATATGAACATTTGGGACTGACTTCTTTCACACAGCATAATACTTTTGGAATTCATCCAAATTGCTGCATGTACCAGTATTTACAGGTATTTATCATTATATGGATTACCAGTTTGCTCATACATGTACCCATCAAAGATTTGTTTTGTTTGATCCCCAAGCATAGGAATCAAACCTAACACCATCAGTACCACCTCCTGCCCAAGTACTGGAGATTGAATTCAGGGCTTCATGAAGCCAGGCTGGTGCTCTAGTGCTAGGCTGTATCCCCAGGCATTTTAAATATCAAAGGCGATGCCTCGACATGTTTTTGGCAGTTATGAGTAGTTTCTGTAAACATTCACATACAAGTTTTTTGCATGTGCATAAACATAGATTTTCATTTTTTTAGTGTAAAAACTCAGAAGTGTGATTACTGGATCATATGGTAAGTACATGTGTAACTATACAAGAAACTGCCAAACTTTTCCAGGGTAGTTTTACCCCTTTGTAGTCACATCAGCAATATCTGAGAACTCCAGCTGCTACACACCCTCATCAGTACTTCATATTTTTGTATTTTTTTTTTTTACTTTGACCACTCTAGTAAATACGCAGGGGTGAGTATGACTAGTTTTCATCCCTTTACCAATATTCTTATCAATCTTTAAATTACATGCAAGTAATTTATTATTCTTTTGATTCATATTTGATTTTATTAGCACTAAGATTGGACATCTTTTCGTTCACATTTGGGTAACACAATGTTTATCCTTCTTTATTGTTAAAGCTCTTGTTAAACTAAATGTTTAACTCTCGACTATAACATATGTTGTAAATATTTTTCCCAGATTGCCATTTTTTATTAATCTATAAATCTTTTCCTTCAGGGTTTCTATCTTTGATCTCTGCAGATTCCATCTCCATTTCAAGATTATAGAAATATTCAGTCAAATTTCTTTAGGGATGTGCATAAATAATTAAACACTCAATTTTATTATTACCAGTTGCCTTTGCCCCAGCCTGATGGGGCGAGACTAAGAAA
This sequence comes from Chinchilla lanigera, assembly GCF_000276665.1. NCBI lineage: Eukaryota > Metazoa > Chordata > Mammalia > Rodentia > Chinchillidae > Chinchilla > Chinchilla lanigera. Next base: position 21,542,114 of record NW_004955419.1, on the reverse strand, counting down.
GGGGTTAAAAGTCAGAATGTTCCACTGCTCTCACTCTCTGATAATGAAGATGTTTTTTAAAAACCACATTTCCCTGTCAGTAGCCATTATTTTATACACCACATCAAAAGGTTTCAGAGATATAAAGTCAGAAAGTCAAGATCTACCAAGAGTAGGGAGATTGATGCCTTGTGGGAAAGACAGAGGGTAAGGGTTGAGAAAGACTTCCATCTCTTTTCCCCAAAAAGAACATGTCCTTTCACAGAAGTAAACGTTAATTACTGGAGGCCCTGATTTAAATTCCATGCAGCCCGGAGAACAGGGTTCACGAGGAGCAGTGCTAAGGCCGAGCTAAGCAGAGGCTGTCCCCGGAGTGATCTTTGGGATAAAAGTAGAGGCGGAGGACTTGATAACTGTCACCAGTGTTGAGGAGAACAGGGAAACAAACTACAGCAGAAAAGAGAAACATATGAATCTGCAAGAGAATAAACAGTATAACAGGAAAGAACACAGTACCGAAACACCAAATTGAGAAAGCTGTCTGTAAGGATGCTCAACAAAGCAGATGACTGGATATCAATTTACTATACCAGATGGCATGGCCAATGGGAAAGAAGGAAGAAGGAGAAAAGCAGTAGCAGGCCTGAGGCACTGACCCGGGTATCCTTGACTGGGTCAGCAATAGTGTAGGGAGAGATTGGAGCTATACCCTTAGCAAAGGAAAAATCAGTTATTTACTTGTAATGGTAACTCTTTAGACAACCAACTAATGAGATAGCTCTATAAGTAAATTATTCCCACAGTTATCCCATTTTTAATGGCTTTGTTTTAGAACCCCAGGTGGTCATTTGTTATGTCAAAAATTCCAAATTTCTACCATGTCCAAGAAAGGAATAACAAACATATCCTCTTACAGGCCCTTCCCACACCCTTACCTACCTGGTAAAATGGAAATGGAGAATTCCACTATTGTCCTTGAAAATGAGCATGTAACATCTGTATGCATTTTATTACCAACATAACTGTCTTTAGAAGGGTTACTTAGGGGCTGGGGATTTAGCTCAGTGGCACAGCGCCTGCCTGGCAAGCATGAGGTCGTAAGTTCAATTCCCAGTATGGAAAATAAATAAATAAATAAATAGAAAGGTTACTTAATTCATACTTTAGTATCATTATCATCAAACATTTATAAAGTATCAACAATGTATATGAGCATACCAAAACAAGGGGGAAATTAGAGAAAATTACCAGGATAATTAAAGTCTAAAATAAAGTTATTTACATAAGCTTGAAGATAGGATTTCTAAACGTCTCTCAATATCTGATGATAATAACAATTGCTCTGGGGGTTTTTTAAGTAAACATTTACGTGGCATCTGCTATGTGCTATACTCTGCTCTAAAGCTTTGAAAGAGTTCATAAAGCTTAGAGGAGAAAGAGAATGAGAATTCAGTATTTTGTGCGGGGGGAAAAAAAAACCTATGGTGAAATTACAAGCCCAGCATTGAAGCACAAATGACCAACGACTCAGCCTGAAAGGTCTAAGAAAGCTTCAGGAAGGGG